>NC_058522.1:383664194-383970861 GCF_904849725.1 Hordeum vulgare subsp. vulgare | reverse complement strand
ATGCGCTCCGTCCCCTATGCTTCAGCCATAGGTTCTATCATCTATGCAATGTTGTGCACTAGATCGGATATTAGCCTGGCCATAAGCATGGCAGGTAGGTTCCATGGTAATCCAGGAGTGGATCACTGGACAACGGTCAAGAATATCCTGAAGTACCTGAAAAGGACTAAGGAGATGTTTCTCGTGTATGGAGGTGACGAAGAGCTCGCCGTAAAAGGTTACGTCGATGCAAGCTTTGACACAGATCCGGACGACTCTAAGTCGCAAACCGGATA
Source organism: Hordeum vulgare subsp. vulgare (assembly GCF_904849725.1). Lineage (NCBI taxonomy): Eukaryota > Viridiplantae > Streptophyta > Magnoliopsida > Poales > Poaceae > Hordeum > Hordeum vulgare. Next base: position 383,970,586 of record NC_058522.1, on the reverse strand, counting down.
CGTATTTATTCTTAATGGGGGTGCAGTAAGCTGGTGCAGTTCCAAGCAAAGCGTCGTAGCAGATTCTACATGTGAAGCGGAGTACATGGCTGCCTCGGAGGAGGCTAAGGAGGGTGTCTGGATGAAGCAGTTCATGAAGGATCTTGGAGTGGTGCCAAGCGCACTGAATCCAATAACCTTGTTCCGTGACAACACTGGTGCCATTGCCTTAGCAAAGGAACCACGGTTTCACAAGAAGACCAGACACATCAAACGACGCTTCAACCTCATCCGCGACTACGTCGAGGGAGAGGACGTAAACATATGCAAAGTGCACACGGATCTGAATGTAGCAGACCCGCTGACTAAACCTCTTCCACGGCCAAAGCATGATCAACACCAGAACTGTATGGGTGTTAGATTTATTACAATGTAATTCGCATGATGATGTGATGGCTAGATTATTGACTCTAGTGCAAGTGGGAGACTGTTGGAATTATGCCCTAGAGGCAATAATAAATATAGTTATTATTATAATTCCTGTATCAAGATAATCGTTTATTATCCATGCTATAATTGTATTGAATGGAGACTCATTTACATGTGTGGATACATAGACAAAACACCGTCCCTACCAAGCCTCTAGTTGGCTAGCCAGTTGATCAAAGATAGTCAGTGTCTTCTGATTATGAACAAGGTGTTGTTGCTTGATAACTGGATCACGTCATTAGGAGAATCACGCGATGGACTAGACCCAAACTAATAGACGTAGCATGTTGATCGTGTCATTTTGTTGCTACTGTTTTCTGCGTGTCAAGTATTTATTCCTATGACCATGAGATCATATAACTCACTGACACCGGAGGAATGCTTTGTGTGTATCAAACGTCGCAACGTAACTGGGTGACTATAAAGATGCTCTACAGGTATCTCCGAAGGTGTTAGTTGAGTTAGTATGGATCAAGACTGGGATTTGTCACTCCGTGTGACGGAGAGGTATCTCGGGGGCCCACTCGGTAATACAACATCACACACAAGCCTTGCAAGCAATGTAACTTAGTGTAAGTTGTGGGATCTTGTATTACGGAACGAGTAAAGAGACTTGCCGGTAAACGAGATTGAAATAGGTATACGGATACTGACGATCGAATCTCGGGCAAGTAACATACCGAAGGACAAAGGGATTGACATACGGGATTATTTGAATCCTTGGCACTGAGGTTCAAACGATAAGATCTTCGTAGAATATGTAGGATCCAATATGGGCATCCAGGTCCCGCTATTGGATATTGACCGAGGAGTCTCTCGGGTCATGTCTACATAGTTCTCGAACCCGCAGGGTCTGCACACTTAAGGTTCGACGTTGTTTTATGCGTATTTGAGTTATATGGTTGGTTACCGAATGTTGTTCGGAGTCCCGGATGAGATCACGGACGTCACGAGGGTTTCCGGAATGGTCCAGAAACGAAGATTGATATATAGGATGACCTCATTTGATTACCGGAAGGTTTTCGGAGTTACCGGGAATGTACCGGGAATGACGAATGGGTTCCGGGAGTTCACCGGGGGGGGGGGGGAACCCACCCCGGGGAAGCCCATAGGCCTTGAGGGTGGCGCACCAGCCCTTAGTGGGCTGGTGGGACAGCCCAAAAGGGCCCTATGCGCCTAGGAAAGAAAATCAAAGAGAAAAGAAAAAAAAAGGGGAGGTGGGAAGGGAAGGAAGGACTCCCACCCACCAAACCAAGTCCAACTCGGTTTGGGGGGGAGCCTTCCCCCCTTGGCTCGGCCGACCCCCTTGGGGCTCCTTGAGCCCCAAGGCAAGGTCCCCTCCCTCCCACCTATATATACGGAGGTTTTAGGGCTGATTTGAGACGACTTTTCCACGGCAGCCCGAACACATACCTCCACGGTTTTTTCTCTAGATCGCGTTTGTGCGGAGCTCGGGCGGAGCCCTACTGAGACAAGATCATCACCAACCTCCGGAGCGCCGTCACGCTGCCGGAGAACTCTTCTACCTATCCGTCTCTCTTGCTGGATCAAGAAGGCCGAGATCATCATCGAGCTATACGTGTGCTGAACGCGGAGGTGCCGTCCGTTCGGTACTAGATCGTGGGACTGATCGCGGGATTGTTCGCGGGGCGGATCGAGGGACGTGAGGACGTTCCACTACATCAACCGCGTTCACTAACGCTTCTGCTGTACGGTCTAAAAGGGTACGTAGATCACTCATCCCCTCTCGTAGATGGACATCACCATGATAGGTCTTCGTGCGCGTAGGAAATTTTTTGTTTCCCATGCGACGTTCCCCAACAATGAATCCATCTCGGCTAATTCTCAGGTATAGTTTGGCTCTGGCACTTCTCCGACTAGAGGAGCGCGTCGAGCAGGTACTTACCTACCTCAACAATCTCCGCTCAGCCATCCTGTATATCGATCATGATGTCGCTTCTAGTGAGGAGTTCTCGAAGGACCTGCAATCTATCCTCAACCGAGTGAAGGATGGGCCAAGCCTAGTGCAATTCTCGAAGAAGTTCACAACTCAAAGCGGAGCCGACATCGCCCTTTCACTAGTCCACATCCATTGCAAGGGAGTGGACAAGGAAAAGGTAAAGTCGCTCAAGGTTATCAATATGAAGAATGCCAAGTTCGAGGACTTCATGCATAATTTCATGGAGGCTGCCACCCGGATTGCGGACAACATCGACCTCGACACCTTCTTAAAACAATGGTACCTTCATCCTTCAAGTGATGCTCGGATAAAAAACTTTAAATTTGATTTTCCTCGAAATATCGAGTGTTTGGTGTAACCGTAAACTCTAAGTGAGCTTGGGGCTCCTGCTATCCGTACATTTACTTTGAACAATATGCACTTTTATTCGCCTTATCTTCATCCGACTTTTGAGTCTTAGAGTGTTGGCAGGTTCTCACAGGCAGCACCAAAGTACTTAGGCGACTAATGAGCCGCGGCTAAGCCCCCGAGTGTGGACTAAGTCCCCACTCGGTGCAGTTTTTAACTTAGGCGAAATCAGGTCCACAACTAAGCCGCCGAATTTAGATGTTGTCCTCACTTGAAGTGGTTTTTGACTTAGGCAAAATCAGGATCACAGCTAAGCCCCCGAGTGTGGATGATTTCCTCGCTGAGAGAAGTTTTCAACTTACGTCAAATCAGGTTCGCAGCTAAGCTCCCGAGTGTTGATGATGTCCTCACTCGGAATAGTTTTAACTTAGACGAAATCAGGTTCGTTGCTAAGGCCCCGAGTGTGGATGATGTCCTCACTCAGAGTGGTTTTAAGTTAGGCGAAATCAGGTTCGCTGCTAAGCCCCTGAGTGTGGATCTTGTCCTCACTCAGAGTAGTTTTAACTTATGTGAAATCAGGTTCGGTGCTAAGCCCTCGAGTGTGGATCTTGTCCGCACTTGGAGTAGTTTTAAGTTAAGAAAAATCTGGTTCGTTGCTAAACCCCAAGTGTGGATCTTGCCCTCACTCAGCGTAGTTTTAACTTAACCAAAATAACGCCCGCTACTAAGCCCCCGAGTGTGGGTCTTGCCCTCACTTGGAGTAGTTTTAACTTAGGCGAAATTAGGTTCGCTGCTAAGCCCCCCGAGTGTGGATCTTGTCCTCACTCATAGTAGTTTTAACTTAGGCGAAAACAGGTTTGCAGCTAAGCCCCTGAGTGTGGATCTCGAAGAAGTTTTTAACTTAGGCGAAATTAGGTTAGCAGCTAAGTTATTTCACCCATTGGGTGCAATGAGAGTGAGTGTAAATCGACGGAGTGAAAAAGTGAAACTTTGACAAAGTATAAGAAAGTAAAAAGAATAGTCATCAAAATCACTCGGATTCATTACAGGAATGAAAAAGAAAAAAAAGGTTTGACATGTTCTTTGTGTAGAACTTGCGGAGCAGATCCGCGTTCGAAGCGTGGGGCTCTTCTACATTCCTCTAGAAGTTGTAGAGCCGATAGGCTCCATTGCTCAGGACTTTGGAGATTGCATAAGGCCCTTGCCACAGAGAGCTTTTGGGGTTTCTGTTGGTCTAGTCAGACGACCATGTCACCTTCCTGAAAGGCACGCCCTATGACCTGTTTGTCATGGTAGCGCCTCAAATCCTGCTGATACAACGTTGAACGGATGAGGGCTAGCTCTCTCTCCTCTCCCTAGAGATATAGAGTGTCTTGTCTCGCTTCATTGGCTTCAGCTTCATTGTATAGTTCCACTCGAGGGAACTATGACATAGGTCACTCGGCAAGACGGCTTTAGACCCATATACCAAGAAGAAAGGATTGCGTTTGGTGGAGCTATCCAGGGTCGTTCACATGCCCCATAACATAGACTATGATGTAGGAGAGGAGAGAGGAGTGTCTTGTGCTAGAGTTGCTAGCATACATTTTCCTGTGCTTTGGTACTTCTCATTATTCGTGGGAAAATGTTTGATTGGCCGTGGGAAAGCTGGAGCCCTTAGCTCCCCAGATCTTGCTGTTTTGCGTGAAGCCCTTTATAATGATAAAACTTATAGCTTGGGCGCTATAGTGGCTCAACGATTGAACACGAACCGTTCTAAAGGCGTTGTTTATGGAGGTATATATGCTACCTGTCTTGCTAGACACTTTGAGATACCTATTAGACTGCACGAGGAAGAAGAGATTCTTCTTCCTGAGATATATCTAGATTATGATAGCATGGTTCGCCATGACTTTCTTGATAAAGATATAAATAAGAGGATGATTTATAACCTGGCATTTAGTCAGGGTACTCGTGAGACTATTACTTTGCCTGCTCCTTCTTTGTTCAATCTTCATCTAGGCAGGTACATTATTATGCCCTCGGACATCTACGCATATTGGGGCATAGCGCCACCACAGGCGCCCGTGCCCGAGCTACCAGTCGAGTACCAGACGCTAGTTTATCAGTGGGAGCCAGAGGAGCTCACACAGCAGTGGCATCCTCAGTACACTCCGGAGTACCCCGGAGACGGTTACTTCCCGCCTTGGGACTAGACCAACTTAGGCCAAAAGACTAAGCTTGGGGGAGTACATGTTTCTCACCGACTTTATATTCGTGTTCACACTTTCACTTTGTTAGTCGGTGTTCACACCTTGCCACTGTATCGTCCATGCTAGTTTATTTCTTTTTCTCGTTTTTTCCCGTGTGTTTGTCTTGTTTGAGAAAACCCAAAAATATTTCTTTTCTTCTTTTTCTTGTTGGAAGCTTTCCCATGTAAATAGTTTTCTGTTCCTTTGGGTCAAGGTAGAAGACCATGGTTACAATGTTTAATGGCTCTCGCATGCATTATCTTTTTATGTGTCGAAGACCATATTACTTTGTCTTCTCCTTTGTGTTTGCTTGCAGATTCCAGCTTAGTCCAATGCACGAACACTCTTATTATTGTTCACATCGTTCGGTCGTGCAAGTGAAAGGCAATAATGACGATATATGATGAAGTGACTGAGCCTAGAAAAGCTGGTATGTACTTGATCTATTTTGTTTTTGTAAATATGACTAGCTCATCATTCTCAATTAAGCTTTGTTATGAGAGCAACATGTTTGCAATGACAACTTAGAGATCATAGTTTCTGATGCCATGCTTAATTAGCTAGGAGCTTATAATGGTTTGTCTTGGATGCCAACATGAATTTCGAGATGATTATGATGTAGTATGATAGGATGGTATCCTCCTTTGAATGATTCAAGTGGCTTGACTTGGCACATGTTTACACATGTAGTTGAAACAAATCAACATAGCCTCTATGATATTCATGTTTATGGTGATTTATGTCCTATTCATGCTTGCACTCAATGTTGGTTAATTTCAATGCATATTGATAACTGTTGTCGCTCTCTAGTTGGTCGATTCCCAGTCTTTTGCTAGCCTTCACTTGTACTAAGTGGGAATACTGCTTGTGCATCCACTTCCTTAAACCCAAAGTTGTTCCATATGAGTCCACCATACCTACCTATATGCGGTATCTATCAGCCGTTCCAAGTAAATTTGCATGTGGCACTCTCTAAACCTTCAAGAAATAATCTGTTTTGCATGCCCGAACTGCTCATGTGGTGACAAGGGGCGGTCAGTATCTTCCATGCTAGGCGTGTTATCCTCGATATGTGTTTATTCACTATCATTCACGAGAAAGGGGTCGGTAATTGGAATGCTCAGTTCCATGCTCAAATCTAAAATATAATTGCAAACAAAACTCCCCCTGGATTGTTGTTGGTATGGACGACACCCGAGTATTCGGCTAGTCGTGGAGTGTGATTGATCGGTGGTGGGGGAGTCAAAACTTTACTTTTATGTTTGGGAACCGCCTATAGCATGTGTAGCATGGAAGATGGTGAAAACTCTTGGTCATTGCATTGACAATGAAAGCATGCCACCCAAAATTATTTATCTCTGTCTTCAAAGCTTGAGCTCTGGCACCTGTGCAAATCAATGCTTCCCTCTGCGAAGGGCCTATCTATTTATGTTTCTGTTGAGTCATCCTTTGCTTATAAAAGCACCAATTAGAGAGCACCTACGTAATTTCAATGCTTTGCTTTTAATTGTTATTGAGTATGACTATGACTAGATCTTCTTTGCCATGAATTACAATGTTCAGTCAGCCCTTGGTCTTTGAAGGTGCTCTGCATTTATGTTTTGCGGTCTGAGAAAGAGATAGCGAGATACCATCTGTTCATATTGCTTCATGATTGTTTTGATTGAAGTGTTGACGTTTGAAACTTATTATTATTGCTCGCTAGTTGATTTTGACATTGATATGAGTTCCTCTTGAGACCTAAATGTCATTGCTTATGTGGTTAGCTTATGATCTTGCTGAAAATCTGAATATGAGTTAGACATAATTACAATAACAAGATAACCCAGAGTTCGTAAAAGTTTTTCTTTTGTCTCTTTCAGTTTGTCAACTGAATTGCTTGAGGACAAGCAAGGCTTTAAGCTTGGGGAGTTGATACGTCTCCATCGTACCTACTTTTCCAAACTCTGTTGCCCTTGTTTTGGACTCTAATTTGCATGATTTGAATGGAACTAACCGAGACTAACGTTGTTTTCAGCAAAATTGCCATGGTGTTGTTTTTGCGCAGAAATAAAAGTTCTTAGAATGACCTAGAAATTTACGAGAATTTTTTGTGGAATATATAAAAAATACTGGCGCAAGAATCAACCGGAGGCGTGGAGCGAGGAACCCACAAGCCCAGGAGGCACGGCCCCCCCTGGGCACGCCTAGCAGGCTTGTGGGGCCCTCGGGGCTCCGCCGCCTCCAACTCTAGCTCTATTTAGTCCCTTCCGTTCGGAAAAAAATCAAGGAGAAGAGTTCATCGCGTTTTACGATACGGAGGCGCCGCCACCACCTCTTCTTCCTCTGGAGGGCAGATCTGGAGTCCGTTCTGGGATCCGGAGAGGGGAGATCGTCGCCATCGTCATCACCAACCTTCCTTCATCGCCAATTCCATGATGCTCTTCACTGTTCGTGAGTAATCTCATCGTAGGCTTGCTGGACGGAGATGGGTTGGATGAGATCTATCATGTAATCGAGTTAGTTTTGATGGGGATTGATCCCTAGTATCCACTATGTTCTGAGATTGATGTTGCTACTACTTTGCTATGCTTAATGCTTGTCACTAGGGCCTGAGTGCCATGATTTTAGATCTGAACCTATTATGTTCTCGTCAATATATGTGTGTTCTTGATCCTATCTTGCAAGTTGTAGTCACCTACTATGTGTTATGACCCGGCAACCCCGGAGTGACAATAGCTGGAACCACTCCCGGAGATGACCATAGTATGAGGAGTTCATGTATTCACTAAGTGCTAATGCTTTGTTCCGGTTTTCTATTAAAAGGAGAACCTTAATATCCCGTAGTTTCCATTAGGACCCCCCTGCCACGGGAGGGATGGACAATAGATGTCATGCATGTTCTTTTCCCTAAGCATGTATGACTATATACGGAATACATGCCTACATTTCATTGACGAACTGGAGCTAGTTACATATCTCCCCATGTTATAACTATTGCATGATGAATGTCATCCGGCATAATTATCCATCACCGATCCAATACCTACGGGTTTTTCCTACTGGTCCTTGCTACGTTACTTTGCCGCTACTGCTGTCACTGCTGCTATTGTTACTGCTATTACTGTCACTGCTGCTACTGTTACCATTGCTACTATTGCTATCACACCACTTTGCTACTGATACTTTGCTGCAGATACTAAGCCTTTCAGGTGTGGTAGAATTGACAACTCAACTGCTAATACTCGAGAATATTCTTTGGCTTCCCCTTGTGTCGAATCAGCAAATTTGGGTTGAATATTCTACCCTCGAAAACTGTTGCGATCCCCTATACTTGTGGGTTATCACTACTCTTTCTGCAAAAAGAACGTGGATGGTTTACTAATGTGACAAAACTTGCAGTAAAATTGATTGGAAGCTAATATGATAATGTGGTAATATAACAATTACCAGAAGTCTCATGAACTCCCTCGTGTTCGGGTCCGTGTAAAAGATCTTTTTGACTTTGTCCAACTTGTATCGGGCCCTGATCCAGTCATGATCCAGCGGGTCGGTGAACTCCGCCAAGGGGTCTGGGATCCCGAGACTTTCACGTTCGGCGTCCTCCTTGGCCCATATGTGCCTCTTCCCCTCGTAACCACGGCTTCCGAGGCGGTGGGGAAGCGTGTTCCTGGCCTGGAGCGCCTTCATTTTCTCCGACTTTGCCTTGACTTCTTATTTTTTGAAATTCTCCAGGAATTTTGCAAAGTCCTCTTCCGTTATTGTCGGATTATCAGCACGAATCTTGGACCACGGTTCATTCTTCCCAACGGCTTTTTTCACCCGAACTTTCCAGGAGGACAAGTCGTTGGTGAACATCACCATCGCCTTCTCGTTTATCTTTGTCATGGCGGTGTCGTCCCACGGCTATTTATATTCCTTTTCATTCCAGCCGGGGAACATGAACCTATTGTGCAACTTCTTTAGGAGCATGTGCTCCATATGTGGTATCTGCTTCAACCTCTCGTCGTTTATGTTGGCGGTTTCCCTGAGGATGCATCCAAGTTGATTGCCCCAACACTTGCACGCTTCCTCTAGTGCCGTTGGCTCTAACTTCCTCTAGCGCCGGGGTGAATCTCCGTGACCACAGTTTTTCTGATGCCAAGCTCGTTTGGTTTTCGTGTCCTCTTCTTCTTCGGTGCTTTACCGGCTACGACATCATCGTTGCCGGTCTCGGGGGCGGTATCGGTGCTGGTGTCTGTGTCGGCACCGGGGTCGGGGTTGGGACCACTGCCGCCACCATGCAACTCCATCTGGTGCTCGTCCACGTAATCGAAATAGCGATTTGCTGCCTCCATGGGTTTTTCGGAGCGAGCAGAACCACCCACGACTTTGGCGTTGGTAGACATGTTTCCTATGCAACAATTGTAAATAAAAGATATAATGAAGAGAAAAAAGGGGCTTGTATTTGGTCGGCATGTTGATTCATTCCCCTTTCGGCAAATCCCGGGTACTCCATATGTCGTAGTTTCTAGCACAAGTCATGCCGAAAATTTCGGCATGACCTTTGCTAAAAAGTGGACATATGGAGTGCCTGAAATTTGCTGGAACGAAAATGAATCAACATTCCGACAAAACATAGGCCACTCGGACATTCCGGCAAAACATCAATGACAAGAAGGGATACCATGAGGATAATAAATGGAATTCTCTTGACACCATCACAAGATTAATTATACAAATATAAACAAAAATGACAAGAAGGGATGCAATGACCTACGCCGAATCTGAGAAAGGCAAATTGTTTCACTAGGGAAATATATTTTGTTGCCACATTTTCTGCCCACTAGTTTAAAACATCAAACTTTTTGCCCACTAGTTCAAAATTAGTGTATCAACTACGGTTTCTACCAAAACACATGCCTGCTGAAATGAATTTGTAGAAACCATAACTAGATAAGAAATGCTACACATCAGCCATATGCATGCATACCAAAACAAAACATTTCAAGTTCAGCAAGCTTTGGACCTTGCCGGGGGGGTCGGGTACCTGCTGCCGAAGAGCACGTTGCCGGGGGGTCGGGTACCTGCTGCTGAAGAGCACTATCAGAGAGAGAGAGAGAGAGAGAGAGAGAGAGAAAGAGAGAGAGAGAGAGAGAGAGAGAGAGAGAGAGAGAGAAAAGAGAGAGAGAGAGAGAGAGAGAGAGAGAGAGAGAGAGAAGGTGGGGGGTCGGGTACCCGTCGGGGCCTCACCTCAACCCTAGCCAACAGGGAGGGGCGGCGGCGCCGATGGGAGAGCTCGGGGCGGATCTGCTGATGAAGGGCATGGCGCTGGGGGTGACGGCGACGCTGGGTGGAGTCAGGGGCGGCGCGGGGAGGAGTTAGGAGCGGCGCGGGGAGGAGTCGGGGCGGCGCTGGGGGTGACGGCGACGCAGGGTGGACATGGTCGGCGGGGGGAGGAATTGGGGAAGAAACAGGGGCGACAGGGAGATTTGGTGACTTAGCGTGCGCGGCGGTTAACTCAAACTAGCGGTAGCGCTGGTTTAGTACGAGCGCTACTGCTAACTGCTATAGCAGTAGCGCTTGTACCGACCCAGCGCTACAGCTAACGCTCTTTACTTTATTTTATTTATTACTTTCTTTTTATAAATTTTCTTTTCTTTTTATCTTTCGGGACCCCGATCCTAAGTCATCAGAACCCAGCCTGTAACACACCACATCACTTTGCGGCCTCACGCACGGTAAACTCCACGGCTGACACCTTACCTTGTCCGGGACCGTTTGCATCTTTTGGCTCACGTATATGAATGTGTCGCTAGCATTCAAACGACAAAGAACCCGGGTCGACATGACTAGTTATAAACCCAAGTGTTACATCCGTACAGGGACAGGCATACATAACCCAAGAAAGGAGGTGTCGGTCATCAGCATGTGTAGACGAGTTTTAGCAAGCTACAAGGACTCCATTACACCGCGTGACATTTTTCCAGAGGAACAGACACAACAGCAAAGAAGGATCAATGTGTCCGGAGCAGTAGCAAGCTACCAAAGTTCGATGGAAGCACAAAGAGACATTTCCTAGTAAAGTGTACTACTAAAGGCACACAACTAGGTGTTGAATCCCACACGTATAATGCATTTCATAACATACACACAATATGCACGATATGTGTAGATACAACATGGCATCACAACATAACTCTATGACTCAAGATTTTATTAAAGACTCATAAGAGTCAACATAGTATGATATTACAAACAGGGGTCTCGTGACCCGACACTCAAGTCATACAAACATCAAGCGGAAGAAAAACATGTCTGGGTACAGACATCTACTATAAATGGCTAGAGGAGCCTTAAAAGCTACAACGACCCTACCAAAGGAACCAAACCTCTATCTGGGATTCCCAAGCTATTCCGGTCTACATCGAACACAAAGCGTAGAACCTTTTAATGAGACTAAATCTTCTTTGCAAAAACATAAATAAAGCAACCGTGAGAACAAAGGTACTTGGCAAGACTTACATCAGAACTATCTACATATGCATCATTATCAATGAAACGATTGTGGGGTTTGATTGCAGCCAGCTAGCTTTGACTCTTGGCTAACTTGTACTACAATTACAAGTTCTTTCTTTGAGGTGGGATAGCACACACGAGTCCACATATTCACCAATCAATACACCACCATGGATCCACTCTCGTCTCCCTACGAGAAGGCCATCCATATCACTAACACTTATCTTGCATGTTTTAGAGTATCCATTTCAATTGTCTATGTACCACGTAATGTTTCCAAGTAGTCCATGAGGACGCGGCTATTCGAACAGATTGATTCACCCTTTAGGGGTATACTTCTTCACACATGCTCTCACCACATAGCACCATATGCACGTCATGCATCTCGGCAACCTTCAAGCGGAAGCACCGGCGTGGGTGTCGGCAAAGACCGTTAACCACATAAGACCCTAGTCCAGGTTTATCGCCTATTTGAGATTGAACCCACAAGGAAGTCCGGCCAAAGTTTCCTTAACGACCCCAAACGATGTGCGCAGGGTTCTCAAGCCCACCATTCGGGTGCCACTTGGTACACCGTGCCACTGTGTATCTACAGCACTGAAGCCTACCCCGTCGGGCAGAGCTAAACACGGCTGCCAACACTTTTCCTACAAACACCAGAAACTAATTGCAACTCATCGACAGAGATCTAGGTGATTAATAAGCCGGGCGGGGTCATATTTCAGGGCCCAATGCATGGTAGTATCTTGTCTTGGATAACATACACAAAACTCAGTTCTTAAGGACGGTCCCAATGAGACAACCCACCATGTACTCCTACATGGCCTCTCATCGTTACCTTTACCAAATCAGATTCACACCTTTACTCTCACACTGTAGAACATGAACACAACCATTCTGGTTCATCGTCGAGATGGATTAGACCCAACACGACTCTAAGCATAGCAGGCATTGTAAGCAAGCATGGATGAGTAAACACAACAAGGCTCAAGCAGTTGCTACTCATGCTAAGTGGTTTCAACTATTTACTGTGACAAAATCAGGTCATGCACAGGAATGGGTTCAACTACCGAGAACATGTAATAGTTGAATCGTGTTTGTCCTAATGCAATAAAAGAGAGCAGGAGCGAGAGAGTGGGTTTATATCAGTATGCTCAAGGGGGTTTGCTTGGCTGACACGACTGAAGATAGCAATGAGTCTTCATCAATGTCAACGATCACATCGTCGGAACCATCGTCTACCGAGAGGGAACAACACCGGCAAACAAGAAAGAACAATAATTACTTCACGGAAATGCAACACTATGATGGATGATCATGATATGAAAATGAGAAGTGGCAGGGCTAATATAGCTACCATTTCTTAAGTTGAAGCTCGTTTGAATTAGAATTTCAAATATCACTTCAAGCAATGTATTTTTTAGATACCCTTTTAATTGGTTCGACCTGATGCTCAGGCATAACTTGTTTTATCATGCATGAAGATGGAATATTGAGGTACTGAGTTTCCTAGCTCAATGTTTGGTCTAATTAATTGAAGTGGAATTCAAATGTATACCAGATTCCAACTCCAAACTATTTATTAAATTTACCCAAATCATCATTTTGCCTACTTGGTGATATTAATTTTCTCAAACATGCATGAAAATGCCATAATTAGATTCCTTGAATTTTTCTGATCATTTTTCGTATATACAATATTTTCATTGGACTTACAGATTATTTTCTATGATTTTTAGAAGTTTTCAGCATTTCGTGGAATTCTGAAATAACAGGAAATCATTTATTGCGTCAGCTCTGCGTCAGCATTGTATCAACAGGTCAACGTCACCAGATCAGGTCAAAACCGACGTGTGGGGTCCACACGTTAGTGACCCACGGGTTAATCCCGCGCTGACCAACTACTAATGGGGTTTGACCCACCCTAGGGCCCACTGTTAGTGCCTAGGGCGTTAATTAGTGGGTTAATTAAGCTGGCCACGTCAACCCCCACTGAAGGGTGGTCACCGGCGACCATCCGACGCGGCAGAGGATCACCGAAGGGCGTTACAGACGGCGGTTGGACGCAGATACGTCCATTTTGCATCATGCTTTCATGTTGATATTTATCGCTTTATGGGTTGTTATATTACTTTGTGGCAGCATATTTATGCCTTTTCTCTCTTATTTTGCAAGGTTTATTTGAAGAGGGAGAATTCAGGCAGCTGGAATTATGGACTGGAAAAGGAGCAAATCTGAGTCCTCTATTCTGCAAAATCTAAATGCCTTGAAAATTTACGTGGAATTTTTTGGGAATATATAAAAAATACTGGGCGAAAGAAGTACCAAAGGGGAGCTACAGGGCTTGTGGGCTCCCTGACGGCCCACTGGTCCCCCTCTTTTGCTATATGAAGGGTTTCGTTCCAGAAAAAATCAATCGGGAGCTTTATCGTGGTCTCGCCGCCGCCACGAGGCGGAACTTGAGCAGATCCAATCTAGAGCTCCGGCAGGACGATCCTGCCGGGGAAATTTCCCTCCCGGAGGCGGAAATCGTCGCCATCATCATCACCAACACTCCTCTCGTCGGAGGGGAGGCATCTTCATCAACATCTTCATCAGCACCATCTCCTCTCCAATCCCTAGTTCATCTCTTGTAACCAATCCCCGTCTCGCGACTCCGATTGGTACTTGTAAGGTTGCTAGTAGTGTTGATTATTCTTTGTAGTTGATGCTAGTTGGATTACTTGGTGGAAGAGTTTATGTTCAGATCCTTGATGCTATTCATTACACCTCTGATCATGATTATGATTATGCTTTGTGAGTAGTTACTTTTGTTCCTGAGGACATGGGATAAGTCATGTTAATAATAGTCATGTGAATTTTGTATTCGTTCGGTATTTTGATATGAGGTATGTTGTCTTTTCCTCTAGTGGTGTTATGTGAACATCGACTACCTAACAATTCACCATACTTGGGCCTAGAGGAAGACATTGGGGAGTAGTAAGTAGATGATGGGTTGCTGGAGTGACAGAAGCTTAAACCCCAGTCTATGCGTTGCTTCGTAAGGGGCTGATTTGGATCCACTAGTTTAATGCTATGGTTAGACGTTGTCTTAATTCTTCTTTCATAGTTGCGGATTCTTGCGAGAGGGGTTAATCATAAGTGGGATGCTTGCCCAAGTAAGGGCAGTACCCAAGCGCCGGTCCACCCACATATCAAACTATCAAAGTAACGAACGCGAATCATATGAACATGATGAAACTAGCATGACAGAAATTCTCGTGTGTCCTCGGGAGCGTTTTTCCTCCTATAAGACTTTTTTCAGGCTTGTCCATTGCTACAAAAGGGATTGGACCACTTGCTGCACCATTGCTACTACTTGTTACTTGTTACTTTTCACTTGCTACGTTTCACCTCGCTACACCATCACTTTTTACCACTACTTTCAGTGCTTGCAGTTATTACCTTGCTGAAAACTGTTTACCAGAGCCTTCTGCTTCTCGTTAGGTTCGACACTCTTACTTATCAAAAGGACTACGATTGATCCCCTATACTTGTGGGTCATCAGACCCGTGTAAGGCAGGAATGGATCGGCCCCTCACTCGCGAGTCCGAAAATAAGCATCCCAGGGGCTTGGGTTGACCGGATCATCGCCGGCGGCGAGATCCAATGGCGGCGGTGCTCGGTTAGAAAGGGGGCGACGGCTACCGTGAGGGATAGGCCACGGGGAGAGGGGTAATGGAATCAGTGGCTCACCACGAGGAGGTTGGGCCCAACGGCGAGCTCGGGGAGGTTCGGGGCGGAGCGAATCGGCCTCGAGGTTGCCGGCGACCGGAGATGGAGAAAGAGCTCGCGCTCATCGTCTCCAAACCCTGTGGTCCAATTCCTTTGGCAGGGAGGTTGAGGGCGATGTTGTGGAGCTCCCGGGAAGCTTTGGAGGGATCCGGGTGGTCGGAGGGCACGGCGGCGAGCTCGAGCCGAGCTCGTCAATGGCGGCAGGAAGAGGCGATGCAGAGCGAGGGGAGAAGAGAGAGGGGAATGGATAGAGGAGGCTCTAGGGCATCTCTAGGCGAGGAGATAGCGACGCGTGGGAGGCCACCACGGCGAAGGAGGAGCTGGCGCGGCGCTGGCCGTGCTCGGCTTCGCCTCTGCCTACTGCCGGAGGTAGAAGACGAGCCTGCCCCTTTGGGTGGGCTGGCTTCTGCTCCAGGGAGGCCTAGGTAAGAGTTTTCCTCTTTCTTCTTTTTATTCTGTTCTGTTTAGTATTTCTGACACTTGTTTTGATTTAAATAAATATATAGCCATTATTAAATATCGTGAAAATAATCATGTGGCCATAGTGGATTTTCCCCAATGCCACATAAAAAGTTTCAGAATATTTGGAACTATATTTTATATATAACAAATATAATTCCAATCGAAATAATTGTTTTTTAATTCAAAAGTCCAATATAAAATGTTTCTGTGATCCAAAAATATTTGTTGACATTTTTATCTCAGTCCAATATTTTCACAAAATATTTGGAACGTTTTGTTGCTGCATTTTGAGGCAAGTTTTATATTGCTTATTTTCGAGAATTTGGTTCCTGAGGCTTGATCACTTCCCCATTTCAGATTGAAAAGAATTTAAATGCATGCATGAATGCTCACTGATGCTACTAGGTACAAACAATAATCTAGGGCTATGACATTATCATTTTTCTTTCCTTTTCTGTTTACTTTACTTTTCACTTTATTATTTGTTTTTCTCCCGATCGACGACACGGCGTCTCCCTCTCCCCCAATGCACGAATATCACCGGAACCATGCATGTGGTAATATATCAGTTGACCGATAACGGTTACTTAAGTGCGTACACAAAATAGATACAAATATATAAATACATGTTTCTGATCAGCTGTGTCGACGACGTTTCACATTGAGCTTCTTCCCTTTCTTGTTCGTTGCCGAGTAATTGAGCCCCTCCTTGTGACTTTTCCGGAGCCAAAGAGTACGATCTTTCCGCCGCCATGTAGTCTTGATTCTTCTTTTCACGTATGCTTCATCGTCATCATCATCTTCCCTCATCGGGTTGCCGCATTGGTTGTAGTCTTCCTCGTTGGTGGCTCCATCCATTCCGATGATGCTCCTTTTGGATCTCCTCACGACAACACGGCTGGGATTGGCTGGGTCGGTTATGAAGAAGCATTGTGTCACGTGCTTAGTGTGTACCCATGGCTCAGTTTTGGCAATGACGTTAACGTTCACGGGAGTGCTCTTCGCGTCGGGTATAGACATGGTGGTGAAATACTTGTTTTCTCTTACGACATCCTTGGCCCATCTGACATGGAACATCGCTGCATCGTGCATTCCAGCATAGTCAAGCTCCGAGATCTCTTCGAACCTTCCGTAGAGTCTTTCAGTTGTGCCATTGGCGTCGGTCACGCATTGAATTGTCACCCTGGAGTTCTGGTAATCACTGTCCTGTCTTTGGCCTTCGGGTAGAACGTGTACCCATTGATATCGTAGGACTGATAGGTCGTGAGCTTGGGCACAGGGCCATGTGCTAAGGCGTGTATGAGCAATCCGTCCGAACTGCCCTCTTCCGAGGGATTTTCAAGAACTTGCTCTTTGAACCAACGCAAGAAAGTAGCGGTGTGCTCTACAGTAACTTCGTCGTCCGTATTGAGCATCCCCTTATCATGGTACTTCTTTGCGATGCTTTCTTTGTGTCATGCCACATAATCATCTACCACATCTAGGTGTTGTAGCACTACTAAGTTAGCACTGTCAAAGTCGTTCCGTCGATCCGAGTAGTTCACATGCAATTCCCTCCGGCCGTTGTTGTGACCATCTCCTTTGAGCTTCCATCATGCTTCTTGACGGGCAAACCAACAATAGGGTCTCCGACGCTTATATAATTCTCGCAAAAGGAGACGCACTCATGCGTCAGATACCCGTGGACGATGCTCCCTTCGGGACGGGACTTGTCACAAACGAATCCTTTGATGACCCCATTCATCCTCTCGAACGGCATCATGCTGTGAAGGAATGTCGGCCCTAGGTCGATGATTTCATCCACGATGTGGACACACAGATGCACCATGACGTCAAAGAACGCGGGCGGGAAGTACATCTCAAGCTCACATAGTATGACAACGATCTCTTCATGTAGCCTTTGGAGATGCTTCACACTTATGGACTTTTGAGACATAACGTCGAAGAAGTTGCAGAGACCAATAAGCGTGTCACGGACGTGCTTGTCCATTATCCCTCTAATGGCAACCGGGAGTATCTGCGTCATCATCATGCGATAGTCATGAGACTTCATCCCGCTGAACCATTTCTTCTTGGGGTCTAGAAATCTGCTTATCTTCCCAGTAATCGGAACTCACTTTGATTCTCATAAGGCACTTGATGAATTGATCGATCTCCTTCGGACTTAAGGTGAAGCACGAAGGGGGGCAATAATTCTCCTCCTTCTCGTTGACTTTTCTACCCCTTTCCCCCTCCTCTCTCTCATTCTCCATCTCCACCATCAACTTTTTATGGTGTATGTCTTTCTTGGTCTTCAAATCTTCCAAGTCTTTCCTTGCCTTCGACCCATCCTTGGTCTTCTCTGGAATGTTCATCAATGTGCCAAGCAAGCTCTCGAGGACATTCTTTGTGATATGCATTTGATCAAGGCAATGAGGTGTGTCGTGATTGGGCCAGTACTCCAAGTCCCAGAAAACAGACCTCGTTTTCCATACCTTCAACAGCGGCTCTCGCGCCTTTTTGATCTTTCCCGGCGCGGGGCATTGTTCCCAGTTTCTCAATAGCTCGTCGATTTCGGTGCCGCTCCTCTTACATGGAGGTCCTCGAAGCTCAGCCGACCCATTGAATAGATATCCACGCTTTCTCCACGGGTCATCCTTCTCAAGCCATCTACGATGCCCCATGTACACGATTTTCCCAGACCCACCATCTCTCGTTGAAGTAAACTGCTGAGACGTTGTATCATCCATGCACCTCATGCATCCGCAGTATCCGTGGCACACCTGGCTTGAGGTGTACCCATAACCGAGATAGTCGTGCACCGTCGTCATCAGCCCGGCTCTCATATGGAAATGCTCTCCTTTGCTGGCGTCCCATGTCCATGCCGGTGATTTCTATAACGTGTCTAGATCCTCTTGCAGAAGCCCCATATACAGGTTAATACTATTTCCTGGTTGTTTCGGCCCTTGAATAAGCATGCACATGTGTATGTACTTTGTCTTCATGCACTTCCATGGGGGGAGGTTGTACATCCATACAAACACGGGCCATGTTTTGTGTTTGGTGTTCTGGTTTCCAAACGGATTCATGCCATCAGTACTCGCACCAAGCACGAGGTTCCTTGGATCTTCTTTAGCAAATCCATATACGGTGTTGAATGCTCTCCACTGGCTACCATCTACGAGGTGTCTCAGCCTTAGATCATCTCCATCGCCAGGCTTCTTCCTCTCCGCGTGCCAGCGCATGAGCTTTGCTTCCTTAGGATCTACGAAATACCGCTGCAGACGGGGAGTGATCAGAAAGTACCATACAACTTTCTGAGGAGCTTTCTTTCCTGCCTTCTTGTATCGAGAAGCATTGCACACTGGACAGTTGGTTTTTCCACGTGCTCTCCCGATAAATGATGCAATCATTGATGCATGTGTGGTACAAAATGTGCGGCAAATCAAAAGGGCAAATGATTTTCTTGGCCTCCTCGACACTACTAGGACATAGGTTCCCCGCGTGAAGAACTTTATTATGTAGATACTTCAAATGCTCATCGAGGATTTTGTCTGTCCATTTCTTTTTGGCCTTCGTCTTTAGAAGTTCGAGCGTGAAACTCAAGCGGGTCACCTCAGGATAGCAACCGTCATACAATGGAGTCCTCGAGTCCACTTCAAGTTGAGCCAACTTGGCCTCCTCTCTAGAAGCAGCTCTCTCGCTAGTCGTACTCTTGCGAAGGAGGTCTTGAACATGAGGGTCTTGCACGACTGCACTTTGTAGCGTCAAAGACTACAGCTTGACCATCGCCTCTTCTCTGCCATGTCCAAACTCTTCTTCGCCGTGTCCGGAATCTTCTCTGCCGCCGTCATTTCCGGAGTCTTCCCCACTGCCAAGTCCGTCACCATCGTCTTCGTGTCGATCGGTCATCTCTTCGTCTAGCCCCGTGTCATTATTCCCTGCCATTTGGACGTCCTCATCATCATCATCTTCTTCACTTATCCACCTATTATAGCCATCCATGAAACCATTCATCAGCAGGTGCGCCTTCAAAGTGCCACGATCAAAAGGGTCAAAAAGGACTCCTTCCTTGCATCTTGCACATGGACATCTAATCCTAGTCCGATTATTTGCATGCATGTCCATCACCGCGGATTGCATGTACCGCTCCACCTTCCATACACTCACCTTCATGACCGACTGCACGGTATAACAAGCAAAAGGGTTATAAAATAAATAATGCATGCATGCTTCAAAGTCATATAAAATTTTGGCATGACCTTGCCTAAAAATAGGATATATTGAGTTTGCTCGAAATTCACCGAAACGGAAATAAATCGACATTTCCGCAAAACATAAGCAACTCGATCGGAGGGCATGTCACACTCGCACAAATCTCTCCATATATATATCCCAAACACACATATTCTCATTCAGACACATATTCCCATTCTTTAAGTGAACAACTTTTTACTCACTTACATATCTCCCGAGAGAGATCGATCGAGTGAGATGATGAGAGAGACCGATCGGAAGAGCACGCGTGGATGGCTAAATAGCTAGATAGATTTAGTTGTTGGGGAGGACAGGTGAATCTAGCTATCTAACTAATGGAGAGGGGGTTATGATGCAGGGGGAATTAATATAATGGGGAGAGGAAGAGAGGTAGGACAAAGAGAGATGTGAGAGAAGTCATTTATGAAGGAGAGTTATGGTGAAGGGGGACATTAATGAGGAGAGAAGAGATGTAGGAGGAAGAGAGAAGAAGAGCAACAATGGTATGGAGAGTGTGGAGAGGGGAGAGGAGGGGGAGAGGTGAAAGTGGGGAGGGGAGGGGGTAAAAAGGTGGCAGCCGCAACTAGAAGTAGCGCTGGATACCAGAGAGCGCTGCTGCTATGCTATTAGTAGTAGCGCTGCATACCAGCGAGTGCTACTACTAAGTGGGGCCAACTAGTAGCAGCGGTGCTGCAAAACAACGCGCTACCGCTAAACACTTAGCAGTAGCGCTGGATTTTGGACAACGCTGCTAGTACAACTACGGTCGGTGGCATCGTCTGTTCCCAAATAGTAGTAGCGCCTTTTTAATAAGCAGCGCTACTGCCAAGGAGTTAGTAGTAGCGCTTGATTGGATCAGCGCTACCGGTAATTAGCAGCATCATTTTCTTTTTTCCAACGCTACTACTGAGGTCCTGCCTATAAGGTTTTTCCTAGTATTGTTTCCTTGGAGGGGGTCAGGACTTTTGAGATGTACTAAATGGGTCTCTAAACCTTGTATGCCTTCCGTGGATCCTGGCGCTTCACGATGAGGATGGCGTTGACCACTTGGCTAGTGGTCACGTTGTACAGGAGCAAAGGCTCCCGGCTGCTCGAAGCAGATAACACCGGCTAGGTGGAAAGAAAGGCTTTGAGTTCTTTGAATGCGGCTTGCACCTTGGGCGTCCATTCGACCCTGTCAGATTTTTTCATTAGTCGATAGAGAGGTAATGCCTTCTCACCGAGTCTTGAGATGAATCCGCTTAGAGCCGCAAGGCAACATATGAGCCTTTGCACGTCATGGAGACGTTCTAGTTGTTTCATTTGGACTATAGCGCCGATTTTGTCGGGGTTGGCATCGATCCCACATTCTAAAATGAGGAAACCGAGCAACTTGCCGACTTGCACCCCGAAAGTGCATTTAACCGGATTGAGCTTTATCTCAAAGCGTCGTAGGTTCGGAAGGTTGTGACAAGGTCGGCCAGGAGGTCGGAACCTTTCCTAGACTTGGCCACAATTTCATCCTTGTAGGCCTCCACATTCCGTGTAAACTGCTTTTGCAAGCATTTCTAGATCGTGCTCTAGAAAGTAGCTCTTGCGTTTTTTAGACCGAATGGCATAGTGATGTAGCAGAAGCACCCGAATGGGGCGATGAAGGCCATTTTTATTTCATTGGTACCATGCATTCGGATCTGGTGGTACCCGGAGTATGCATCCAGGAACGACATGCATTCACACCCGATAGTAGAATCTACTATTTGATCTATGCGGGGTAAGGGAAAATGATTTTTAGGGCAGACCCGATTGAGGTGCTTGAAGACAATACACATTCGAAGTGAGTTGTTCTTCTTGGGCACCATGACGAAATTCGCTAGCCACTCGGAGTGGTATACGTCTCGAATGAACTTAGAAGCTAGGAGCCGAGCGATCTCCTTGCCAATCACCTTGCGCTTCTCGATGGACGATCGAAGAATGTGTTCCTTGACTGGCTTGATCTTGGGGTCGGCTCGGAGTCGATGCTCAGCCAGCTCCCTGGGTACACCTGGCATGTCAGACGACTTCCATGCGAAGATGTCCGAGTTCGCATGGAGGAACTGGATGAACTCGCCTTCCTATTTCTCGCCGAGTGATGTGGAGATGTTCATCGCTGAGGCACTTGGGTCACTCAGGTGAATGTGGACCTGCTTCGTCTTGCCAGCCGACTAAAAAGCGGATTCAGTAGCTAGCCTCTCCGACCTGAGTAAGTCAGCATCGCTCACTATCTTCTTGTATACTTCAAGCTCGACGATCGCTATCTGCTCGTTGGCGATCTTGGAGCCACTCCTCGGCGACCCTTCGATTGCCGATGACCATGATCACACCCTTTAGTCCCGGCATCTTAAGCCTAAGATACACGTAACATTGTTGTCCCATTAATCATGCATAGATGAGCCTACCTAGAATGGCATGATAGGCACTACGGAAGTCCACCACCTCAAATGTCAGACTCTCCTTTCGGAAGTTCTTCTTGTCTGCGAACACGACATCCAACGAGATGTGGCCGAGTGACTCGGCTTTCTTCCCGAGGATGACCCCGTGGAAATGCATCTTACTCTTGTTCAGTCGGGACATTGGGATGTCCATCGCCTTGAGCGTGTCGGCGTAAATTATGTTGAGGTTGTTGCCTCCGTCCATCAGGACTTTGCGCAGTCAGACCCCATTAGCCACCGAATCAACAATCAGCGCCTACCGCCCGGAGGTAGCTGTATGGGCTGGATGATCCGATTGATCGAAAGTGACAGGCTTGTTCGCCCAGTTGAGGAACTTGGTGACAGTCGGTGCTGCCATGTTGACCTCCCGATTGATGACCTTCAATCGTCTCTTGCTCTCGACGTCACCGAAGATCATGAGGTTTTTCTCGATGTTAGTGTACTGGGAGGCATCTTCCCCCTCATCATCATCATCCTTTCCCCTAGAGGGTTATCCTTGCATCTCCTCCTAGAGAAGGAGACAATCTCGAGTGGAATTTTTAGGGAAGATGGGGTTGCCATCCTCATCTCCCTTGGTGTGGACTTGGCACGGCTAAACCAAGATATCGCTGATGACCCACAAGTATAGGGGATCAATCGTAGTCCTTTGGATAAGTAAGAGTGTCGAACCCAACGAGGAGCAGAAGGATCTGACAAGTGGTTTTCAGCAAGGTAAAATCTGCAGGCACTGAAATTGTCGGTAACAAGTGATTGTGTGGTGAGATGATTTGTAGCAAGCAACAAGTAACAAAAGTAGCAACGGTGCAGAAAAGTGGCCCAATCCCTTTTGTAGCAAGGGACAAGCCTGGACAAAGTCTTATAGGAGGAAAAACGCTCCCGGGGACACACAGGAATTTCTGTCATGCTAGTTTCATAATGTTCATATGATTCGCGTTCCTTACTTTGATAGTTTGATATGTGGGTGGACCGGCGCTTGGGTATTGCCCTTACTTGGACAAGCATCCCACTTATGATTAACCCCTCTCGCAAGCATCCGCAACTACGAAAGAAGAATTAAGACAAAGTCTAACCATATCATTAAACTAGTGGATCCAAATCTGCCCCTTACGAAGCAACGCATAAACTAGGGTTTAAGCTTCGGTCACTCTAGCAACCCATCATCTACTTACTACTTCCCAATGCCTTCCTCTAGGCCCAAATAATGGTGAAGTGTTATGTAGTCGACGTTCACATAATACCACTAGAGGAAAAACAGCATACAACATACCAAAATACCAAACGAATACCAAATTCACATGACTATTATTAGCATGACTTATCGCATGTCCTTAGGAACAAAAGTAACTACTCACAAAGCATAATCATAATCATGATCAGAGCTGTAATGAGTAGCATCAAGGATCTGAACATAAACTCTTCCACCAAGTAATCCAACTAGCATCAACTACAAAGAGTAATCAACACTACTAGCAACCTTACAAGTAACAATCGGAGTCGTGAGACGGAGATTGGTTACAAGTGATGAACTAGGGTTTGGAGATGAGATGGTGCTGATGAAGATGTTCATGGTGATGAGTCCCCTCCGATGAGAGGAGTTTTGGTGATGACGATGGCGATGATATCCCCCTCCAGGAGGGAAGTTTCCCCGGCTGGATCGTCCTGCCGGAGCTCTAGATTGGTTCTGCTCAAGTTCAGCCTCGTGGCGGCGTCGAAACCATGAAAAAGCTCCCGTCTGATTTTTTTTCTGGACAAAACCCTCCATATATCAAAAGAGGGGGCAAGTTGGCCAGCAGGGTGCCCACAAGCCCCCATGGCGCGGCCTAGGGGGTGGCCGCACCGTCCAGGCTTGTGGCCACCCCCTGGCATGTTGGGTAACGTAGCATAAATTCAAAATTTTCCTACGCATGTTGGGTAATGTGCATGTCTGTCGGTGGAACCAGTCTCACGTAAGTGTACGTGTAAAGTCGGTCCGGGCCGCTTCATCCTACAATACCGCCGGAAAAGAATAAGACTAGTAGCGGCAAGCAAATTGACAAATCATCGACAACTTTTGTGTTCTACTCGTGCATAGAATCTACGCATAGAAAACCTGGCTCTGATGCCACTGTTGGGTAACGTAGCATAAATTCAAAATTTTCCTACGCATGTTCAGATCTTCCTATGGAGAGACCAGCAACGAGAGAGGGGTAAGAGCATCTTCGTACCTTTGAAGATCGCTAAGTGGAAGTGTTGCTAGAACGCGGTTGATGGAGTCGTACTCGCGGCGATTCCGATCTAGTGCCGAACAACGGCACCTCCGCGTTCAACACACGTGCAGCCCGGTGACGTCTCCCGCACCTTGATCCAGCAAGGAGGAGGGAGAGGTTGGGGAAGAACTCCAGCAGCACGACGGCGTGGTGTCGATGGAGAGACGAGGTCTCCCGGCAGGGCTT
Source organism: Hordeum vulgare subsp. vulgare (assembly GCF_904849725.1). Lineage (NCBI taxonomy): Eukaryota > Viridiplantae > Streptophyta > Magnoliopsida > Poales > Poaceae > Hordeum > Hordeum vulgare. Next base: position 383,945,751 of record NC_058522.1, on the reverse strand, counting down.
CGCCAAGCACCGGCAGAGAGGAGGAGGGAGAGGAGCGGGGCTGCGCCGAGAGAGAGATGAAAACCGTGTCTCAAACAGCCCCGAACCCTCAACTATATATAGGGGGAGAGGGAGGGGGCGCAGCCCTTAGGGTTCCCACCCCCAAGGGCTGCGGCAGCCCCAGATGGGAGAGGGGGCGGCGGCCAGGGCAGGGAGGAGGGGTGGCGCACCCCTCTGGTGGGCCTTAGGCCCACCTATGCTAGGGTTTCCCCCTTCCCCCTTTCTCTGGTGCGCATGGGCTGGGTGGGGGGCGCACCAGCCCACCTAGGGGCTGGTTCCCTTCCCCACTTAGCCCATCTAGCCTCCCGGGGTCGTAGCCCCCCTTCGGTGGTCCCGGTGGTCCCGGTACATTACCGGTGACGCCCGAAACACTTCCGATGTCCAAAACCATCCGTCCTATATATCAATCTTTACCTCCGGACCATTCCGGAGCTCCTCGTGACGTCCGGGATCTCATCCAGGACTCCGAACAACTTTCGGTAACCTCGTACAACAATTCCCTATAACCCTAGCGTCATCGAACCTTAAGTGTGTAGACCCTACGGGTTCGGGAGACAGGCAGACATGACCGAGACACCTCTCTGGCAAATAACCATCAGCGGGGTCTGGATACCCATGGTGGCTCCCACTTGCTCCACGATGATCTCATCGGATGAACCACGATGTCAAGGATTCAATCAATCCCGTATACGATTCCCTTTGACTGTCGGTATAGAACTTGCCCGAGATTTGATCGTCGGTATACCTATACCTTGTTCAATCTCGTTACCGGTAAGTCTCTTTACTCATTCCGTAGCACGTCATCGTGTGACTAACTCCTTAGTCACATTGAGCTCATGATGATGTTCTACCGAGTGGGCACAGAGATACCTCTCCGTCTCACGGAGTGACAAATCCCGATCTCGATTCGTGCCAACCCAACAGACACTTTCAGAGGTACCCGTAGTGCACCTTTATAGTCACCCAGTTACGTTGTGACGTTTGATACACCCAAAGCACCCCTACGGTGTCCGGGAGTTGCACGATCTCACGGTCAAAGGAAAAGATACTTGACATTAGAAAAGCATTAGCATACGAACAATACGATCTAGTGCTAGGCTTAGGATTGGGTCTTGTCCATCACATCATTCTCCCAATGATGTGATCCCGTTATCAATGACATCTAATGCCCATGATCAGGAAACCATGATCATCTATTGACTAACGAGCTAGCCAACTAGAGGCTTGCTAGGGACACATTGTGATCTATTTATTCACACATGTATTACTGTTTCCTTTTAATACAATTATAGCATGAACAATAGACGATTATCATGAACAGGGAAATATGATAATAACTATTTTATTATTGCCTCTAGGGCATATTTCCAACAGTCTCCCACTTGCACTAGAGTCAATAATCTAGTTACATTGTGATGTATCGAACACCCATAGCATTATGGTGTTGATCATGTTTTGCTCGTGGAAGAGGTTTAGTCAACGGGTCTGCAATATTCAGATCCGTGTGTACTTTACAAATATCTATCACTCCACTCTGGAAATGGTCCTGGATGGAGTTGTAGCGGCGCTTGATGTGCTTCGTCTTCCGGTGAAACCTGGGCTCCTTGGCTATGGCAATGGCTCCAGTGTTATCACAGAAGAGTGTCATAGGACCCGACGCGCTTGGAACCACTCCAAGGTCGGTGATGAGCTCCTTCATCCAAATTCCTTCATGAGCCGCTTCTGAAGCAGCTATGTACTCCGCTTCACATGTAGATGCTGCCACGACTTCTTGCTTGCTGTTGCACGAGCTCACTGCCCCACCATTCAACACATATACGTATCCGGTCTGTGACTTAGAGTCATCCGGATCTGTGTCGAAGCTAGCGTTGACGTAACCCTTTACGACGAGCTCTTCGTCACCTCCATAAACGAGAAAAATTTCCTTAGTCCTTTTCAGGTACTTAAGGATATTCTTGACCGCTGTCCAGTGTTCCGCACCGGTATTACTTTGGTACCTCCCTACCAAACTTATGGCAAGGTTTATATCAGGTCTGGTACACAGCATGGCATACATTAGAGAGCCCACGGCTGAAGCGTAGGGGACATAACTCATCTTCTCTCTATCTGCTGCCGTGGTCGGCGACTGAGTCTTACTCAATCTCATACCTTGCAAAACTGGCAAGAACACTTTCTTTGAGTTTTCCATATTAAACTTCTTCAATATCTTGTCAAGGTATGTACTTTGCGAAAGACCTATGAGGCGTCTCGATCTATCTCTATAGATCTTGATGCCTAATATGTACGCAGCTTCTCCAAGGTCCTTCATTGAAAAACTCTTGTTCAAATAGGCCTTTATGCTCTCCAACATCTCTATATTATTCCCCATCAATAATATGTCATCCACATATAGTATGAGGAAAGCTACAGAGCTCCCACTCACTTTCTTGTACAGACAGGCTTCTCCGTAAACCTGTATGAACCCAAACGCTTTAATCACATCATTAAAGCGAATGTTCCAACTCCGAGATGCTTGCACCAGTCCATAGATCGAGCGCTGGAGCTTGCACACTTTGTTAGCACCCTTAGGGTCGACAAAACCTTCTGGTTGCATCATATACAACTCTTCCTTAAGGTTCCCGTTAAGGAACGCTGTTTTGACGTCCATTTGCCAAATTTCATAATCATAAAAGGCGGCAATTGCTAACATGATTCTGATTGATTTCAGCTTCGCTACGGGAGAGAAAGTCTCTTCGTAGTCAACTCCTTGAATTTGTCAAAAACCCTTTGCGACAAGTCGAGCTTTGTAAACGGTTACATTACCGTTTGCATCAGTCTTCTTCTTGAAGATCCATTTATTTTCTATGGCTTGCCGGTCATTGGGCAAGTCCACCAAAGTCCATACTTTGTTCTCATACATGGATCCTATCTCGGATTTCATGGCCTCAAGCCATTTGTTGGAATCCGGGCCCGCCATCGCTTCTTCATAGTTCGAAGGTTCACCGTTGTCTAACAACATGATTTCCATCACAGGGTTGTCGTACCACTCTGGTGTGGAGCGTACCCTTGTGGACCTTCGCGGTTCAGTAGTAACTTGATCCGAAGCTTCATGATCATCATCATTAACTTCGTCTTCAGTCGGTGTAGGCACCACAGGAACAACTTCTTGCGCTGCGCTACTTTCCCGTTCGAGAGGGGGTGTAATTACCTCATCAAGTTCTACCTTCCTCCCACTTACTTCTTTCGAGAGAAACTCTTTCTCTAGAAAGGATCCGTTCTTGGCAACAAAGGTTTTACCTTCGGATCTAAGATAGAAGGTATACCCAATAGTTTCCTTAGGGTATCCTATGAATACGCATTTCTCCGCTTTGGGTTCGAGCTTTTCTGGTTGAAGTTTCTTCACATAAGCATCGCAGCCCCAAACTTTAAAAAACGACAACTTAGGTTTCTTGCCAAACCATAGTTCATACGGTGTCGTCTCAACGGATTTAGACGGTGCCCTATTTAAAGTGAATGCTGCAGTTTCTAATGCGTATCCCCAAAATGATAGCGGTAAGTCGGTGAGAGACATCATAGATCGTACCATATCTAATAAAGTGCGATTACGACGTTCAGACACTCCGTTGCGCTGCGGTGTGCCAGGCGGCGTCAGTTGTGAAACGATTCCACACTTCCTTAGGTGTGTGCCAAACTCGTGACTCAAATATTCTCCTCCACGATCAGATCGTAGACATTTAATTTTTCTGTCACGTTGATTCTCAACCTCACTCTGAAATTCCTTGAACTTTTCAAACATCTCAGTTTTGTGCTTCATGAAGTAGATATACCCATACCTACTCAAATCATCGGTGAGAGTGAGAACACAATGATAACCACCGCGAGCTTCGATGTTCATTGGACCACACACATCAGTATGTATTATTTACAATAAGTCGGTTGCTCTCTCCATTATTCATGAGAATGGAGTCTTAGTCATCTTGCCCATGAGGCACGGTTCGCATGTGTCAAATGATTCAAAGTCAAGAGACTCTAATAGTCCATCTGTATGGAGCTTCTTCATGCGCTTAACGCCGATATGACCAAGGCGGCAGTGCCACAAGTATGTGGGACTATCATTATCAACTTTGCATCTTTTGGTACTCACACTATGAATATGTGTAACATCACGATCGAGATTCATCAAGAATAAACCATTCACCAGCGGAGCATGACCATAAAACATATCACTCATATAAATAGAACAACCATTATTCTCTGACTTAAATGAGTAGCCGTCTCGCATCAACCAAGACCCTGATACAATGTTCATGCTTAAAGCTGGTACTAAATAACAATTATTAAGGTTTAAAACTAATCCCGACGGTAGATGTAGAGGTAGCGTGCCGACGGCGATCACATCGACCTTTGAACCGTTCCCGACGCGCATCTTCACCTCGTCCTTGGCCAGTCTCCGCTTATTCCGCAGTTCCTGCTTTGAGTTGCAAATGTGAGCAACAACACCGGTATCAAATACCCAGGAGCTACTACGAGCACTGGTAAGGTACACATCAATAACATGTATATCACATATACCTTTAACGTTGCCGGCCTTCTTGTCCGCTAAGTATTTGGGGCAGTTCCGCTTCCAGTGACCTTTTCCCTTGCAATAGAAGCACTCAGTCTCAGGCTTGGGTCCGTTCTTTTTCTTCTTCCCGGCATCTGGCTTACCGGGCACGGCAACAGCTTTGCGTCTTTCTTGAAGTTCTTCTTACCCCTGCCTTTCTTGAAACTAGTGGTCTTGTTGACCATCAACACTTGATGCTCCTTCTTGATTTCTACTTCTGCAGACTTGAGCATCGAGTACAACTCGGGAATGGTCTTCTCCATACCTTGCATGTTGTAGTTAAGCACAAAGCCTTTGTAGCTTGGTGGGAGAGACTGGAGGATTCTGTCAATGATAGCATCATCCGGAAGTTCAACTCCAAGTGAAGTCATACGACCGTGTAACCCAGACATTTTGAGTATGTGCTCACTGACAGAACTGTTCTCCTCCATCTTACAGCTGAAGAACTTGTCGGAGACTTCATATCTCTCGACACGGGCATGAGCTTGAAAAACTAGCTTCAGCTCCTGGAACATCTCATATGCCCCGTGTTGCTCAAAACGCCTTTGGAGCCCCGTTTCTAAACTGTATAACATGCCACACCTGACCAGAGAGTAGTCATCACTCCGCGCTTGCCAGACGTTCAGAATGTCCTGGGCTGCTGCGGGAGCGGGAGGGTCACCTAGCGGCGCATTAAGGACATAAGCCTTTTTAGCTGCTTCAAGGATGAGCTTCAGGTTGCGAACCCAGTCCGCATAGTTGCTACCATCATCTTTCAGCTTGTTTTTCTCTAGGAATGCGTTGAAGTTGAGGTTGACGTTGGACATCTACAATATTTGTAAAGACAACTTTTAGACTAAGTTCATGACAATTAAGTTCATTTAATCAAATTAAGTATGAACTCCCACTTAAATCGACATCCCTCTAGTCATCTAAGTGATACATGATCCATGTTGACTAACCCATGTCCGATCATCACGTGAGACGGACTAGTCACCATGGTGAGCAACTTCATGCTGATCGTATTCAACCATACGACTCATGTTCGACCTTTAGGTCTCTTGTATTCGAGGTCATGTCTGTACATGCTAAGCTCGTCGAGTCAACCTAGGTGTTTCGCGTGTGTAAATCTGGCTTACACCCGTTGTATGCGAACGCTAGAATCTATCACACCCGATCATCACGTGGTGCTTCGAGACAACGAACCTTCGCAACGGTGCACACTTAGGGGAATACGTTCTCGAAATTTTAAGAGGGATCATCTTATTATGCTACCGTCGTTCTAAGCAATAAGATGTAAAACATGATAAACATCACAATGCAATCATATAGTGACATGATATGGCCATTATCATCTTTGCTCTTTCGATCTCCATCTTCAGGCATCGCATGATCATCATCGTCACCGGCGTGACACCACGATCTTCATCATCATGATCTCCATCATCGTGTCTCCATGAAGTCGTCAGGCCAACTACTACTATCACTACTACTATAGCTAACCGTTAGCAATGAAGTAAAAGTAGTAAGCACATGGCGTTGCATCTCATACAATAAATTAAGACAACTCCTATGGCTCCTGCTGGTTGTCATACTCATCGACATGCAAGTCGTGAAACCTATTACAATAACATGATCATCTCATACATCATACATGCAACATCACAACTTTGGCCATATCACATCACATGTCAAACCCTGCAAAAACAAGTTAGACGTCCTCTAATTGTTGTTGCAAGTTTTACGTGGCTGATTTGGGTTTCTAGCAAGAACGCCTTCTTACCTACGTGATAGCCACAACGATGATATGCCAAAGCTATTTACCCTTCATAAGGACCCTTTTCATCAAATCCAATCCGACTAGAGTAGGAGGGACAGACACCCGCTAGCCACCTTTATGCACGATGTGCATGTCTGTCGGTGGAACCAGTCTCACGTAAGTGTACGTGTAAAGTCGGTCCGGGCCGCTTCATCCCACAATACCGCCGGAAAAGAATAAGACTAGTAGCGGAAAGCAAATTGACAAATCATCGCCCACAACTTTTGTGTTCTACTCGTGCATAGAATCTACGCATAGAAAACCTGGCTCTGATGCCACTGTTGGGTATCGTAGCATAAATTCAAAATTTTCCTACGCATGTTCAGATCTTCTTATGGAGAGACCAGCAATGAGAGAGGGGTAAGAGCATATTCGTACCTTTGAAGATCGCTAAGCGGAAGCGTTGCTAGAACGCGGTTGATGGAGTCGTACTCGCGGCGATTCCGATCTAGTGCCGAACAACGGCACCTCCGCGTTCAACACACGTGCAGCCCGGTGACGTCTCCCGCACCTTGATCCAGCAAGGAGGAGGGAGAGGTTGGGGAAGAACTCCAGCAGCACGACGGCGTGGTGTCGATGGAGAGACGAGGTCTCCCGGCAGGGCTTCGCCAAGCACCGGCAGAGAGGAGGAGGGAGAGGAGCGGGGTTGCGCCGAGAGAGAGATGAAAACCGTGTCTCAAACAGCCCCGAACCCTCAACTATATATAGGGGGAGAGGGAGGGGGCGCAGCCCTTAGGGTTCCCACCCCCAAGGGGTGCGGAAGCCCCAGATGGGAGAGGGGGCGGCGGCCAGGGTAGGGAGGAGGGGTGGCGCACCCCTCTGGTGGGCCTTAGGCCCACCTATGCTAGGGTTTCCCCCTTCCCCCTTTCTCTGGTGCGCATGGGCTGGGTGGGGGGCGCACTAGCCCACCTAGGGGCTGGTTCCCTTCCCCACTTAGCCCATCTAGCCTCCCGGGGTCGTTGCCCCCCTTCGGTGGTCCCCCGGGACCACCTCCGGTGGTCCCGGTGGTCCCGGTACATTACCGGTGACGCCCGAAACACTTCCGGTGTCCAAAACCATCCGTCCTATATATCAATATTTACCTCCGGACCATTCCGGAGCTCCTCGTGACGTCCGGGATCTCATCCGGGACTCCGAACAACTTTCGGTAACCTCGTACAACAATTCCCTATAACCCTAGCATCATCGAACCTTAAGTGTGTAGACCCTACGGGTTCGGGAGACAGGCACACATGACCGAGACACCTCTCTGGCCAATAACCATCAGCGGGGTATGGATACCCATGGTGGCTCCCACTTGCTCCACGATGATCTCATCGGATGAACCACGATGTCAAGGATTCAATCAATCCCGTATACGATTCCCTTTGTCTGTCGGTATAGAACTTGCCCGAGATTCGATCGTCGATATACCTATACCTTGTTCAATCTCGTTACCGGTAAGTCTCTTTACTCGTTCCGTAGCACGTCATCGTGTGACTAACTCCTTAGTCACATTGAGCTCATGATGATGTTCTACCGAGTGGGCCCAGAGATACCTCTCCGTCTCACGGAGTGACAAATCCCGATCTCGATTCGTGCCAACCCAACAGACACTTTCAGAGGTACCCGTAGTGCACCTTTATAGTCACCCAGTTACGTTGTGACGTTTGATACACCCAAAGCACCCCTTCGGTGTCCGGGAGGTGCACGATCTCACGGTCGAAGGAAAAGATACTTGACATTACAAAAGCATTAGCATACGAACAATACGATCTAGTGCTAGGCTTAGGATTGGGTCTTGTCCATCACATCATTCTCCTAATGATGTGATCCCGTTATCAATGACATCTAATGCCCATGATCAGGAAACCATGATCATCTATTGACTAACGAGCTAGCCAACTAGAGGCTCGCTAGGGACATATTGTGATCTATTTATTCACACATGTATTACTGTTTCCTTTTAATACAATTATAGCATGAACAATAGACGATTATCATGAACAGGGAAATATGATAATAACTATTTTATTATTGCCTCTACGGCATATTTCCAACATGGCACCCCTCTGGCGCTTCTTCGTCACAGTATTTTTTATAAATTGGGAAAAAATCCGTTGATTTTCAGGGCGTTTGGAGTTGCACAGAATAGGTATCTCAACTTTGCTCCACTTTCAGGGCAGAATTCCAGTTGCCGGTATTCTCCCTCTTCATGTAAACCTTGCAAAATAAGAGAGAAAAGGCATAAGAATAGTACCGTGAAGTGAAATAACAGCCAAAGAAGCGATAAATATCAACATGAAAACATGATGCAAAATGGATGTATCAACTCCCCCAAGCTTAGACCTCGCTTGTCCTCAAGCGAAAGCCTAGCTCACTAAATATGTCCACATGTTTAGGGAGAGAGGTGTCGACAAAACAAGATACGAACATGCATGCATCATGGTCATGATCAGAACAACATACCAACATATAATCTCTCATGCTAAAGTGATAATTCCTTCACAAACTAAAGCATGGATCAAGAACCTCACCGAGAAGTAACAACCGATAGCCTTTAGTCACTGAAGCAATTGCAATTTATCACAACATCAGAAGAAGTCAAGTAAGAGCTTGTAAAGCAAATCCACATACTCGACCATTCTTTCGTTCTGTACAATTGCTACAACTCACGTGGTACTCATGAGATCAAAGTTTCAGCTGAACACAGAGAAAGATAGGGGCTTATATTTGCCTCCTAACTGCTTACCTCAAGGGTAATGTCAACAATAATAATTCATGGATACCTACCTCCAAGTTGACATATGAATATAGATCTTTCCCAAGCATATGACGGTAACCAAGACAAAGGCAAAATAAGGAATTGGTGAAGATCACCATGGCTCTTTCAAGGGTAAAAAGTAAAGGTACAAGATAGGCCCTTCGCACTTGGAAGCAGAGGTTGTCATGCGCTTTTGAGGTTTGGATGCGTGTCCTCTTAGTGCGGAGGAACGTCACTTTATATTGCCTCATGTGATAAAAAACTTTATTATGCAGTCTGTCACTTTTATGTCTTCCTCATCACAGGTTCGTATAAAGCTTATTTTCCACACACTAATAGATCATATATATTAGAGAGGAATTTTTATTTCTTGCACCGATGGCAACTTACTTGATGGATCTTATTCAATCCATAGGTAGGTATGGTGGACACTCATGGCAAAACTGGTTTGAAGGTTTATGGATGCACAAGTAGTATCTCTACTTGGTGCGGGAGGTTTTGGCTAATATGAGGTGGAAGCAATCGTCACATGCTAAGGAATCTCTAATCATATAACATAGTTCACAGCCAAGCAAACACAATTCATTACGTTGTCTTCCTTGTCCAACATCTACTTCTAGGCATGTAATAGTTTAGTGAGTGTTCACAATCATAGATGGTGTGAGAGATGATATATTTATATGTGAACCTCTCCTTCTTTACCACTTCCTATTAATTGCAACAATGACCAAGGTCTACGTTTGCCTACCCTCAACAAGTTTCAATCCTCATTCTTTTTATATGTGAAGCCATCACTTCCCAGAAGATCATTATATGATCTTTCATGCTTTTGTTCTATTCTCACTCTTTTGATCATGGCAAGAGGCAAAACCCTTCAACTAAGACACTCTTTATTATATGGCTCACGAGCAAGAATACATCGAGGGGTGACACAAAGCAAAACTAAAGACTAAAACACTAAGACTTTTAAACTACTAGAGAAAAAGAAAAACTGAAAAAGGAAAACTAAAACAAAGGTAAAGGCAAAAGATGTGATGGTGATACGATACTGGGGCAACTCCCCCAAGCTTGGCACAAGCCAAGGGGATTGCCCATACCAATGCTCGGTTGTCTTCCTTTGGTGGTGATGGTGGTGGAGTTGTTGCAGCGGTCTTGAGCTTGTCTAATTTCCACTTGAGCATAAAATTCTGCTCTTTCAGATCATCATTTTCCTCCTCAAGCTTCAACACCCTTTGGCATAATTCATGCTTACTCTCCTGTAAGAAACGAGAAGGGATAAACAAGTTCTTAGACTTATTCGTTGAGTCACAGAGGCTCGACTTCTTGAACTGCACATGAGTGCGTCCAGGTTGAGGTAGATGAGCCTCCTCTTCATCGGAACTCGTTTGTTCCTTCCCCTTGGGATCATAGTCCTCTTCCTCATCAGTGGTCCAGCCATATGGTTCCAAGTCCCCATAGACCTTGGGGTTAGCAAGGTAATCAGCCACATAGCTCTCCCCCTATGAATCCTGAGAAGACATCTTGACCTAGATCTGCGGCAGAAAACAGGCTCAAAACGAAAAATAGAGGAAATATGTGTGATGCAGGGGTCAGACCAAACGGAAGTATATATATTGACTTTTTCCATACCAGAAGGAGTACCCTGGACGAAAACGGAGTCCGGGAGGCGCACGAGGTGGCCACAAGCCCTCACGGCGCGGCGAGGGGGTGGGCCCGCGCCGTGCAGGCTTGTCGCCTCCTCGCGCACTTTCCGGACTACTTCCAATTTTTATATTTTTTTCAAATACTCCAAAAGGGAGAAAATTTCCTATGGGGAACGTTTTGGACTCTGTTTTCTTACCGAATCTCATACCTCTTCGTTTTCGGAGTCTGAAACAGGCTAATAAATGTCCCTTAGGTATTCTTCCGGAGTTATGGTATTGATGATATTGCTTTCAACATTTATGGGAGTACCTGAGATATAATGCTTGATTCTCTACCCATTTACCAATCTCGGACAATTACCTTTCGTGTTCTTGATCTTGATAGCACCGGAATGATATACTTCGTCAACAACATAGGGACCTTCCCATTTAGAGAGAAGCTTGCCTGGAAAGAATCTTAAACGAGAATTATATAGCAAGACATAATCACCTACATTGAACTCACGCTTTTGTATCCTCTTATCATGCCACCTCTTAACCTTCTCTTTGAAAAGCTTATTCTCATATGCCTGACTTCTCCACTCATCAAGCGAGATAATATCAAATAACCTCTTCTCACCGGCAATATTGAAATCAAAGTTGACCTCTTTGATTGCCCAAATAAGCTTTATGCTCAAGCTCAATAGGTAAATGACATGCTTTCCCATACACCATTTTGTACGGAGACATGCCCATGGGATTCTTATAGGCAGTTCTATAAGCCCACAGTGCATCATTGAGCTTCTTAGACCAATTCTTTTTAGACCTGTTGACAGTCTTTTGCACAATTAGTTTAATCTCTCTATTACTTAGCTCTACTTGACCACTGGACTGAGGGTGATAGGGAGACGCAATTCTATGGTTGACATCGTACTTAGCAAGCATTTTACGGAAAGCACCATGAATGAAGTGTGAACCACCGTCAGTCATTAGATATCTAGGGACTCCAAATCTAGGGAAGATAACTTCTTTCAGCATCTTGATAGAGGTGTTGTGATCAGCACTACTAGTGGGGATAGCTTCTACCCACTTAGTGACATAATCAACAACAACTAGGATGCGAGTATACCCATTGGATTTTGGAAAAGGTCCCATATAATCAAAGCCCCAGACATCAAATGGTTCAATGACAAGTGAATAGTTCATAGGCATTTCCTGACGTTTGCTAATATTACCTATTCTTTGACATTCGTCACAAGACAAGACAAACTTACGGACATCCTTGAAGAGAGTGGGCCAATAGAAACCTGATTGCAATACCTTGTGTGCAGTTCTATCTCCCGCATGGTGTCCTCCATAGGCCTCGGAGTGGCACTTCTGTAGGATCTGTCCCTGTTCATGTTCAGGTACACAACGTCTAATAACACCATCTACTCCTTCCTTATAAAGGTGAGGATCATCCCAGAAGTAATGTCTCAAGTCAAAGAAGAATTTCTTCTTTTGCTGGTACGTGAAACTAGGTGGTATGTATTTGGCAACGATATAGTTTGCATAATCAGCATACCACGGTGCACTACGTGAAGCATTGATGACATTCAATTGCACACCGGGAAAGCTATCATCAATAGGTTGTGGGTCATCAAGAATGTTCTCCAGCCTAGACAAGTTATCTGCTACTGGGTTATCAGCACCCTTTCTGTCGACAACGTGCAAATCAAATTCTTGTAGCAAGAGAACCCATCTGATAATTCTAGGTTTAGCGTCCTTCTTCTCCATGAGGTACTTAATAGCAGCATGATCAGTGTGAATAATGAATTTGGAATCAACTATGTAAGACTTGAACTTTTCACATGCAAACACGACTCCTAAAAATTCCTTCTCCGTAGTGGCATAGTTTCCTTGGGCACTGTCTAGAGTTTTACTAGTGTAGTGAATAACATTCAACTTCTTGTCAACTCTTTGCCCTAGAACGGCACCAACAGCATAATCACTAGCATCACACATGATCTCAAAAGGCAAGTTCCAATAAGGTGGTTGAACAATAGGTGCAGTTATCAAAGCCCACTTAAGTATTTCGAAGGCTTCCTCACAATCATCATCAAAGACAAAAGGAATATCCTTTTGCAAGAGATTGGTAAGAGGCCTTGAAATCTTAGAGAAGATATTAATGAACCTTCTATAGAAACCAACATGACCAAGGAAACTTCTTATTCCTCTGATATCTGTGGGGTATGGCATTTTCTCGATTGCATCAACCTTAGCCTTATCGACTTCAATACCTCTTTCAGAAATTTTATGTCCTAAGACAATGACTTCATTAACCATAAAGTGGCACTTCTCCCAATTCAAGACAAGATTGGTGTCTTTACATCTCTGTAAGACTCGATCAAGGTTGCTGAGGCAATCATCAAAGGAAGACCCGTAAACGGAGAAGTCATCCATGAAAACCTCAACAATCTTTTCACAAAAGTCAAAGAATATAGCCATCATGCATCTTTGAAAGGTGGAAGGTGCATTACATAAGCCAAAAGGCATACGTCTATAAGCAAAGGTACCGAAAGGGCAGGTGAAAGTGGTTTTCTCCTGATCAGATTGTGCAAATGGTATTTGGGAGAAACCAGAATAACCGTCTAGAAAGCAGAAGTGTGTGTGTTTGGACGACCTTTCTAGCATTTGGTCGATAAAAGGCAAAGGGTAATGATCTTTCCTAGTGGCCTTATTCAACTTCCTAAAATCAATCACCATCCCATAGCCAGTAATAATCCTCTGTGGGATCAGCTCATCCTTATCATTAGGGACAACAGTGATGCCTCCCTTCTTAGGAACACAATGCACCGGACTCACCCAATCGCTATGAGCAACATGATAGATAATAGCCGCTTCCAGGAGCTTCAGTATTTCTTTTCTTACTACTTCTTTCATCTTAGGATTCAATCTCCTTTGATGATCAACAACTGGTTTGGAATCAGGATCAGTTTTGATCTTGTGCTGGCATAGAGTGGGACCAATGACCTTAAGATCATCAAGAGTATATCCAATAGCAGCACGGTGCTTCCTCGAAGTTTTTAGTAACTTCTTTTCTTCCTGCTCTGAGAGGCTAGCACTAATAATAACAAGATATATCTCCTTTTCATCAAGATAGGCATACTTAAGAGTATCAGGCAACTGTTTAAGCTCGAACAAAGGATCACCCTTTGGTGGGGGTGGATCCCCAAGCAGTTCAACATGCAAGTTATTCTTAAGGATAGGATATTGTTCTAAGAAAACTCTATCTATCTCATCCCTTTCATCCATATGCATATCATTTTCATGCTCAAGCAAGTATTGCTCTAAGGGATCAGTAGGAGGCACGGCAATAGAGGCTAAGGCAATAGTTTCATCCCTACTAGGTAACTCTTTTTCATGAGGTTGGCTACCAAACTTAGAGAAATTGAACTCATGTGACACTCCTTCAAAGCCAACAGTGACAGTTTGCTTCTCAAAGTATTGAGAAAAGGTCTACCAAATATGATGGGACAAAAGCTATCTTGTGCGGTAGCAAGAATGAGGAAATCAGCAGGATATTTCGTTTTACCACACAAGACTTCAACATCCCTAACAATTCCCACAGGGCAGATAGTATCTCTATTGGCAAGCTGAATAGTGGCATCTATAGGTTCTATCTAAACAGGTGCAATCTCATCTTTGACTTCATCGTATAAGGATTGAGGTATTGCACTAACACTAGCACCCAAGTCACATAAGCCATGATAACAATGATCTCCTATCTTAACAGAAACCACAGGCATGCCAACAACATGCCTATGTTTGTCTCTAGCGTGAGGTTTAGCAATTCTAGCAGCATCTTCACAAAAGTGAATATTATGTCCCTCAACTTCTTCAGACAGAAGATCTTTGATAATAGCAATGCTAGGTTCAACTCTAATTTGCTCAGGGGGTGTAGGTGTTCTAATATAGCCTCTACGTATCACAGCTGAAGCTTTAGAATGATCCTCTATCCTAGCAGGGAAAGGTGGTTTCTCAATGTAAGCACTGGGAACAACAGGATCATTATAGGCAATGACTTTCTCTTCAACTGGAGTGGGTTTAACTACATTGACTTCTAAAGGAGGATGAAATTTAAACCACTTCTCTTTGGGGAGATCAATATGAGCAGCAAAGGATTCAGACAATGAAGCTACTATCTCAGAGTCAAGTCCATACTTAGCGCTAAAATCACTAAAAGTATTTGTCTCAACAAAGGAATTAACACAATCAAAAGTGAAATTCATACCTGACTCCTTACCTTATTCAAGCTCCCAATCTTCAGAGTTGCATTTAATTCTCTCCAATAAATTCCATTTGAAGTCAATATCTCTCTTCATAAAGGAACCCGTACAAGAAGTGTCAAGCATGGTGCGATCATCATGAGAAAGCCGAGCATAGAAGTTCTGAATGATAATTTCTCTCGAGAGCTCATGATTGGGGCATGAATATAGCATTGATTTAAGCCTCCCCCAAGCTTGAGCGATGCTTTCTCTTTCACGAGGCCAAAAATTGTAAATATAATTCCGATCACGATGTACTAAATGCATAGGATAAAACTTTTGATGAAATTCCAATTTCAACCGATTGTAGTCCCATGATCTAGTATCATCACATAGCCTATACCATGTCAACGCCTTATCCTTCAAAGATAAAGGAAAGACCTTCTTCTTGACCTCATCCTCGGGCACACCTGCAAGCTTAAGTAAACCACAAACCTCATCTACATAGATCAGATGCAAGTCCGGGTGTGATGTTCCATCTCCTGTAAAAGGATTAGCCAGCAGTTTCTCAAGCATGCCCGAAGGAAATTCAAAGCAAATATTTTCAGTAGGTGCAGAAGGCTGAGGAGCAACTATTTGTGCTTCCGTTCGAGGTGAAGATACCCCAAACAAGCCCCTCAAAGGATTAGTATCCATAGTGACAAGTGATAATAAATTTCAGCACACTATATGAATGTTTCCTTCCCAAGTTCCACTTACCAAAGGCGCTTCACTCCCCGGCAACGACGCCAGAAAAGTGTCTTGATGACCCACAAGTATAGGGATCAATCGTAGTCCTTTTGATAAGTAAGAGTGTCGAAGCCAATGAGGAGCAGAAGGATCTGAGAAGTGGTTTTCAGCAAGGTAAAATCTGCAGCCACTGAAATTGTCGGTAACAAGTAATTGTGTGGTGAGATGATTCGTAGCAAGCAACAAGTAACAAAAGTAGCAACGGTGCAGCAAAGTAGCCCAATCCCTTTTGTAGCATGGGACAAGCCTGGACAAAGTCTTATAGGAGGAAAAACGCTCCCGAGGACACACGGGAATTACTGTCATGCTAGTTTCATCATGTTCATATGATTCACGTTCGTTACTTTGTTAGTTTGATATGTGGGTGGACCAGCGCTTGGGTAATGCCCTTACTGGACAAGCATCCCACTTATGATTAACCCCTCTCGCAAGCATCTGCAACTACGAAAGAAGAATTAAGACAAAGTCTAACCATAGCATTAAACTAGTGGATCCAAATCAGCCCCTTACGAAGCAACGAACAAACTAGGGTTTAAGCTTCTGTCACTCTAGCAACCCATCATCTACTTACTACTTCCCAATGCCTTCCTCTAGGCCCAAATAATGGTAAAGTGTTATGTAGTCGACGTTCAGATAACACCACTAGAGTAAAAACAACATACAACATATCAAAATACCGAACGGATACCAAATTCACATGACTATTATTAGCATGACTTATCCCATGTCCTCAGGAACAAAAGTAACTACTCACAAAGCATAATCATAATCATGATCAGAGGTGTAATGAGTAGCATCAAGGATCTGAACATAAACTCTTCCACCAAGTAATCCAACTAGCATCAACTACAAAGAGTAATCAACACTACTAGCAACCTTACAAGTACCAATCAGAGTTGTGAGACGGAGATTGGTTAGAAGTGATGAACTAGGGTTTGGAGATGAGATGGTGCTGATGAAGATGTTGATGGTGACAAGTCCCCTCCGATGAGAGGAGTGTTGGTGATGACGATGGCATTGATTTCCCCCTCCGGGAGGGAAGTTTCCCCGGCAGGATCGTCCTGCCGGAGCTCTAGATTGGTTCTGCTCAAGTTCCGCCTCGTGGCGGCGGCGAAACCACGAAAAAGCTCATGTCTGATTTTTTTTCTGGACGAAACCCTCCATATAGCAAAAGAGGGGGGCAAGTGGGCCAGCAGGGTGCCCACAAGCCCCCATGGCGCGGCCTGGGGGATGGTCGCGCCGTGCAGGCTTGTGGCCACCCCCTGGCACCCCTCTAGCGCTTCTTCGGCCCAGTATTTTTTTATAAATTGGGAAAAAATCCGTTGATTTTCACGGCGTTTGGAGTTGCGCAGAATAGGTATCTCAACTTTGCTCCACTTTCAGGCCAGAATTCCAGTTGCCGGTATTCTCCCTCTTCATGTAAACCTTGCAAAATAAGAGAGAAAAGGCATAAGAATAGTACTATGAAGTGAAATAACAGCCAAAGAAGCGATAAATATCAACATGAAAACATGATGCAAAATGGACGTATCAATCGCCCTTGGACTCACTCTTCTTCTTCGCAGCCTAGTCATTCTTCTTTTTTTGTTTTGATTTGACTTGGCCTTTCCCGGGTACATCAGCACCTTCAGCCTTGCCTGCGGCTTTGGCTTTCTTTTTTTTGCTTTTTACCAATGTTGCCCCCCAGCCCTGCCTTTGCCGCTATGGAGACGATCCTATTCCTCTCCATTGACGTATCGATTGGTTACCTCCATGGACCAACTGAGGGACTGGTCCCCAGCCCGACCGAACTTCAAGATGAGCTCACGGTACCGAGAGCTTGCCTTGAAGGCATAGACGGCTTGGTGCTCTATCACATTCTCCATAGTGTTGTGCAGAGTGGTTCGTAGCTGAATGTACTCTCCGAGAGTCTCGTTTCTCTTTTGGACATAGTGCTACAGCTTGGTGAGACCGCCCGGGCGCTTGTACATACCCTCGAATGTCTTGACGAACACTCGGGGCAAGTCTTCCCAGCTGTGGATGCTGCTGGAGGGTAGCTAGTTTAGCCATGCCCTCACTAACCCCTCGAGCATGAGGGGAAGATGTTTCATCATGACAAAGTCATCACTGCCACCAATATGGACGACCACTTGGTCATCTTTGAGCCAGGTATCCGTCTTGGAATCATCATTGAACTTGCTGATCCCCGTAGCCAACATTTAGTTGGAGGGGATCTCAGATTCGCGGATGTGCCTATGGAAGCACTCGAGGCCGTAGACGCCTCATCCACCCGGATGCTCCCTGTTGGCTCGATCTTGGTCAACCATGCCCTCAACGATGATGGATCTTGCGTTGAGGAGGGGAGCGTAGTGGTCTTCCTCTCTCTAACCCCAATGTCAATTGGGGCTTCGCCTTCGGTCGTCGTCGTACATCCACTTGTTGTCATACGACCATTGTCTGAGTGAACCACCCCTCAAATGGGCGACCGACTGTGGATGCGTGCCTCCGATCTCCATATTGGCCTCTCGAAGTAGGAGGAGTTCTTCGGTGCCTTCTGTCTGCAAGCGAGCTATGAGTAGACTGCACTGTGTCTGCCCGGACGGACTTGTTGTGGATGCGATGATGCAACTATGACATCGCAGAGAATTTTGGTGCAGGGCGGTCTTCAACATAGTCTGGATCTGTTGAATGCATTCACTAGTTGCAGAGTCAGACGACTAAATGGAGTCAGCAATCAGTGTGGATGCGGTCAAGTTATCCAACGGCATGCGCATCACTTGGATAACACGAGGGTGGTCGTTCGGGAACAATCGCCTGCAATTGTGGATGGAGTTGGGTTGCTTCCGTGCCGCGAGGTCATCGAGTGACTGCTGGAGTCGCACGAGCCTCTCATGCTCAGCCAAAGTGCCTTGGCGCGAGGCCTCCAAGGCCATCTCCTCTGGGGTGGCCTCGGTGATGGGGTTGAGCAGAATTTGATAGTTCCTTCGCCAGAGCTCTTCCCGTAGCTCCTGACTGAGGGGCTGGGGAACGTAGACGTTGATGTTGACGTTATCGTGGGTGCCTCCACATCTCTCCCGCATGATCTACCCATGGAGTACCCAGGAGGTCTCGTGGCCATGTCGACCATCAGGATCCCTACAACGTTTTCGCTGCTTTCGCACTCAGACTCATCGAAAGACTCGTCACATGATGAAGGGAACAAGCTAAGGGTGGGCTCCTCAGAATCGAGCATGGCACCTGTCCTGTAATGGCTTGGAGAGCCATAGCGTGCTTGACCTAGCGTTGAAGCCATGACTGCCCAGAGCGACTACGACGGACCATAACGGGACGAGGGAGAGCCGAAGAGTATGGAATCGGTGGCTATCGGAGAAGGACTTGATAACCCACAAGTAGAGGGGATCGCAACAGTTTTCGAGGGTAGAGTATTCAAACCAAATTTATTGATTTGACACAAGGGGAGCGAAAGAATATTCTCGAGTATTAGGAGTTGAGTTGTCAATTCAACCACACCTGAAAGACTTAATATTTGCAACAAAGTATTTAGTAGCAAAGTAGAATGGAAGTAACAGTAATGGTGGGAAACATAATAGTAGCAGTTTTGTAGTGATTGTAACAATAGCAACGGAAAAGTAACTTAGCAAAGACCAACATGTGGTAAGCTCGTAGGCAATGGACCAGTGATGGATAAGTATGTCGGATGGCATTCATCACGCAAAAATCATAACATAGGGTGATACATAACTAGCTCCAATTCAATAATGTAATGTAGGCATGTACTCCATATATAGTCATACGTTCTTATGGAAAAGAACTTGCATGACATCTTTTGTCCTACCCTCCCGTGGCAGCGGGGTCCTAATGGAAACTAAGGGATATTAAGGCCTCCTTTTAATAGAGAACCGGACCAAAGCATTAGCACTTAGTGAATACATGAACTCCTCAAACTACGGTATTCACGAGAAAGAATCCCAGTTATTCTCACCCTGGGGGATGCGGATCATAAATCGTAATAGGTGTCTATAACTTGCAAGATAGGATTAAGAACACATATATACTCAGGGAAACATAATAGGTTCAGATCTGAAATCATGGCACTCGGGCCCTAGTGACAAGCATTAAGCATGGCAAAGTCATAGCAACATCATTCTCAGAACATATTGGATACTAGGGATCAATTCCTAACAAAACTAACTCTATTACATGATAGATCTCATCCAACCCTTCACCATCCAGCAAGCCTATGATGGAATTACTCACGAACGATGGAGATCGTCATGAAATTGCTGATGAAGGATGGTTGCTGATGATGACGGCATCGATTTCCGCTCTCCGGAGCCCAGATCAGACTCCAGATCTGCCCTCCTGAGCTAGAACACGAGGTGGTGGCGGCTCCGTATCGTAAAATGCGATGAACTCTTCTCTCTGATTTTTTTCTCCCCGGATAGGAATATATAGGAGTGGAAACGAGGTCGGTGGAGCTATAGGGGCCCCACAAGCCACGGGTGCGGCCTAGGGGGTCGCGCGCTGCAGGCTTGTGGCCAGGGGTAGCCCCTCTCTGGTAGATTCTTTCGCTGATATTTTTTATTAATTCCTTAAATATTATCTGTAAATTTTAAGGTCAATCCGAGAACTTTTATTTCTGCACAGAAATAACACCAAGGCAATTCTGCTGAAAACAATATCTGTCCGGGTTAGTTCCATTCAAATCATGCAAATTAGAGTCCAAAATAAGGACAAAAGAGTTTGGAAAAGTAGATATGTTGGACCATTGGATTAAAGAGATCGAAAATGGCAGCAAGATGAGCTAAAACACGGGTTTGAGCAATGGTGGGATTTTTTCTGGAGGAAGAAGGAGTGGATGGGTACTGGAGTAAGTGAAGGAGCCCCACGTGGGACCCACAAGCCAGGGGCGCGCCCAGGTGGGGTGGTCGCACCCTGCAGGATTGTGGCCCACTGGTGCAGCCCCCTAACGTGTTCTTAGTACCAGAAATTCTTAAATAATCCAGAAAAAAACATACTAAATTTTCAGGAAGTTCTGAGAACCTTTATTTTTCAGGACATTTTTCTATTGTATGGATAAAACACAAAATAGGGAAATAATAACCTTTTTAACTAAAATGAAACTAAGGAACAGAAAATAAAAGTTGGGTACAAAAGGTTGTGCTTTCTAAATTCATCAATCTCATGCCCGTAAAACAGAAACCATCAATAAGGTTAATCAAGTCTTATTTACAAACTTTTTTCGAATGACATGGAACCGAAGAACTTTCGAATAACACTACGTTACCTCAATGGGGATATGCATGTCGCCAACAATAAGTATATCATATTTATTTTTTACTGTAGGAAGACGGAATTCAAAGTCTCCAATAGTGAACGTTGGAATTTTTTCAATGGAGTTGATGCTATGAACTTGAGATTGTTTCTTCGGAAAGTGTACCGTATGGTCATTACCATTGACATGAAAAGTGACATTGACTTTGTTGCAATCAATAACAGCCCCTGCAGTATTCAAAAAGGGTCTACCAAGGATGATCGACAAATTGTCGTCCTCGGGAATATCAAGAATAACAAAGTCCATTAAGATAGTAACGTTTGCAACCACAACACGCACATCCTCACAAATACCGATAGGTAAAGCAATTGATTTATCAGCCTTTTGAAGAGAGATTTCAGTAGGTGTCAATTTGTTCAAGTCAAGCCTACGATATAAAGAGAATGGCATAACACTAACACTAGCTCCAAGGTCACCTAAGGCAGTTCTAACATAATTTCCTTTAATGGAGCATGGTATAGTAGGTACTCTGGGATCTCCTAATTTCTTTCATATTCCACCCTTAAAAGTATAATTAGCAAGCATGGTGGAGATCTTAGCTTCCGGTATCTTTCTTTTATTAGTAAGAATATCTTTCATGTACTTAGCATAGGGAGACATTTTCAGAATATCAGTTAAGCGCATACGTAAGAAAACACGTCTCAACATTTCAGCAAAGCGCTAAAAATCCTCCTCATCCTTTTTTGGATGGTTTAGGAGGAAAGGGCATGGGTTCCTGAACCCATGGTTCTCTTTCTCTACCATGCTTCCTAGCAACAAAATGTATTTTATCATATCTCTTATTCTTAGGTTGTGGGTTATCAAGATCAACAGTAGGTTCAATCTCCACATCATTGTCATTACTAGGTTGAGCATTGACATGAACATCATCATTAATATTATCACTAGGTTCATGTTCATTACCAGATTGTGTCTCACCATCAGAAATAGAGATACCATTTGAGTTTTCATGTGACTCTATATCAGGTTCACTAGCAGCATGCAAAGTCCTATCATCATTCTTTTTCTTTTTATTAAAAGGATCAGGTTCATCAATATTAACTCTCTGAGATTCTTGCTCAACTCTCTTAGGATGGTCCTCAGGACACAAAGGTCCGTGAGTCATTCTACCACCTCTAGTCACAACTCTAACAGAATGATCATTGTTCTTACCAATCATCTCATTTAGCAAATCATTTTGTGCTTTAAGTACCTGTTCTACTTGAGTAGTTACCATGGAAGCATGTTTACTAATAAGCCTAAGGTCATTAACAGTTCTACTCATATAGTCACCCAAGCGATCAAGCATGTAAGCATTATGTTTCAATTGTCTACTAACATAATCATTGAAATTTTCTTGTTTATCAACAAAGTTATCAAATTCATCCAAGCATTGGCTAGCAGACTTATTATAAGGAATATCACCTTCATCAAATCTACGAAGAGAATTTAACTCTACTACCTATGTCGGGTTATCAAGACAATGTATTTCTTCAATAGGTGGTAGATTCTTAACATCTTTAGCTTTAACACCTTTTTCTTTCATAAATTTCTTTGCCTCTTGCATATCTTCAGGACTAAGGAATAGAATACCTCTTTTCTTCGGAGTTGGTTTTGGAGGTGGTTCTGGAATAGTCCGATCATTATCATTGCTCAATACATTATTCAATAGTAGTTCAGCTTGTTCAACAGTTCGTTCCCTAAAAACACAACCAACACAACTATCTAGGTGGTCCCTAGAAGCATCGGTTATTCCATTATAAAACATATCAAGTATTTCATTTTTCTTGAGAGAGTGATCACGCAAAGCATTAAGTAACCGGAGAAACCTCCCCCAAGCTTGTGGGAGACTCTCTTCTTCAATTTGCACAAAGTTAAATATTTGCTGCAAGGCAGCTTGTTTCTTATAGGCAGGAAAATAGTTTTCAAAGAAGTAGTAAATCATATCCTCGGGACTACGCACACAACCAAGAGCAAGAGAATTAAACCATATCTTAGCATCACTCTTTAATGAGAACGGAAAAACCTTCAGAATATAGTAGTAACCAAATTTTTCCTCATGAGTACATAGGGTGGCTATATCATTCAGTTTAGTAACATGTGCCACAACAGTTTCAGATTCATAACCATAGAAAGGATCAGATTCTACTAAAGTAATTAAGTCGAGATCGATAGAGAATTCATAATCCTTATCAGTAACACAGTTAATGAAGTAGCAAACTTGGGATCATATTGCATTCTAGCATTAAAATATTTTTTCCTTCCACTTGCATAGTAATTTCTTAAGATCATCTCTATGCTTACAAGCAAGAAAGTCCCTAGCTACTTCTCCTTCCACAACATAACCCTCACGTATATTAGGAAATTCATATCTAGGAGAGCTAGGTCTAGCAGGTGAATCATAGTGTTCAGTTTCATCAGATTCAACAATATTATCAGTTTCAGCATTCACTCTACAATTTGTTCATCAACAAATTCACCAAGTGGCACAGTAGTATCAAGCAAAGTATCATAATAAGCATCATGCAAAGCATAAGTAGCATCATCAATTACTTGCGACCTATCAGATTCAGTAGGAGGTGGTGGTGTCTAAAATTTACTCATAACGGAAGGTGAATCAAGTACAGAGCTAGATGACAGTTCCTTATGTGCCCTCGTAGTTGAGGGGTAGATCTAGGTTTTAGCGTCTTCCAGATTCTTCATAGTGATCAACAGATATAAATTACAAGTGACTCATAGAATAAATCTATGCTCCCCGGCAATGGCGCGAGAAAAAGGTCTGGATAACCCACAAGTATAGGGGATCACAACTGTTTTCGAGGGTAGAGTATTCAACCCAAATTTATTGATTCGACACAGGGGGGCAAAGAATATTCTCGAGTATTAGCAGTTGAGTTGTCAATTCAACTACACCTGAAAGACTTAGTATTTGCAGCAAAGTATTTTGTAGCAAAGTAGTATGGAAGTAACAGTAATGGTGGCAAACGTAATAGTAGCAGTTTTGTAGTGATTGCAACAATAGCAACGAAAAAGTAACTTAGCAAAGACCAATATGTGGAAAGCTTGTAGGCAATGGATCAGTGATGGATAGTTATGTTGGATGGCATTCATCATGCAACAGTCATAACATAGGGTGATACAGAATTAGCTCCAATTCATCAATGTAATATAGGCATGTATTCCATATATAGTCATACGTGCTTATGGAAAAGAACTTCAATGACATCTTTTGTCCTACCCTCCCATGGCAGCAGGGTCCTAATGGAAACTAATGGATATTAAGGCCTCCTTTCAATAGAGAACCGGACCAAAGAATTAGCACTTAGTGAATACATGAACTCCTCAAACTATGGTAATCATCGGAAAGAATCCCAGTTATTGTCACCCTAGGGGATGCGGATCATAACTCGTAATAGGTGTCTATAACTTGCAAGATAGGATCAAGAACACATATATATTTAGGAAAACATAATAGGTTCACATATGAAATTATGGCATTCGGGCCCTAGTGACAAGCATTAAGCATAGCAAAGTCATAGCAACATCAATCTGAGAACATAGTGGATACTAGGGATAAAACCCTAACAAAACTAACTCGACTACATGATAGATCTCATCCAACCCATCATCGTCCAGCAAGCCTATGATGGAATTACTTACGAACGATGGAGAGCATCATGAAATTGGTGATGAAGGATGGTTGGTGATGACGACGACACCAATTTCCACTCTCCGGAGCCCAAATCAGGCTCCAGATCTGCCCTCCAGAGGAAGAACAGGAGGTGGCGGCGGCTCCATATCGTAAAACGCGATAAACTCTTCTCTCTGATTTTTTCCTGCTCGGATAGGAATATATAGGAGTTGAAACGAGGTCGGTGGAGCTACAGGGGCCCCACAAGCCAGGGGGCGCGGCCTAGGGGGCGCCCTACAAGCTTGTGGCCACGGTGTGGGCCCTCTCCGGTAGATTCCTTTGCCAGTATTTTTTATTAATTACAGAAATATTCTCCGTAAATTTTCAGGTCAATTCGAAAACTTTTATTTCTGCACAAAAATAACACCAAGGCAATTCTGTTGAAAACAGCGTCAGTCCGGGTTACTTCCATTCAAATCATGCAAATTAGAGTCCAAAACAAGGGCAAAAGAGTTTGGAGAAGTAGATACGTTGGAGACATATCAGGACTTCGTATGTCATTGCACTGAAATGCATCGTGTTGCGGGTGGGCAACGCAATTGTATCCAATGGCCCTTCCTGCAGCCACGCCGAATCGTCGGCGATGAAGCCGAGGGAACCAAAGAGGATCTCTCTGCCAAGTGTCATCATGATGATCAGAAAAGTTGAATCTCCACCTCCACCAGAATTTGCTAAACGCGCAGGCCCAAGGTGGGCACCAACTATCGAGGAACAAGCCTGGCAATAGTACCAGGGGTATGAATGAGTGGGGGAGCTTAGCTACGGCGCAGGTGTAACACTCGGATGTACAAGTTCATGCCCTACTCATATGTGGTAAATGCCCTACGTCTCGAGCCCATAGGCTTAGTGTTTGCTTATGGGGGTGTGAATACACATGGTCCTTAACCCTTGTCCAGGAGTATCGAGGCAGCTTATATAGAGTTCGCATGGCCCACAGAGTGCCATTACAAGTGCACTAAATAAGTAATAAGCACAGAAGTTACTAGTAACAATAGCTCTCATTATGGTGTTACTAGTAACATTGGTCTTCACTGAGCTTTATGTGAGATGTTAAGTCTCTTAGCCGTTGCAGCTCCTTCTTTCTCCATGCTTGCCCTGGTCCGAGTACAGGTGTGTGTCCGACTGACTTTAGGATGTTCGAGTGATTCCATACATCCAAGTGAAAACTGAGTTGCATCGGTAGTCCCGCGACTTTAATAACTGTGTGGGGCCCTAGCTGGGTCCTGGATGGCAGGTCCATGACCCGACCCTTAGTTGGTAACCCCGCTAGTAGGTTTGTGGTGAACTACTCGCAAATCATCATGGAAGCAGTAAGGTTGATGTGGACGTCCTCCATGATCGACCCCTCTTCGTGGGGCCTTCGGTCTCCTTCCGAAGCTTTCATGCCCCTTTTTGTCAAGAAAAAATCGTTGAAAAGTTTCACGGTATTTGGACTTCTTTTGCTACACTGCTCCTAAAAAACCAAAAACATGCAAAAATAAACAACTTGCACTTGGCACTAGGTTAATAGGTTGGTGCATAAAAATAATATAAAACAACAAGTAAATAGGCATCCTAGAATGATAATATAATAGCATGAAACATTTAAAAATTATAGATATGTTGAAGACGTATCAATGCTCTTTGGGGCATCATGACTGAGTCATATCTGATGCTAGCTAGCTTAGTATTATTCTAGAGATTGTTCTCTAGTGTACGTGGATCATGTCACCCTAGGCATGAACGTCTAGGCCATCAACTGCCGTTCTTTTCCTCTCATATCGTACTTTCACCCCTACCTTAATACATCGACACGCAAACCGTTTGTGTGTTTGCAAAAAAAGACAAGAACAAGAGAAAACGAAGGAACGGTGAATGAATGTATGTGTGAAACGCTGGAAGAAAAAACACTGAAAATTATGAGAATGGGAATTTAGGTGACTATAGGAAAGCACTGTGTGAACAATAGTCTATATGCTTCTTAAAATTAGCTACACGGGCTAAACAAGACACCTTTACCTCCAACTCTCTCACCTCACTACGTACATTATAGTTCTAGATTTCTTTAATATTGTTGATTCTAACAACAACTGCTAGAGAGCCTCGCCTCGATCTTCCGCGTAAAAAATGAGCCCTCACGCGGATATTAGAATTCCTCTGGAATTAGCACTTACAAAACTAGTTTTCTTTGGATTACATTTCATGCGGATACTAAACACAGGAATGAGAGAAACATATGAATGAAGAAGGAATATATGTGGGAAACGATGGAAGAAAAAAACACAAGAAAGTTGTCAGAATGGGCGTTTGGTTGACCATAGGGAAATCATTGTGTGAACACGAGTAATTTTAACATGCTCACTCTTAGCACCTCCTTTCACATGAGAGGCAAGAGTATATAGCAGATCTAAACCGTTGATCTCACTAATTAGTGATCTGATTAACTCTTACCTTCTTATCTCATATGTAAAAAGAGGAGGTAAGAAGGAGCATGTTAAAAAAATTCGTGGTCTACCGGCTTTTTGAACTTAGCTACACGGGTCAAACAAGGTAGCTTTACCTCCAACTCTTTTACCTCACCATGTTATAGTCATGGTTTTTTCAATCTTGTTGATTCTAACAACGACTGCCAGAGTGTCTCTGAAAGTGTAACTAAAGCCCGGGCTGTTTTGGTTGAATTAATGCCTATTCAAATATCATTTCAATAAGTTTCAATGTAGGTATGTCAAGGGCATATGTATGTGGACCCCTTAAAATGCAAATGACAAGGATTCACTAAAGTACCAAAAACAGTTTTTGGTTAAGAGATCCAAGATCAGATTGAGTCTATAGGAAAGCCAATACTATTAAAAGGGGATGAAGTTTTTACAATAACTCAATTGCTCAAGTGCTTAGAGTTATTTGGTCCAAAACTCTGAACCACACTCTCACATTCAAACCTGTCCAAATCCTCAAGTCGGTCTCGGTCCCATAGAAACATATTCATTTGGACCCATCGAGATACTTAAGACAGAAGTCAAAAGCCTAAAACCTAGAAACTCCGTGAAACCGAGATGACATTCGGTCCCATGGAAGTGCATTTGCCAAGCTTCTGTTAACCATTGATTTCATTCCAAAATCTCCAAGTGAAACTAATCGGCCCCACTAAAGTGAGTTACTACTTAGGTCATCTCCAATCGGTCCCACTGAGTGGATCCATCTAATCTCACCGAAACTTCTAACATTCAAATCTTTTGCACTATTCAGTGCCTCTGAGATTTCATATTGGTTCCATACACTAGTAGAAAAAGGGCCTTTTGTCCCGGTTCGTAAGGGCCTTCTGTCCCGGTTTCGGAACCGGGACAAAAAGTTCGTTACTAATGCCCTTGGCCTTTAGTCCCGATTCTTATATGAACCGGGACAGATAGGCCTCCACGTGGTCGGCGCGGCGAGCCCAGGCAGGAGGCCCTTTGGTCTCGGTTGGTGCTGGGGTTTTTGGTTTTTTTGAAAGGGGGGGGGTTGGGGGTTTTGGGGGGTTAATTTAGGTGTTTCATATATTGTGTTAGCTAGCTAATGAATAGAGAGAAGTGTCCTCTCTTATCTCCGTGCTTGGTCGATGCTACATACTATACGTATAGAGAGGACTAGACACGCTAGCTAGTAAGCAAATGAAGGAAACAGAAGATCGTCATGAAAATATGCATACAAAGAGAAGTGATATCTATCCTTCTCTAAGAGATTAGTCGAACAACAAGTTCTCGTATATCTATCCGACGCTACTGGCTACATATATACAATATAATTATCTCTTACAATATAACCTCCTAATTAAAATTCAATTGATTAGGGTTCACATGGTATTCTCCGTCTTTAGCAATCACGTGGTCAAGAAAGAATGCCGCCAATTCCTCTTGAATTCCTCGCATACGATCTGCTGGTAGGAGTTCATTCCGCATCTGAAATATCTAATTTGAAGAAGGGGGTCAATACATATATATGAATAAATGAAACTGAACACAAATGATGGTAATAAAATAAAATTGTGAATATTATTATTTACGCACGTCATATTGTTTATCAGAGTAGCCCCGCTCACAGGTCGTGTGGCGGATGGACTTGTTGGAAATATGCCCTAGAGGGAATAATAAATTAGTTATTATTATATTTCTTTGTTCATGATAATCGTTTATTATCCATGCTATAATTGTATTGATTGGAAACACAATACTTGTGTGGATACATAGACAAAACACTGACCCTAGTAAGCCTCTACTTGACTAGCTCGTTGATCAAAGATGGTCAAGGTTTCCTGACCATAGGCAAGTGTTGTTACTTGATAACGGGACCACATCATTAGGAGAATCATGTGATGGACTAGACCCAAACTAATAGACGTAGCATGTTGATCGTGTCATTTTGTTGCTACTGTTTTCTGCGTGTCAAGTATTTATTCCTATGACCATGAGATCATATAACTCACTGACACCGGAGGAATGCTTTGTGTGTATCAAACGTCACAACGTAACTGGGTGACTATAAAGATGCTCTACAGGTATCTTCGAAGGTGTCCGTTGAGTTAGTATGGATCAAGACTGGGATTTGTCACTCTGTGTGATGGAGAGGTATCTCGGGGCCCACTCGGTAATACAACATCACACACAAGCCTTACAAGCAATGTGACTTATTGTAAGTCACGTGATCTTGTATTACGGAACGAGTAAAGAGACTTGCCGGTAAACGAGATGGAAATAGGTATGCGGATACTGACGATCGAATCTCGGGCAAGTAACATACCGAAGGACAAAGGGAATGACATACGGGATTATATGAATCCTTGGCACTGAGGTTCAAACGATAAGATCTTCGTAGAATATGTAGGATACAATATGGGAATCCAGGTCCCGCTATTGGATATTGACCGAGGAGTCCCTCGGGTCATGTCTACATAGTTCTCGAACCCGTAGGGTCTGCACACTTAAGGTTCGACGTTGTTTTATGCTTATTTGAGTTATATGGTTGGTTACCGAATGTTGTTCGGAGTCCCGGATGAGATCACGGACGTCACAAGGTTTTCCGGAATGATCCGATGATGAAGATTGATATATAGGATGACCTCATTTGATTACCGGAAAGTTTTCGACATTACCGGGAATGTACTGGGAGTGACAAATGGGTTCTGGATGTTCACCGGGGGGCAGCCCACCCCGGGGAAGCCCATAGGCCATAGGGATACCGCACCAGCCCTTAGTGGGCTGGTGGGCAAGCCTAAGAAGGCCCCTGCACAGGATAAAATAAAATCAAATAGAAAAGAAAAAAAGGGGGAAGTGGGAAGGAAGGGAAGGACTCCACCTTCCAATCCTAGTTGGACTAGGATTGGAGGAGGATTCCTCCTCCCCCCCCCCTTCGGCCGACCCCCTTGGGGCTCCTTGAGCCTCAAGGAAAGGCCCCTCCCCTCCTTCCTATATATACTGAGGTATTAGGGCTGATTTGAGACACTTTGCCACGGCAGCCCGACCACATACCTCCACGGTTTTTCCTCTAGATCGCGTTTCTGTGGAGCTCGGGTGGAGCCCTACTGAGATAAGATGACCACCAACCTCCGGAGCGCCGTCACGCTGCCGGAGAACTCATCTACCTCTCCATCTATCTTGCTGGATCAAGAAGGCCGAGATCATCGTCGAGCTGTACGTGTGCTGAACGCGGAGGTGCCGTCCGTTCGGCACTAGATCGGAGCGGATCGTGGGACGGATCGCGGGACGGTTCGTGGGACGGTTCGCGGGGCGGATCGAGGGACGTGAGGACGTTCCACTACATCAACCGCATTTATTAACGCTTCTGCTGTGCGATCTACAAGGGTACGTAGATCGGAAATCCCCTCTCGTAGATGGACATCACCATGATAGGTCTTCGTGCGCGTAGGAAATTTTTGTTTCCCATGCGACGTTCCCCAACAGGACTCGCAAATGTAGTATCCACAGTAATTATTCCCTGGTTCCTGCCACAACCACTTTACAAGAAATAGAGGTCAATCAAACTGATAGTTAGCAAGCATGCTAAATGGTATTGATGAAACTAGCGCTTGAATCACTAGGAGATGCGTGGAACATGCTACTATATTACTTACTTTCGAGTGTCTAAATTGCAGCTTCTTCGGCAGTCCTAGAGTTTTTGAGGTGAATTTTTCCAAACCTTTCCAAACAAAGAAAATAATTACTTGATATCAGGAAATGAACAAAGTTACCGATATGGTGTGATAATGATCGATTTAACTTACTTCTGTAGAATTTCAGTCATGTCCGCATACTCGTTGGGATCTTTTTATCTCGAGTCTAAGACGGTTACTAGTCCCTGCTCAAGCTTAATCTCTAGGAGAATATAGTGGAAGCTGCGCACGCATGCATAACTCATCAATTACATTACTATAACCTTGACTAATAAGGGAAACCGAATATGCAAAAGACAGTAACACTCACTGGAATTCGTAAGGGAAGAGTATTATAGCTTTGTTTTCATTCAATACAAACGATTGTAGCAGGTTTGCCTCGGTATCTTTGGCCTGAAATTCAATCATAAATGCATCTACGAGATTTGTGATAATGAACCCAATATCACCGATTTGTCTTTTCTTCAATTCGACGATCTTCAATATGCATATAATATAGTGAGGATAATTAAAAATACATGCAATGAAAGAGCTGACCTATATATAGAGACTTAATGACAGAAGTAGTACTACTTACAGGCAGTAGCAAGTGATCATTAATTTATCGAGGGCCAGGAGATTGAAAAACGGGAAGAACTCCTCAAATGGAACATTCAACAGTTCAAGTCCAACGAGGTCATGCTCCTCTCTAAACTCTCAGCGTCAAAATAATACTCCCCTCAGACTCTTTGCAGGTTTTCATGTACCAATCATGGAATCTTCGCATCTTTGTTGTTAGAGATCTTTTATCTTTGACGAGAGGCTTCCCGTACAAGTATTTGTGTTCGTCCACCTCCAATAAATCAAAATGTGCATCGTCGGGCAGGTAATCTGCAGGATTGCTACCGGGCAACAAGATCCCCGGATGATAAGCGACGATATTGCTAGACACCTTGAGCGGGGGGAACGATTGGTTCACTTGTTCCCCGAGCTGGGCAACTTTTTTCCCAGCTCGTCGTTCTGCTAACCTTTGACCACTGATAGTACTTCCCGACCGCTCCGCTTTGATAAATGACTTTGTAATAATGCGCTCATAGTTGCCTTTCACCGGAGACTTTGGTGGTTTCTTCAGGGCAGCCAGAGTACGCTTTGCTTTTGCCGGATCTATCTTCTCCTCTGGAGGTGGATGATTCTTTGCTTTCACCCCTTAAAATAAGTTTTTCACTTCGGCTTGCAGGACCTTCGCGTTTTCCTCCTGGCTCCTCTCATATGGTAACTTCTCTGGAGTCTTCAGAGAAGGACCGTATTTGTATTGTCTGCCTCTAGCTGTACTGCTAGACGCCGGAGCAGACGGAGCGGCTGCGGCTGTCTTTCTTTCTTACGAGGCGGAGTAGAAGGACGACGCGTCGGAGCAGCCGGAGCGATGGCGGGTCTCTTCCACCCTTGTTGACAAGGCGGAGAAGGAGGAGGTTGGCTGCTCGGGTGCGCCGGCGCAGGCGGAGAAGGAGGCGGAGTGCCACCACGCGCTGGAGAAGGAGACTGAGTGCCCTGATCACTCGCCGGAGGAGGAGGCGGAGGAGGAGAAGGAGACTGAGTGCCCTGATCACTCGCCGGAGGAGGAGGCGGAGGAGGAGAAGGAGACTGAGTGCCCTGATCACTCGCCGGAGGAGGAGGCGGAGGAGGAGAAGGAGGCAGAGTGCCCTGATCACTCACCGAAGGAGGAGGAGGAGGCGGAGGCGTCCAGTTCAGAAGGTTGATGAGGTCCTTCCGCCATAGGCATGAAGTCTTCAAAGACGAACCCAGCCGAATCTCCCCTTCACCCGTAGGGTGGTCAAGCTCAAGGTCCTCAAATCCGTTCGTTATTTGATCCACCATCACCCTAGCATATCCTTGTGGAATCGACCGGTCGTGGTAGGTTGTGCAAGGTTCAGTAGGTAAAACAACTCCAATAGCCACCTTGACTTTCAATGTCATCCATCGCGCCATAAGGTGGCAATGTTGAGACTCCGTGATAGCATCCACAGGGTAGCTAGCAGGAGCCGTGAAGACAGGGTCCAGCTGCTGAGTCTGGTCGGTGGAAGCCAGACTGCTTCTCCGCTGAGATGGCGGGGTAGCTTCAAGGGAAGCTTTGGCAGGTCGTTTGCTCTGATCTGCTTCTCATTCCTCTAGCCCTTGTACCCTTTCGTGCAGCGCCTGCAGTTGGCTATGCTCCACTTTCTTCCTCCTCTCCTGGCATTTGTAACCCCCTACGTCCGGAAACCCAACCTTCCACGCAACGAAGCCTGGCGTGCCTCGTGTCCGTCCATGGTGCTCAGGATTCCCGAGAGCCATTGTGAGCTCGTCCTTCTCTCTGTCTGGAACGAACGTCCCTTGCTGCGCTTTCTCGATATACTCCTTAAGCCTCGTGACGGGTATTCGCAGTTGCTCTTCCGTCCAAACGCACTTCCCTGATACAGGGTCCAAGGTTCCGCCAACCCCGAAGAACCAAGTTCGGGAACGGTCTGGCCAGTTCAATGTCTCTGGTTCGACCCCTTTAGCAATCAGGTCATTCTTAGCCTTGTCCCAGAAAGGTCGGGCTTTGAGGTAGCCACCTGACCCCGTGCGATGGTGATGCTTCTTCTTTGCAGCATTTTCCTTGTTTGTCGTTGACATCTTCTTACTCTTTTCCGATGTCTTGTGGGCCAAAAATGCGGGCCAGTGATCTCTGATCTTCTCAAACCGGACGGTGAATTCTGGTGTGATTTCTTGGTCGACAAACGTTTTCCGCTCATTGTTCCACCTCCTGAATAGTTCTGCCATCTTCTTAAGAGCATGAGACTTTATCAATTGCTCTATAACTGGCTACTCTGGATCCTCCTCTGGCGGTAGGGTGAAATTTGCCTTAAGCATTGTCCAAAGATCTTCTTTCTGCATATCGGAGACATAAAACACCTCAGGGTCTTCCTTCTTAGGCTTTAACCATTGCTGGATACTGATCGGGATCTTGTCCCTAACAAGAACCCCGCACCGATTAGCAAATGCTTCCTTTGTCCGATACGGTTCAATCGGCTTGCCATCGAGCGCGATTGCTGTGATCTCAAACCTTTCATCCGAGCGCAAGTTTTTCTTCGGGCCTCGTCTCTTTACCGAAGTTGTGCTCGATCCGGAGGGCTAGAAAAGGAAGAAAGACGAGAGTTAATTAATATGTGTACATACGAAAACAATGAATGCATCAATTAGCTAGTCAGCACAGGCTTAACTAATATATATACCTGGCCGGACTCGGTTCGGTCACCGGAGCCATCATAATCATAGCCTTCTTCTTGTACCGGCATTAATGGGTCACCAGAGCCATCATAAGCATAGCCTTCTTCTTCACCCTGTCCTTCCAGACCATCGGTGTCGTTGAGAAACGACAAGACGACATCACTTCCTTTTGCGACTATTTCCCCCAAAATCTCTTCAGTAGCTTCGTCTCGGGGTGCTCCATAGTTTCTGCAAATATTTACAACATGGCAATTATTATTCAAACATGACAGATGGATATATTAGTGGCAAACGTAGAACTATCTAGCTAATCACAATAAGGAATCATATTAGTGGCCTCGATGCTGCTTCTCTAGGGTTTGGGGTGGCCTCGGCAACGCTTCAAGGGTTTGGGGTGGCCTCGACAACGCTTCAAGGGTTTGGGGTGGCCTCCACGACAACGCTCTTTTAACTTGGTAAATTTGGGTGGCCTCGAGAGAGTTTGTCGGTTAGGGGCGCGGCGGGAGGGGGTAGGAGACCAACATCGTTTTTTCTAGGGTTTGGGTGTCCTCGACAGTTTTGGTCGAGCGAGAGGGCCGAGGGGGGGGTGCTCCCATGGTATAAGTTATCACAGCCGAGAGGGGGTATATATATCGACCGCCCCTCATGTCGAAGTTATCCGGGAGGGCGTTATATCGACAACGACGACATACATACATGGGAAAATAATGTTATCAGGGAGGGGGTATATCGACCCCCCCTCTAGTTGAAGTTATCGGGAGGGGGTATATCGACAATGACATACCCGATAAAAAATAAGAAGACAAAATAAGAAATAAAAAGAGGAGAAGAAGAAAGGAATAGAACAGAAGCGATCGAAGAAAAAAAGAAGAAAAAAAGGAGAAGAAGAAAGTAATAGAGAAGAAGAAGAAAAAAATAGAAAATATTCTATTTTTCTTGTTCTTCTCTATTCCTTTCATTCTATTTTTTGTTCTTCTTCTCTATTCCTTTCTTCTTCTCCTCTTCTTTTTCTTCTTTTTTCCTCTTCTTATTTATTTCTCCTCTTCTTCCTCTCCTCTTCTTCTCCTTTCTTCCTCTTCTTATTTTCCTTTTTCCTCTCATTCTTTTTCTTCTTCTTCCTTATCTTCCTAGCTAGATATATAATACTTTTCTAAAAATGTAACTTTTGCATATATAAAACTTTTTCTTCTTCTTCCTTCTTCCTTATTCCTTCTCTTCCTTCTTTTCCTAAATATATAAAACTTTTCTAAAAATGAAACTAAATTAAAATGTACTAAATTAGAGAACATATATAGATAAAACTAACCTAAAATGTACCCAAATGTACTAAAAATCTAACTTTTATATGCACAGAGAACATACATACATATATACATTTTTATAAAAATGTAAAAAACAAATCATCCTAGAGGACAGGGGGGCGGCGCCGGCCTCACCAAGGAGAGGTACGACATGGTCGGGGCAGGGGCAGAGGCACGGCACCGGCGTCGGTGTAGAGGGCGGCGACGACGGCGTGGTTGGGGCAGGGGCGACGACGGCGTCGACGGGGCGGGTCGGGGGGCGCGGCGTCGGTGTAGAGGACGGCGGCATGGTCGGTGTAGAGGACGATGATGTGGTTGGGGCACGGGCGACGACGGCGACGACGGCATCGACGGGGCAGAGGGCGGCATCGGTGTGGGGATCGAATGGAGAGAGGGGGAGAGCTCAAAATTTCTAAACTGCCTCTTATATAGCCCCACCTTTAGTCCCGATTGGTGGCACCAACCGCGACTAATGGGGGCATTGGTCCCGGTTGGTGCCACCAACCGGGACTAAAGGTTTCTTTTCAGCAGCCCGAAGGGCGGGAAGCAGAGGCCTTTGGTCCCGGTTGGTGGCACCAACCGGGACTAAAAGGGGGCATTGGTACCGGTTGATGTCACCAACCGGGACCAAAGGTCTCTTTTCAGCAGCCCGAAGGGCGGGAAGCAAAGGCATTTGGTCCCGGTTGGTGGCACCAACCGGTACCAATGCCCTTGCGCGGTGCGGTGCTATGTTTAGTCCCACCTCGCTACCCGAGAGCGGCTCGGAGTGGTTTATAAGCCCTGCCGAACCAACCACTTCTAGCTCCTCTCTACTGCAGGCTTACGAGCCTAAAATCATTCTGTGTGCTTGTGGGCCTATTGGGCCTACTGCGGGACTCCATCCTAGCCCTAGTAATGGGTTTCTAGTCGTATGCACGCCGTGGTGGCCCTGTAGGTGGCACTTTTTTATTTTTTTTCCAGTTTTTTTGCTTTCTTTTTTGTTTCTAATTACTTATTTATTTTCTTTTATGATAATTCTTTTTGCTATTGAAATTTGTAACAAAATTCTAATTACTTATTTATTTTCTTTAATGATAATTCTTTTTGCTATTGAAATTCGTAACAAAATTCTAATTACTTATTTATTTTCTTTTATGATAATTCTTTTTGCTTTTAATGTTTTGAACAGAAAATACTTTGATAATTTTAGTTGCATAAATTCTATATAATTTTAGTTTTAATAATACTAGAGGTTTATAAAAGCTTTTTAGTTGATTCCTTTAGTACCAGTTTTAAGGCTGTTACAAAGGCATTTTATTTGGTACAAGTTCTTTTTGCTTTCTTTTTTGTTTCTAATTACTTATTTATTTTCTTTTAAGATAATTATTTTTGCTATTAAAGTTTGTAACAAAATTCTAATTACTTATTTATTTTCTTTTATGACAATTCTTTTTTCTTTTAATGTTTTGAACAGAAAATACTTTGATAATTTTAGTTGCATAAATTCTATATAATTTTAGTTGTAAGACCATGAAATTGAAAAGCATTTGAAATAAACTCTGAAAAGGTACCAAGTTGGCATGGTATCATAATTTGATCCACATAGCATGTGTGAGAAAGTTGAGAGGGTTACGGCAAAAACTGGATGCACTTCGTGTACAAAACGGACAATCTCTTTCGAAGTGTCACGGTTTCCTACGGAAACTCGTCTCTTACAAAGGGATTTCATTTTTTTGAACTTATTTGAACTCCATAGTTTTTCTGTGTTCAAAATGCACCATTCAAAGCCACATCATCAATTTACAACCCTTTCTGACTTCATTTGTTATTTTTCATGCATTTACTGATTAATTTGAGCTATAAGACCATGAAATTGAAAATCATTTGAAATGAACTTTGAAAAGGTTCCAAGTTGGCATGGTATCATCATTTCACCCACATAGCATGTGCGAGAAAGTTGAGAGGGTTGCGGCAAAAACTGGATGCACTTCGTGTACAAAACGGACAATCTCTTTCGAAGTATCAGGGTTTCATACGGAAACTCGTCTGTTACAAAGGGATTTTATTTTTTTGAACTTATTTAAACTCCATAGTTTTTGTGTGTTCAAAATGTACCATTCAAAGCCACATCATCAATTTACAACCCTTTCTGACTTCATTTGTTATTTTTCATGTATTTACTGATTATTTTGAGCTATAAGACCATGAAATTGAAAAGCATTCGAAATGAAGTCTGAAAAGGTTCCAAGTTGGCATGGTGTCATCATTTCACCCACATAGCATGTGCGAGAAAGTTGAGAGGGTTACGGCAAAAACTGGATGCACTTCGTGTACAAAATGGACAATCTCTTTCGAAGTATCACGGTTTCATACGGAAACTCGTGTGTTACAAAGGGATTTCATTTTTTTGAACTTATTTGATCTCCACAATTTTTCTATGTTCAAAATGCAACATTCAAAGCCACATCATCAGTTTACAACCCTTTCTGACTTCATTTGTTATTTTTCATGCATTTACTGATTATTTTGAGCTATAAGACCATGAAATTGAAAAGCATTTGAAATGAACTCTGAAAAGGTTCCAAGTTGGCATGGTATCATCATTTCACCCACATAGCATGTGCGAGAAAGTTGAGAGGGTTACGGCATAAACTGGATGCACTTCGTGTACAAAACGGACAATCTCTTTCGAAGTATCACGGTTTCATAAGGAAACTCGTCTCTTACAATGGGATTTCATTTTTTTTGAACTTATTTGAACTCCATAGTTTTTCTGTGTTCAAAATGCACCATTCAAAGCCACTTCATCAATTTACAACCCTTTCTGACTTCATTTGTTATTTTTCATGCATTTACTGATTATTTTGAGCTATAAGACCATGAAATTGAAAAGCATTTGAAATGAAGTCTGAAAAGGTTCCAAGTTGGCATGGTATCATCATTTCACCCACATAGCATGTGCGAGAAAGTTGAGAGGGTTACGGCAAAAACTGGATGCACTTCGTGTACAAAACGGACAATCTCTTTCGAGGTATCACGGTTTCATACGGAAACTCGTCTCTTACAAAGGAATTTCATTTTTTTGAACTTATTTGAACTCCATAGTTTTTCTATGTTCAAAATGCACCATTCTAAGCCACATCATCAATTTACAACCCTTTCTGACTTCATTTGTTATTTTTCATGCATTTACTGATTATTTTGAGCTATAAGACCATGAAATTGAAAAGCATTTGAAATGAACTCTGAAAAGGTTCCAAGTTGGCATGGTATCATCATTTCACCCATATAGCATATGCGAGAAAGTTGAGAGGGTTATGGCAAAAACTGGATGCATTTCGTGTACAAAACGGACAATCTCTTTCGAAGTATCAGGGTTTCATACGGAAACTCGTGTGTTACAAAGGGATTTCATTTTTTTCAACTTATTTGAACTCCATAGTTTTTCTGTGTTTAAAATGCACCATTCAAAGCCACATCATCAATTTACAACCCTTTCTGACTTCATTTGTTATTTTTCATGCATTTACTGATTATTTTGAGCTATAAGACCATGAGATTGAAAAGCATTTGAAATGAACTCTGAAAAGGTTCCAAGTTGGCAGTGGTGACAATTTTAAGACAACACATGATATCCATTACATCTAGGGCACAACATTACATTTTCTCAAGTTCACAACAGTGCACAAATGATAGAATTACATCTAGGGCACAACACACTAGCAGAAACATAACACACACACTGCCACTTAATTGACTTTCTTAGACCAAATAGAAACTAAACTAGCCACAATGCTGATTCCAAGAACAAAGAGAAAACCCACTGTTTCCATGAGCTTATTCCTTTACTTCAACTTCAATTGCATTTTCTTGTTATCATTGTTCAGATCCATAACCTTCTTCTCCATCCTACTAGCTTTGATCCAACTACGTTCAAGGCCACCATGGAGGTCCTCAAAAGCTTGCCCCACTAGCTCAGTGGGAGGGGGGTCAATCCAAACAACCCAATCACACTCATCAGGAAGCTGTTAAATCAGAGTTCACATAATTGGGTGAAATTCATAACTTTGCAATAAATCGATGAAAAGAGAGTACCAAATGATGTTTTGAGGAATTACATCGAGTGGACAACCGAAAAACCTTCTTCCCGTGCTTGCTCCACCCCAAGAAACTGGGGAGCAGGAATTAGCCCATGCCCCGGGCAACGGTGATACGAGCGCTCCTCAAGGCCGTAGAAACTTGGATTAGGAATGAAAAACTCGGATTGGAACTGCACAATCCCGCAGCCATCCACCTACGAGCCAGAAAGGCACATATTACGGCCCATCCCACGAAACCCTAGATGAGAAATCCCCAAATCCAATGTCAACCGAAAATCCAAATCGACTTACCTCACTGTCTGCGGAGGAGCTTGCAGACGACATTGCGGACGTACACATGGACGTGCCCCAGCGGTGAAAACGGGTCCCGGTTCGTGAAGAACCGAAACTAATGGGCTGGCCAGGCCCGAATCAAAGCCCTGTTTTCTACTAGTGATAGATTTAGGCATAAAGTGTGCAACGGCTAGATTTTTGGTGATGTGTTATATATACCCCTTCACCATCACCTACTCTCAAAGAAAGCAACCAGGATGAATCATACACTTCCCATATCCATTTTTCGAGAGAGAATCACCTACACTTGTGTTGAGATCAAGACATTCCACTCCAGCCATATGATCCTTGATTTCTAGCCTACTCAAGTTGTTTTCCATCCAATCCTTCTCTTATACAAGCCAAAATCTGTTAGAGAGTGATTGAGTATTGAGGAGACTATGTTTTGAAGCATAAGAGAAAGGAGCTCATCATCAACACAACATATATTATCTTTTTAAGAGTGGTGTATCCTAGATTGGTTAGGTGTCACTTGAGAGCCTCTAGATCTTGTGGAGTTGAACCTATGAGTTTGTAAGGGCAATGTGATCGCCTATTTCGTGAAGATCTACCCTGAGTGAAGTTAGTTCTTCGTGGACGCAAGTCATGGTGGAATAGATAAGGTTGCTTCTTCATGGAACCTTAGTGGGTGGAGTCCTCCGTGGACTCGCGCAACAGTTAAACTATATGGGTTGGAGTATCAATTAACGTGGATGTACGATAGCACCATATATTGGAACCATGCCAAATATCACCGTGTCTTCATTGTGTTTGATTTCTCTGATCCCTCATTTACTTTCATATGCGATGTCTCAACTTTCCGCTGCCCACTACTTAGACATGCATATGTAGGGTGTTGCTTGATGTGTACAAATCGCTAAAACTTGCCTACAACTAAAATTGGGAAAATGTTAAATTTTTATTTGGTTAAGTAGTTTAATCACCCTCCTCTGGACCTAGTTGCGATCCTATAACCTCACCTCGATCTTCCGCACGAAAATTGAGCCCTATGCGGATGTGAGAATTCCTGTGGAATCGGCACCGATAGAGCTAGTTTCCTATGGATTATGGTTCATATAGATACGAAACACATGATCGAGAGAAAATATAAGAATGAAGAAGAAATGTATGTGTGAATCACTCGAAGAAAAAACACGAAAAAGTTGTCATAATGGGCGTTCGCGTGACCATAGGAAAGCACCGTGTAAATACTTGTCTACATGCTTTTTGAAATTATCTAGACAGGTTAAATAATGAAGCTTTACCTTTAACTCTCTCACCTCACAACATTACACTTATGGGTTTTTAGTCATGTTGGTCCAAACAGTGACTAGCAGAGCGGCTCGCCCCGATCGGTCTTCCATGAGAAAATTGAGCTCTATGTGGATGTTAGGATTCCTATGGAATAGGCATCAAATAAGGTAGTTTCCTCTAGATTATGACTTCATTGGTTCATAGGATTACAATATTATAGGAATAGCAAAATTATAGGAAGTGGGATGACATGCATCTCAATTCTATAAAGAAAGACATGTCATATGATGCATAGGATAGAATTTTTTCATTGAGTCTAGCTTAATGCTTTTTTTCTTTGAAATATGAAGGATTGGTTCCTATCATAGACGAATCCTCTCTATAGTCTTTGTCCATGTTAGATTTAGTCTATACTACAGATATATTCTACAATGCATCGTCTAGTTAGCTGCATGTATAGGACTTAAAATTACATGTAACTTGAACCGATCCTTGGAAAGAAAAAAAAAAGATGGTTGCAGACACCTATCGTACAACAGTAGGAATGATGTCTTTAAGGAGCGATTTGTAAGCGATTAGACGGTCCTTAATTATACAGATAGACAGTTTCTCTCCCATCCTTCTCATCCACGTAATAAAAAATCCTATGTGGACATGCTTATAGACAAATGGCTCAACCCCTTTGTACATGGCCTTACAAACTATTCCCCGACCATCTTCTGGTTTGCCATGTTGCCCCATGCAATGCATGTCCCTCACCTCCATATCACATGTTCCACCTATAGACCTTCATGAAACTTCGTCATTTGCTACCATTCGGGCGACAGTTGGAGTTGATGACGCCCTAGGTGCAAACTTCAACTTGTTTAGTTATATGTTAGGCATTGCAACTTCGTGTATTCTGTTTGTGTCATCAAAACAAGACCGCTTTTAGATCCCCACCTTTATCAATACTCCATAAGTGTTCGTAATACTCAGATTGCTTTTATCATATTATTGCTTGTTTTTTATGGCTTGCACGAATAGGCTATCGTGGTTAGATTGATCGTGCTTTGACGTGGTTAATAGCCTTCTGAAATAGGTTTAGCGATTGCTAAGGCGCAACACAGTGTCCGTTTATAGTCAGATCGTCAAAATCATCTGCACGTAATCAATAATTACCTTCTCACCAAAAGATCGGGACCCTCGCCTCTATCAAGCCAGTAATAGTTTGTTCTTTAAATTGTGGTAGAGAACAATCGCTGAAGCGACAACAATACTTGGGCCGACCCATCTTCATGCAAATTAAACGTAAATTAATAATTACCTTCTCACCAAAAGATCGGGACCCTCGCCTCTATCAAGCCAGTAATAGTTTGTTCTTTAAATTGTGGTAGAGAACAATCGCTGAAGCGACAACAATACTTGGGCCGATCCATCTTCATGCAAATTAAACGTAAATTAAAATTCAAAGGGGTGGGTGGAGGTTCAATTCACGGTCTCCCGGGGAGAGCGCCGAGGCTATTAGCCACTCCACCCACTTCTAGCGAATGTTTAGTTGTAGGAACGATACCTAGTTGAGGCCACCTGAACCAGTTTTTGTTGCATTCTTTTTTTACTGATTTTTTATTCTTTTATTTTCCTTTCGTAATTTTTTTCATACTGTTTTCATTTGTTTCTTTTTTTGATATTTTGTTTCTTTTTTGGTTCTTTGTTTATTTCATTTTCATTCTACTTTTTTGTATATGTCAACAACATTTCTCAATACATGTTAATATTTATCAAATGCAAATGTAACATTTCTTTAATATACCGTTAAATTTCTTTGTTTGTTTTTATTTTTTCTTCCTTATTTTTTGTTTTTTCTTATTTGTTTTTTTGTTTTTACTCTACATTTTTGTATATGTCAAAAAACTTTAATAAGTTATCAACATTTTTGTATACACCATTAACGTTGTCTGAACACTTATTCAATACTTTCAAATCCTTTCTCGTAATTTCAATACTTGTTAAACATTTTTCAAGTACATGTTCAACATTTTTTGAATGCTTATTCAACATATTTTAATACTTATTAACATTTTCTAAATCATTTTAAACATTATTAGTATTTATGCAAAAAATTCAAATATTTCTTAAACATTTTATAAATACTCGTTCAACAATTTTTCATACTGATTGAACATTTTTCAAAAACTTTTTCACCATTTTTAATACTTCTTCAAAATTATCAAATGCTTCCCCAATATTATCTAATACTTATCCAGTATTTCTCAAATACTTTTTAATATTTTTAAATACGTTTTTGAAAACTGTTTTATGTATATGTATGTAGAATATTATAAAATACAAAATAAAGCAAAAAAATGAGAACAGAAAACTGAAAATATAAAACAACCGTGTGGACTTCTGCGCGGCTGTACAATCCCATCCAGGCTCGCCTCACGCGAGAATTTCCTCGTGCTCGCTTAAAGCGAGATATAGAGTAGCCCGTGAATGAATGCCCACGCACAAATCGGTCGCTCACAGAATGGGCCGGACCATTTGAGGCACCGAGAGAGATCTAGTTCAGGTTATTGACGAAATTACTAGTTGAGGAGTACACCTTTCAACGATTACGCCCATCTTCCTAGATTACGACAAGTGGTGCATTACATGCGTGTCACTTGTCGCAACCTGGTAGTTTTTTCTTTTTTCATAGATCCATATTTTTAAAACGTTTTATCTCTTAAACCATGGGTTCAAGTCTTGAACTATTTTCATCGTTAGGTTTCTCACGTCGAGATCTTTAAAATTAGATCCCATGTTGATAGGTTTTTGATGAAAAAACCCGGCAAAAACCGTCATTTTCCCCCTTTTCGAGAGGCATGGCCGTGCCTCTCGCGATAGCAAAACCGTGCCTCTCGCAGAAGCAAAATCATGTCTCTCGCGGAAAAAAGAGAGAGCAGAATACGCGTTTTCCCCTTTCTGAAAGGCACGGCCGTGTC
Organism: Hordeum vulgare subsp. vulgare; assembly: GCF_904849725.1. Lineage (NCBI taxonomy): Eukaryota > Viridiplantae > Streptophyta > Magnoliopsida > Poales > Poaceae > Hordeum > Hordeum vulgare. The sequence goes on along the minus strand of NC_058522.1, from coordinate 383,901,689 downwards.
TCTCACGATAGCAAAACCATCCCTCTTACGGAAGCAAAACCGTGCCTCTTGCGGAATAAAGAGAGAGAGAGAGCAGAAAACGCGTTTTTTGCCTTTCCGAGAGGCATGGCCGTGCCTCTCGCGATAGCAAAACCGTGCCTCTCACGGAAGCAAAACCGTGCCTCTTGCGAAAAAAAAGAGAGCGGAAATCGCGTTTTTTGCCTTTCCTAGAGGCATGGCCGTGCCTCTCGCGATAGCAAAATCGTGCCTCTCGCGGAAACAAAACCGTGTCTCTCATAAAAAAAGAGAGAGCAGAAACACATTTTTCCCCTTTCCGAGAGGCACGACTGTGCCTTTCGCGATAGCAAAACCGTACCTTTCGTGGAAGCAAAACCGTGCCTCTCGCAAAAAAAATACAGAGCAGGAAACACGTGTTTTTCCTTTTCGAGAGGCACAACCGTGCCTCTCACGATAGCAAAACCATGCCTCTCGCGGAAGCAAAACCGCGCCTCTCGCGGAAAAACAAGAACAGAAAACGCGTTTTTTCCCTTTTCGAGAGGCACGTCCGTGCAGAAAAAACCCGAAAAAAATCACTCTAAAAAGCCCAAAACACGTGCGAAAAAATAAAATAAAAAACGAAATACGAAGGGAACGCTGAGAGCGCGACACGTGGTGACGATTGAGAATGCGCAAATGGCGGCGTCTGGGAGTGATCACTGGGATGCTCCCTAAGGAGTGCTCGCTATTTAGTTGCTCCCGATTATTGGACATCTTCTATATCTAAATAGATGCCTCCCACTACCTAATTTTCCTGGCTCCTCGTGACTCCATGTCATCATCCTCCGCTGGCAACAGAGCTACGCGATGGAACTCTCACTGCCTCCCTGGCCCGAGCTTGCTCATATGCACTAACTTGCTGCCACTAACCTTCGGCTTCCAGGACGCACTAACTTCACTTGGGATTATTGATTTGTCTTCCATGCTGCTGCTTTTATTGCTGGCATTGTATATTCCGCCTCCACGATGAAAGCTGAAACGCTCGCACGACAACAACTTAATACACATGAAACAGCAGCATTCATACCATCCATTACCTTGAAAATGCAAGCAGTCGCCGCCTTAGTCTATAAAAAGACGTCATCATCCACACATGATTGCTCGCGTCCTCCTACTCTTTGATCCAACCTCCATCCCTGAATTCTCGTAGGTCTGTGCACCTATTTTCAGGCGTTGTTTGTTTTTCTTATTCTGTTCAGTTTGCTCTCTGGGTTGATCTTTTAGTATAATCTAACGAAGCTAGCTAGGGCGTAATCTCTCAAATCTGACATATATAGTTTGTTGAAAATGGGAACAGAGAATAGTAGCTCTGCCTACTAGATGAACTGACGGAAAAGAGACCAAGGTGAGGTTAATTTCTTTTTGCATGCTGCTGTAGAGTATCTTGGAATTTGATATGTACTTTCCTCAAGTTGTGGAACCCCAGATTAGCAAACCACTTATTCTCTAGAAAACTGACTTTGCCCCTTGCATGCTGTTGGATAGTATACTCTGTAAAAAACATGTTTTTCCCCTTGCATGCTGTTGAAGACACTACTCAGCAGATATTCCAATTGTTAATCTATAGATAACACCGCTTGATATAATATATGTGGCAGTTTTATTATAGAAGTTTATTTTGGCTTGAAGAGACTACGCAACAGATATTCTAATTGTTAATCTATAGATAACACCGCTTGATATAATATATGTGGCAGTTTTATTATAGAAGTTTATTTTGGCTTGAAGAGACTACGCAGCAGATATTTCAATTGTTAATCTATAGATAACACCGCTTGATATAATATATGTGGCAGTTTTATTATAGAAGTTTATTTTGGCTCGAAGAGACTACTCAGCAGATATTTCAATTCAGCTTGCAGCAAAATAAGTGTGCATTTTATTTAGCCTCATTCCATCAGCAGCAAATAAAATGCATTTTATTTAGCCTCAGCTGGTAAGGAGCAATCCAACTTACCACTAAAAAACACACATCTATATAACATCATCCTATCACATTTTCAGCTTACTACTTATCTTTTCAACTAGGGTGGACAACCAGTACAAATGGACAACCGAGACAACAGGTACTCCTACTGAAATTAGTCCGCTATATATTTTCATTTCTTTTCGTTTCCTTATTGACAACATACACATATCTTTCCTACCCTTATTGACAACACACACATATCTTCTCCAGGATGCCACCTAATTCTGCAAACAATAATTTTCCATGTTCCACCGTTGGTTCAATAAGAGAAGCTCAGAAGAAATACATGACTGCAATTGTAAATATGAAGAGCACAGAAGACCCAATATTAATAACTTGCAAACGCGAGTCCAAGCCTCAACACAACACAAACCCATTCTCATCTGTTGGATACATTGTTGAATATGAAAAGAATGGGATATCATATATCCATGTCACACTAATTGAAGAAGGCAAAACCTACAAACAATATCTAACAGATCCTGTAATAATATGGTTCATGCTACAAACTACTATAGTCGTTACTATTCATGCTTTGACGGATATAGATTTTTATCACATGTTACATATTTGTACCGACAATAAAAATTTCAGACATTCCCTATGTATGAAATCTATCTATCATTTTATTAATTCAAATTATTTTCTTCTTTGAGATTTCCATGTTACTCCGATAATCTGTAACAAATTTCCGCAGCAACGCGGGGGGCATCAACTAGTTTCTAAAAGATTTCCAATCCGTTTTATGTTTCGAGTTATCTGGATCTGGTCTTCGTCAATTTTTAATGTCCCTTTTTATTTTTTTATTTTATTTTATAAATTATGTGGATTTTTTCAAATAAATTTTTTCATAGAATTGTGCACCTTTTCTAAATTTGTTATTTTTTCATCTTTTTTATTTTCTTTCATTTTTTGCAAAAAAGTATACACCCTCCATCTCATAATGTAGTGCACACACATTTTTGAGATTTAAGTTTGATCATGAATTTAACCAGTTATGTGTCAGAAAAATGATATCATTAAATTCACATTTCACAGAAATTTTGAATGGTAAGTTCTGTCAGTAACTTGACTTATGTATTATTGGTCTAATATACGGTTCAACTTAAATCTCAAAAAGGGTGTGCACACATTATGGAACGGAGGGAGTATCAACTATTTGTGATTTGTTTTCATTTTTTTGTGTATTTTAAAGTATGAACTTATATAAAACTGTGTTTAAAAAATGTGAACATTAGTTTTTGTAATTTTTCTAAAGTTGTTAACTTTTCAAATTTGGTAAAAAATAATCGAAATTGATGAACTATGGTCACGTTTGTGAACTTTTTCCCCATTTTTTAATTTATGATCAAATTCAAGTTTTCTTTTTATTTTATTTTTGGGATTTTTTTCTCTTTTCGCAAAACATATATTAAATATTTGTGAATTTTAAAATTTTCATGTTGAATGAAAGTTATGGACTTTTTCCAAATTGTGAACTTTTTTAAAAATGCAATACTTAATTTTGGTGATTTGTTTTGCCAAGTCATTAACTTTTCAAATTTGGTTAACTTTTTCAAATTAAGGAACTTCGTTCAAGTTTCTAACTTTTTCCCTATTTTTATTTTTTCTATTTGAAGTTTGTGAATTTTAAATATTTTTTAGTCAACTATCAGCAAACCGGTGAACAAGTCCACTGATTAATTGAAGATAAACAGGAAAGGAAACAGTAGATTGGGCGGTCAAGGAGCAGGGGCGGGTGAGCACCAAAACAGGGAACCGGCGCTACAAGCGATGTATAGGCGAGGAAGGACGTGACATTCTTCCTCATGTTTGTTTGGTGGAACTTGAATAAGATTCGAAATGTGAGGTTATTTTGGAATGTGTCTTCCATGCGGTTGTTGCTAGTAGGATCTCTAGGCGGAAGCCGGTGGCAATACATTTGAGATTTTTTATGCCGTCATAGCAGATTTCCATTTCCAACCGGTTCTCACCAGTCTTTGTAACTATTAAGCTCTTCTTACAATAACGTGGTGAGCAGAAGTTTTTGTCTCCTTTTGCAGCAACTATTGGCACTGAGCTCACAACAGATGTGATGTCGGTAACTGTCGAATGAAGTGTCTGTCGTATGTAACCTTACCTGTCGCTGAAAATACTGTCTTCCTAGAATCAGCAGTTTACCTAATATAATGTGACATCCTCTGGCGCAGTCAAGAAGCATGGTCCCTGCCATTTTGTGTTTCCGTGTCTGGAGATTCATGTCCGCGACAGGCATGAAGCAAGGTCTATTTTCCACGCTTGAGAAAAACATGTAGACAACCTTTCCCGTCCTCGAAACATGTAGGCGTTTCAACATGTTGAGGACATTTCCCGTCTGAAGCCAATGTAAGGTTCGATTTGTACTCTGCCAGATACGTCTGGAGCATGTTAAAAGTGATCTCTCTCTTGCTGGAGACATGGAGTACACTTCAAAAAAATCATGGTGGAGAAGTATGATACAGTACCGCTTTGAATCGAAACTCTGGCCTTAAGAAACACGCGTTTGCTTCATGCCTATTCCCGAGCCAGCGTGGAGAGGCTCTAAACTTACATTTCGCCGCCAGCGTGGTTGTTTTGGCAATTGGCACTATGTCTCTACAACCCGGAGTGTTTCCAAGCCTTGAAATTGCCGGCGCATGCTTGCCTCGACTAGACAAACATGCAGGGCTGTCTATTGCTTGTATTGCTTCCCATCTGAGCCCCATGTTCTCCTGCACTACCTACAGCAACATATGAAGAAACATCCAGTACACACACACACACACACACACACACACACACTTCATTTCCTTCCCTCTGACCATTACTCTCTCTCTCTCCCTCTCTCCCCTCTCTATCTCTCTCTTCATGTATTTCTGTCTAACCTAATTAGGAGTATGGAGAGCTGAGGTACTACCGTAGTTACTGTGCCCGGGAAATACATTTCACAAAGGAAAGAAGGAAGGTAAGTAGATGACGTACGGCATACGTCGACATCATTAATAGAGAGCGATAGAAAGTAGAGAGAGAAAGGAGGCCTCGAGGGAGACAACAAGATCATGTAGAGAGAGAGAGAGAAAGCAGTGTGTTTGTTTTGGTTGCTGTTGGTTTTATGTGGCGTGGCCCAGGTAGGGTGTGGGGAACAATGAATAAATGTTGGCTCACAGGCGTGGGCTCGTCAGGGGCCTGCCTACATGAGAGAGTAGAGCAAAAACCTTTACCATGGATGGAGATGGATCCTTCTAAAGCGGTAAAGCCACGCATGTGGTGGCCCGCACCGCCATCCCGGCCCTAACTCTCAACTCTCTTATCTAAAAAAAAGAAAAAAAAACTCTCTCTCTCTGCGCCCTGCCCATCTCTTCCTAGGACAATTCTCAAAAAAAAAAAAAAAATCTCTTCCGAGGACAAAGTTATAAAAAAAAGACTCTTCTAAGATTTTTGTGTGAATTTGTAGAGGCTAATAGGCTTGCAGCCAAACTTTGGCCACAAAAGTTGTTAAAAATTGGTAACTCCTTAGGAGATGGACAAGAACTAATTGGGAACCAACCAATTAATTGATAGCCATTTTTTTGAACTTGCGAACGATTGGCATGCCAATAATTGGCACCAAACCAATTAGGCTTCTAGTCTTGCTTTAGTATCTGGCTTTTTTGTGAGAATGAGGAAATGAGCCCGGCCTCTGCATCAATCAATGCATGCAACCATATTATTTAAAATAGTTTAAAAAAATGTTTCAGGTCCACAAAGCTCTGAAGCTTGAAATGAAAATCAAAACAAAGATGATATGAAAAAATGCCACATCCGGCGTAGCTAAAAGCAGACTATGATGCATATACACCTAGCCTATTATTAGCACGCCATCCAAACCGGTTGAAGATAACCCGTACGACCATCTCCCATCGGTTGCACCCAATATCCATAAGCTCCCTGAAGTCCGCATGACTGAATAATGACCACGTACGGATCCAAGACATCGCTCCGAAGATAACCTACAAAAAGTAGTTGAAGTTCTTGCCATTAAAATTATGTCATTCCTGGTATTCCATATAGCCCAAAATAACGCGCAGATCCCAATTCTGATAAGTTTCGATATTTTAACGTCCACTCCATTGAGCCACGTGGTAAATAGCGAGCTAACACATGTAGGTGGGGTAACATTAAAGCTATATGAACGGTGCGCCATAGTAGTTTTGCAAGGGGGCAATGTAGAAAGAGGTATCTTATTGTTTCATTATGCTCACAATAGCAACAATTCGACCTGCATCTCCATCTTCGTTTTATTAAGTTATCTTTGGTTAATACCACACCTTTGTGTATAAACCACATAATTATTTTAATCCTGAGCGGTACTTTGATATTTCAAATATGTAATGATCTGGATAGAGTTCCGGTGTTTATCAGATCCGTGTACATGGACTTTACTGAGAATACCCCATTGGCAGCCATTATCCAACGAACACTATATGTCTGGTCAGTTAACTGTACCTGCATAAGTCTTATGATCAGATGCAACCATGCATTCCAGCATGCTCCCACTAAAGCTCGCGTGAACTGCATGTTAAGAGGTACCGATTGTAGTACCATGGACACATAGTCCTCTTTACATTGGGCAATATTATAAAGCATGGGGTATTGAAGTGCTAAAGGGGTGTCTCCAAGCCAAGTGTCCTCCAAAAATCTTATTGAGCCACCATCACCAACTACAAACTTCACACGCTGAAAAAAGGTCACCTTTATCTTCATTAACCCTTTCTAGAAAGGTGAGTCATTTGGTCTTGTTGTAACTTGGGCTAAAGTTTTTGAATATAGGTATTTATTCTTCAGTATTTGAAACCACATTCCCCCGGTCTCTATGGATAGCCTATAAAGCCATTTGCTAAGCAGACATCTATTCTTCACTTCTAAGTTTTCAATGCCCATACCACCCTGGTCTTTCGGTCTGCATATAATATCCCAACGAGCCAGTCTGTATTTCTTCTTAGCCTCATCACTTTGCCAGAAGAAACGAGATCTATAGAAATCTAGTCTTTTTCGTACCCCTACTGGTATTTCAAAAAAAGACAAGAGAAACATGGGTAGGCTTGTTAACACATAATTTATTAACACTGGCCCCCCTCCGTATGACATAAGCTTGCCCTTCCAGCAACTTAGTTTTTTTCAAATCTATCTTCAATACATTTCCATTCCTTATTCGTCAGTCGCCTATGATGAATAGGAATCCCGAGATAGCTAAATGGTAGTGATCCCATTTCATATCCAAATAGTTGTGTGTAAGCGTCTTGCTCTTCTTTTGCCTTCCCAAAGCAGAGAAGTTCACTTTTGTTGAAATTAATTTTCAGCCCCGAGAGTTGTTCAAATAAACACAATAATAGTTTCATATTCCTCGCTTTGGCCATGTCGTGTTTCATGAAAATAATTGTATCATCTGCGTATTGTAGTATGGACACACACCCCCTCTACCAGATGTGAAATGAGACCTCCTACTTGGCCCTTTCCTTTAGCTCTGGCAATGAGTATTGTCAACATGTCTACTACTATGTTAAACAACATGGGGGATATTGAATCACCTTGCCTTAGTCCCTTGTGTGTTTGAAAAAAATGCCCTATGTCATCATTAACTTTAACACCTACATTGCCTTTCTAAATGCAAGTATCAACCTGATCTCACCATATTTCATTGAATCCTTTCATTCGTAAGGCTTGTTGAAGAAATGGCCATTTGACTTTATCATATGCTTTCTCGAAATCCACTTTAAAGATAACCCCATCTAGTTTCTTTGTATGAATTTTGTGCAACGTTTCATGCAGGACAACAACCCCTCTAAGATGTGTCTCCCAGGCATAAACGCAGTCTGCGTCAGTTGGACTACTGAATGAGCTATCTTTGTCAAGCTATTAGTGCCAACCTTTGTAAAAAAATTAAAGCTCACATTGAGTAGACATATCGGTCTAAACTGCTCAATGCGTATAGCCTCCGCCTTTTTTGGCAACAACGTAATTGTTCCAAAGTTAAGGTGGAATAGTTGCAACTGGCCATTAAATAAATCCTGGAACATAGGCATTAGGTCCCCCTTAATTATGTGCCAGCATTTCTTATAAAATTCTGCCAGAAACCCGTCCGCCCCCAATGCTTTATTTTGTTTCATTTGTGCTATTGAGTCATACACCTCATTCTCTCTAAATGGAGCTGATAACACCTCATTCTCATCTGCATTGAGTTGAGGTATATCATGAGTAATGCTTTCATCCAGAGAGACCACGTCTCTTCTGGTGCACCAAATAATTTTTTGTAATATTCAGAGATATATAGTTTTAAGTTCTCGTGACCTAGTATTGTTCCTTCATCTTGCTCAAGTTGGGTTATTTTTTTCTTTCGATGTTTACCATTTGCAATCATGTGAAAGAATTGAGTGTTATTGTCCCCATGAACCACCTTTGTCACCTTGGCCCGAAGTGCCCATTTCATCTCGTCTTCTCTCAAAAGTTTTTGCAACTTCTTCTTAGCTTCAATCTTGTTATTCCTATCAGTTAAATTGAGATGAGCAAACTCCGCTTTGACGTCTAATTCATCAATCAGACAAATGCGTCTTTCTTTTTCCAGTTTATATATACCGCTCTGATTTTTCGCCCATCCTCTCAAGAACTGGCATAAATGTCGGATTTTGTTTTGCCATCTTTCTATATTCGTTGATCCACCCGAATCCCTAGCCCATTCATTAGCCATGAGATTCATGAAACCTTCTCGTTCGAACCAACTTAATTCAAAGGAGAAGACATTTCTATGACCCGCATGGTTGGCATCCCCTGAGTCCACTATGAGAGGTGTGTGATCTGAGATGGCTATTTGTAAAGCCTGGACTGTAACCAGCGGGTACTTCTGTTCCCACTCAGCACTGGTCAGTACCCGGTCCAACTTCTCAAATGTTGGCACCGGTAGTGAGTTCGCCCATGTGAATTGTCTACCAGTAAGGTCAATCTCCCTCAAATCGAGACTCTCAATAACCATGTTGAACATAAGTGACCACCGTGCATCGAAGTTATCATTGTTTTCTTCATCTTGTCTTCTAATGATATTAAAGTCTCCCCCACCATAATTGGAAGTCTTTCTTCTCCACAAATCCTTACTAGATCTGCGAGAAAATCAGGTTTGAGCTCCGGTTGCGCCACCCCATATACGGCCAACAGAGCCCACCTGGAACCGTCAAGTTTTGACCTCACACGAAATTTGACAATGAACTCGCCATAAACCACACTCATCACATGTAAAGTCTCGCACTTAACCCCCAAGTAAGATTCCACCCGATCTACCCCTTGCTGGTAAGCAATGCCAATCAAAATCAACCCCTCCTGATAAAGTATTTAGGAATTGCGGTGTGAAGTTATCCCTGCCAGTTTCTTGCAATGCCATAAAGTCAAGCTTATATTCGAGCGATGCCTCTCGAAGGAACCTCCTTTTAGCCAAGTCTGCTAGACCTCTGCTATTCCAAAAGATTCCTTTCATATTTCATCATGGAATTTTTTCTTTTGCTTCACTCTTGCACTTCTCCTGACCGCTGATTCAGGAAAAACCTTCCTTTTCCAAGGTTTCTTTAGTTTGTCCTGGATCAGTTCAGAGTTACCCTATGGAGTTATCACTCGTAGATGACAACCGTCAATCAAAGGGGCCATACACCCCTCCGATCCCATGTCATCCACATCCTCCTTATCACCCTCTAAATGCAATAATTCTGACATAATTTTTGTAATTCCACGCCTCCTAAATCATTAATATCTGATTCATTCATTGGTTTCAGCGCTACTAAATTTTGAATAAAATCTATGGTTTTGTCTGCTTCTAAGTCTGGAATATCGTTAATTGATTTAGCTAATTGTTTGGTGAGGTACCCATGGAAATACCTATGTTGCTAGCATTCTGTATGATCTCTGAATCAGAAAAGTGAAGTATTGAAGTAGTAGGGTCGACTGACATACCTGTAGTCGTCTCGACGTCTCAAATCTTTGCGGCCCTCATGGCACGCCCTAGCAACATGTCATCAACATTTGGCTGCTCCTGGACACGATGACTGAAGCCCTGCTAATTAGTATATGGCTGGACGAGTTTTTTTAGAAATAAATTATCGCATACGTTGGCCTGCACTCTTCCTGATAAATACATGAGCACATTAAGATCGAGCCGATAGATCTTGAGATCGATAAAATCGTCATAGACGTCTCGTGGTTAAGGGGTATGCCATACCACTGAAAGAATAATTTAGGAAATATATGACCATTTATACAAAGTCTAGATTTTATGGATAACTGGTTTCACAAGGAAGCTAGCCTTTTAAGCTATTCTTAGTTCCCAGTTGGACGAGTTTTCATTGCAGAAGGAATAGACTTCCAAGTCAGTGTGGCTGGTGATCAATTGTGTTTAGTTGTTTGTGTTTTACAAGTTTATCTTCGAGTGTCCACGTACTAATTCTTAAATATGATTCTTCTTCGCCTTCCCTGACTCGAGTTCAGATTAGGTAAATTTATATTGTGTTGTATTCACAGTTTTAAATAGCCCGCTATTATCCCGCTATAGCCTTGCTACAGCCTTTTCAGCAAGGTGTTGCTAAATGGTATCATATACAAATATGCCGTTATAGCTCGCTATAGCTTCGCTATAGCTGATTTAGAGACTCGCCGCTATTTATCGTAGCCCGCTATTTAAAACATTAATCCCATCTCCCTCTTATCTCAGTCCTATCTATCAATTTAAAGACACACAAGCTTTGCACATTCACAGAAAAGAAATGGTTCTTCGATTTTACTATTGGCCTACCAAATTACCATGCATGTAACCGGTATAATGGGTAAGAAAGTGTTCACACAGCATGGCACTGCATGCAGAACAGAACAGGCTTTGCTGTCTGGATCAGCAAGCGTGTTGGTCCGGTCATCAACATGTCCCGTCGGCCCTGCACATAGACATCAGATCAAGCCGGCATGGATTGGATACAACCTTGAAAACTATAACATGCAGCAGTACGTTGGACGTACGTTAGAAGAGTACCCCCTAACTTATTCAGTGCATGGACCAGTTCATTACGAAAATGTTTTTTTTTTTGTGTGTGTGACATTAGGAAAATGTTGCACATATCGACTTGGACTTTTCTGAAAACTCAGTGGGGGTGTCACTACCGTCTTGAAGTTGAAGCTCAGAAAATAAAATCTGAGGATGTATATTACGGGATGCATGTATATTCAGGACTGGAGTTAGCTGACCCAATGGCCTCAGCAAATCTCTCAATAACAAACACAAAACAGTGTTTATTTTGTATTAGACCTGCTGCTACTAAATTGTTCTCGTGCTAGGCCTACTGTGTGCCAGGTAAGTGTTTAGCTGTCTTAAGACGTTACTATCTGCAAACTCTGCGTGGTTTAGATGATTAAGTTTCTTGTGGTAGAACCAGCTTATTAGGGTTTAAATTCTAGACTTAGCACCGGTGTTTGAATTTTTCTAGATTTATTTCATGCTTTGTGGCTATGATCATTTTGTGGAAGATGTTTTCATCGACTACGAGATGCATGTGGCGACTTTATCAAATTTTATTATATTTTGCTAGCTCGCTATTGCGAAGGTGCTCGTTAGGATGAGTATATATGCGTGTATGCGAGCAGTTGCACCATGTTAGAAAACAAAACACATTACTAATTAGTGAACACTGGACAACAGTCCGATGAAAAGAACAATTTGAATGGTGGATGATGTGGTGGGCTGGTGCCACCTAGCACTACCGGAATCAACGGCTATACCTACGGCTAAAGGCTATCGGCATAGGCATTAAAAACGTCGGCATAGGCCTATGCCGACAGCCCCCGTAGGCATAGGCCCATCGGCAAATAATATGTCGGCGTATTCTTCTCGGGCCATCGACATTGTTTCGTTGTCGGCATAGCGGTCTATGCCTATAGTTTTCATACATCCATCAGCATACTTTCATCGTTGGCAAAAAAATATATATCGTTGGACGGGAGCTAATGGTGTCGTCACGATGTCCAACCAGCTTGGAACTGTCACATGGCAGTACTATGCCTACGGTAAAGCCGTCGGCATAGTTTTGTACTTTGTCATAGGCATAGTTCTCAGGCAGGGGCTACCTGGAGCTGACACGTGGTAGGTCTATGCTTATGGTTTGGCCATAGGCATAGATGCAAAACTATGCCGACGGGCCACACCCCGGAGCCGCATGATGGGCGTCTACGCCTACCACAACATTTTCAGACATGCATGAGGACCAGGTGTGATGTTTTGGTGGCATAGCTATCCACCGAAGGCCACCAACAAGCCTAACCCTATATATCCCCGTGGACCTGGAAATCTACACCTTTAACATTCATCGGACTTTCTTTAACCAATGGACTCTTCCACCTGGTTGTAATAGTTCAATCCATAGGAACATGCTTGAACATGGTCTAGGCCGAACCCATCACTAGATTCCCTCTGGCTCAACCCGATGTGCACGTTCCCCCCTCCAAGTGATGACGACAATGTCGTCCGTGAAGGGGGCCACACCCCGAAGCTGCGTGATTGGTGTCTATGACTGCCACAACACTTCGAGAAACATTCCGATGTATGTAGATATACTTTTTTCTCATTTGACCAAGGAATGAAAATATAAAAAATAGTCAAAACAAAAGTGTGTTTTTTGTAAATCTGAAGCAAACATGATTTTAATTTGCTCAAATTTAAAAACACAACATAGCAACAGAATCCTTTCAATATTCTGATTAAAAAATATAAAAGTTGCCAAAATCGATGCAAGTATCAATTACTTGTGATTTTGACAACGTATAAGGACATATATGCAAAAGTACATGAGGTCACTTTTCTAACATACTCAAAAGCAAAAAACAAACTGGATACTCATAATCTATGAAATTTTTTACCCCAAATCCATATATAATTTATATATGTTTATGTTTAGATAAGTGTTATTTAAATTAATAAAATTGTAACTAAAAAAACAAAGATATAAGATATGCCGACGGCTGCCGTTTGGGTCGCCGACATAGATCTAACGACGTCAACCTGCCGTTAGCCCCCCAGGTTGCCACAATCACATCTATGCCTAGGACTACCGTAGGCATAGCCAGAGATATGCTCACGGCCTTTCTATGCCTACAGTGGCAATCAACATATCTCCAACTATGTTGTCGGCTTTTCTGTGCCGATGGGTTTTCTTTGGCAATCGGTATGTCTCCAACTATGTCGACAGCCTCAACAAAAATCCGTCAGCATAGAAAAGGCCATCAGCATATTAGGTTATTCCGGTATTGTAGGATATCGGAAACATGATTTCTAACATCGAAAACATATTTGTACATTAGTCAATGATATGTATATATGCAATCACGATGATATAGAGGCTGCAAGATGAAACTATTTTTCAAAAAAGATATTGTATTATTGCTAGCATATTCATATAAGTAATTATAAGAAATTGCAGTTGGAGTTTTTTTTTCTTTTGCAGCAAAGAGAGGGGATCATGTCGATTTCCAAAATATAGAGTGAAGTTAAGAGAAATGAATTAGTGTCATTAATACGCACGGATCGGTCATGGTTTTGAGGAGAGGTGCACGAGCGTGATCTTTGCTGCATACCACCATCCGTTTCATTGTAACGATGCTCTTGAGAATACATGCACTTATGGAAGGTGTCATCCGAACTACCGAACACAGTGGTACAGTCGGATTCTTTGATGACGTTGACTACCTTATCTTTATTTATTTTTAAACGCGAGACAAAAGATTTTCTCCTTTTCATCAATTAAAAGAGAAGAACTCTGACATGGTTACATGAAGAGAAAAATAAAAGACCCCCAACAGGGAGCGCACAATGCGAATAAAAACGCAATTCTTCTCGTAGAATGTGCCCCAGATGTTATGCACCCACGTTCGCCCAAAGTCTCGCCACACTCAGGATCGTGCGGAGAAGGATGGTTGGTGGTGCGGAATTGCTTCAAAAAACTCTTGTGTTTCTTTCATATTCCAAATCGTCTTACATACTAGCATAGTGATGGAAGGCATCGTCCTTCCTTGAATCCTCAGGCTGGAGACCATGTCGAACCATCAATCTTTGATGCTCCTGTAGTTATTTGTCCAAACTGAGACATCCAAGCTAACCAGTCGAAGCCAGTCCTTCACCAAGCTCATAGTCTCATCGTATAATGATAGTTGATGAAGAGATGCTCGACGGTTTCTTGCTCCCTCTTACAAAGAGGGCAAGGACCACAGTTTGGCCATCCCCTCTTGGCCAAGCGGTCGGCCGTCCAGATCACGTTTTGAATTGCCAACTAGGCCAGAAATTTTACGTTTGGGGGTGTCCAGGTCTTCCAAACAATCTTGCACATGTTAGAACAAGTGATGGACAGAAATTGTGCATCGTGTGCGGAGGAAGCAGTGTGTTCCCTTGAGACCGTATGCTTCCACAAGATGAAATCCTTAATATGCTGAGTGGAAGGTTAGGAAAGCTTTGCATAATGACGCTTGGATTATTAAAAATAACTTTGTGGCCGTGCCCTTCATTGACCATCTGAGACAATTACTACCTTATCTTATGAGAGTCAGGATCAATCGGCATGTGGACATCTTGCTCAAGAGTTAGAAGCTTGCTGGCCGGTAGGTTGTTTATTCGCCAAAAATTACCCTTGAAGAATAGTGGGGCACATCACCTAGCAAATCATGATAGAACTGGTTGTAGCACTTCTGTTGGCTACACAGAGGCCCTCCGCGTGCCGCTAAACTTTCACTTTTTTTGGAAGTGGAATATATATATTAATATCAAGTTAATACCAATTATATCCAGCCTATGCATCAACCAGATATCTAAAGGACGCATCTAGCTATCAGACTACTGATTTTTGGTTCTCATCACACTAGCAGTTGGCCATTCGATGCAATGCATGGTAGACGTCCGATGTAGTAGTATTTAGGTCCGCGTGAGTTTTGCTGATTGGTTTGGTTATAATTGAGTGCTTCCTTATAACTGCCCCGCATCCATCGGACTGGTTTGCATGCACAATGCATGATCTCCATTAATTGTTGTTTCTGTGTAAATGCTTCCGTAAAGCACGTTGCCATCTACCATAACCTTTGCCTTCCATCTACTTACATGCTTCCTTTTTATGAGATACATACGTCCATGCTTTCTACTTCGATGCTTTGTAGCAATAATATGTTGTGCAGGATAATTAATTTGAAATGTAATGGTTTGATTCCGACTCAACAATTTATGTTTCGTCGGTAGAAGAATTTGCTTCCATTGTAATAGGAACTTTAACTGTTTGTTTTGAAAGAAAAAAACTAGTTTTTTGCGGGCACAAAGCAGCAAAACTATGTGTTTGTTGATAGAAATTTTTGCTTCATTTTAAATTGAAATTTTCTTCAGTTTAACATAATTTGCTTGAAAGAAATATTTAAAATGGTTTCCTTCTAATCATGTATGCTTCTTAGCTTGTAATAGTTGTTTCCATTATATAAGAACCATGCGTCCATGAGTGCCGCATATGCTTCCTTGGAGCTAATTTCTGTTTCCTCGCATTTTTTTGCTTCCTACATAATGTAGTGAGGCTTCTTAAGTCTTTATTTGGTGCTTAATTTCCAAAAGGTAAAATAAACAAACTACCCATTACTTTCATTTCGAATACACGTGTACATATCCATCTTATTTGCTTCCTGTATTCACCAATATTGCTTCAACACTCGAGCATCATCGTCGAGGTAGTCGCTAACGCAGAAGGTGAAGTCGGAGAGGAGGGAGGGTGGGCCGCTAGAGTTGCTGAAGCAGCCGTTGGACTGGTGGAGGAAGAAGACAGTGCCGTCTTCCATCACACTACTTGCCCTCCCGTGGACCGACGAAATCGCTGATGAGGCAACCATGCAGGATGTAGTTGCTGACGACGATGACGAGGTGGCCGGAGCCGAAGCAACCAAACGCATGGCAGTTGGCCGGCTTCGTGCTCATGGTTGTAGTTCGTATCGTTGCTCTTTCCCAGATCCAAAGAAAGTGGAAGCATGAATCTCTCAAGCAAACAAGTGATGCTATCACAACGCGAGTCAGACCTAGGGAGAGCATAGTTCAAATCACAAATTAACACATTTGGCACCAAGTTGTAGATGCATAAGTTTGTGATTATCGAATCCGGTTGTGATGAACAAACCATACAAAAAAGAAGATGAGTTAGATCATAAGCCGTAATAGTAAGCTACAATCAAGAAAAGGGTCTCCGGATGAAAGGGCAACAAACCTTCTATAGCCTGATGAGTCGATCCATGGGAACCCGCACCACAACCAGCTATCATGGCGGTGGCGCTTGGGGCAGTGAAACTGATGGAGCATCGGGTGGTGGTATTGGCGACACGTCAGTCCATCAAGGTGGAGGCACCGCAGCGAAGAAGAACTGGCCAACGTGGTGAATCAGGAGTCGGGTCGCACATTACATAATCGGATGGGACGGCACACCGGGGCGGTGAATCTCACGGCCATGGAAGTTCGTTGGTGGAGAGAGCCGTGGCGGCGAGGGGCACGGCAAGAACGACAATGAGCTGTGCCGGGGGCAGGCGGGATGGGGACGAGGGTGAGGTGGGTCGGCGCAGCTGAGATTAATACGGGAATGTGGGTTACGGGGTGACAAGGCAATAAAGTCAGGCTCGTTTGGAAACGGGATTGACGGATTTCGGAAGCAAATCAGCCGTGAGATTGAAAACGCATCAATGTTGTTGGGCCGGTCTGAGGAATGACTCCTATGAGACGTAGGATAGCAAGTGTTTTCCATATCTAAAACCATCTAGAATGCACACAGCTATAAAAGAAAATAAAAATAGCAACAAATAAAAGGAAAATAAACCGCTAAGGTGATCAATCACCTGCAGTAGAAGCATTCTAACCACCACCAAAGACAACACCCGGACTACAAAGAAGGTTCTCCAAAAGCAACGCCTACAGAAAGGTTATCGTTGCCCGATCAAAGATCATAGGTTTTCACCGTGAAGAAGGGCCGTGTTCCCAAAACAATTAAGGCCATACCTTAGGTTTTCACCCTGAAAATCACGACTCAGTACTCAAAGAAGCACCACCAACAAAGAAGTCATCCAATGCTGCCCCGGTGAATTTGGTTATGCTGATGTTGCGGGTGCACACGACTGATCCCTCTCTAATCAAGGTGTAAAAAAGTGTCATATACGCTATTTTTTGTTTTGCTTTCAAAGAGAAGCCCGGAACTCACCGATGGGTAGATCAAAGAAGGTTGAACCACCAATATTGCCTCGGCATGCTGCCATATCGAATCCGCCACGTAGCTCGAAGGGAGGAACCCCCGAGACGAGGAGACTCACTGCAGGAGGCAGGCTCGAAAGCCCTGGCTGGCCTAACCGCCACCTGCACGTCGACATGCCCGCCTAGTAGCAGTAGCACCACTAACATGGTTGGGCCACTAGTAGAAAACAGGACTATCGTTCGGCCCTGGCCAGCCCATTAGTCCCGGTTCTTCAAGAACCGGGACCAATGGGGGGTATTAGACCCGGTTCGTGAGTCTAGGGGGCCGGCCGGGGCCTCGTGGGCATTGGTCCCGGTTCGAGCCACGAACCGGGACCAATGGTCCTCGCTGCTGGCCCACAACCATTGGTCCCGGTTCGTGGCATGAACCGGGACAGAAGGGGTGGCTTTAGTCCCGGTTCATGCCACGAACCGGTACAAATAAGTTGCCTATATATACCCATCGCCGCGGCAGAGCACTTTGTTTTTTGGCCGGCGAGGGGAGGGCATTTTGGTGCTCTAGCTCACCTCCTATGCACATGAGGTGTTCGATGAAATGCCCGAGCCCCACTAGTTAAGCTTTCTCCTCTCGAAGCTCGACCTAGGAGCTTCATTTTCCCCGAGGTTTGTCTAGATTTAGGGGTCCGTCACGCCCCGTCCCCGTTTTCACCGCCGTTGATCGCTCGCGCCGATCTCGTCGCCGGCACCACCGTGGTGAGCCTCTTGTTCTTATCTTCTTTATGATACTTGTCTGATTTTCTTACTTTAGATAGATATTTGTCTGATTTTCTTAATTTTGACACACATAATTATATGAAATGCATGCAGATGAACCGGCAATGGATCTATGGTGACAAACACACCTCCGAGTACATTAAGGGCGTGCATATTTTTCTCCAAGTGGCTGAGGCAAACAAGCAGAATGGTTTTATGTGTTGTCCATGCAGTAAATGTGGGAATACGAAGTCTTACTCTGACCGGAAAATCCTTCACACCCACCTGCTTTACAAGGGTTTCATGCCACACTATAATGTTTGGACGAGGCACGGAGAAATAGGGTTATGATTGAAGATGGCGAAGAAGAAGAGGACGATGACAACTATGTGCCCCCTGAATACGGTGATGCTGCAACGGGGGGAGTTGCTGAAGATCAAGAGGAACCAGACGATGTGCCCGATGATGCTGCAACAGGGGGAAGCTGATGAAGATCAAGAGAAACCAGACGATGTGCCCGATGATGATCTCCGCCGGGTCATTGTCGATGCAAGGACGCAATGCGGAAGTCAAAAGGAGAAGCTGAAGTTCGATCGCATGTTAGAGGATCACAAAAAAAGTTGTACCCCAATTGTGAAGATGGCAACACAAAGCTGGGTACCGTACTGGAATTGCTGCAGTGGAAGGCAGAGAATGTTGTGCCTGACAAAGGATTTGAGAAGCTACTGAAAATATTGAAGAAGAAGCTTCCAAAGGATAATTAATTGCCCGACAGTACGTACGCAACAAAGAAGGTCGTATGCCCTCTAGGATTGGAGGTGCAGAAGATACATGCATGCCCTAATGACTGCATCCTCTACCGTGGTGCGTACGAGGATTTGAACGCATGCCCGGTATGCGGTGCATTGCGGTATAAGATCAGACGAGATGACCCTAGTGATCTTGACGGCGAGCCCCGCAGGAAGAGAGTTCCTGCGAAGGTGATGTGGTATGCTCCTATAATACCACGGTTGAAACGACTATTCAGAAATAAAGAGCATGCCAAGTTGATGCGATGGCACAGTGAGGACCGTAAGAAAGATGGGAAGTTGAGAGCACCCGCTGACGGGTCGCAGTGGAGAAAAAATGAGAGAGAGTACTGGGCTGAGTTTGCACGTGACCCAAGGAACATATGGTTTGGTTTAAGCACGGATGGCATTAATCCTTTCGGGGAGCAGAGCAACAATCGCAACACCTGGCCCGTGACTCTATGTATGTATAACCTTCCTCCTTGGATGTGCATGAAGCGGAAGTTCATTATGATGCCAGTTCTCATCTAAGGCCCTAAGCAACCCGGCAACGACATTGATGTGTACCTAAGGCTATTAGTTGAAGAACTTTTACAGCTGTGGAATGGAAATGGTGTACGTGCGTGGGATGAGCACAAACAGGAAGAATTTAACCTGCACGCGTTGCTGTTTGTAACCATCAACGATTGGCCCGCTCTCAGTAACCTTTCAGGACAGACAAACAAGGTATACCACGCATGCACGCACTGTTTAGCTGACACCGAAAGTATATACCTCGGAAGCTGCAGGAAGAATGTGTACCTGGGCCATCGTCGAGTTCTTCCGACCAACCATGAATGTCGAAAGAAAGGCAAGCATTTCAAAGGCGAGGCAGATCACCGGAAGAAGCTCGCCATGCGTACCAGTGATCACGTACTTGCTATGGTCAATGATTTACACGTAATCTTTGGAAAGGGTCCCGACAGACTAGCTGTTCCGAGTGACGCTGGGGGACACGCACCCATGTGGAAGAAGCAATCTATATTTTGGGACCTACCCTACTGGAAAGACCTAGAGGTCCGCTCTTCGATAGACGTGATGCACGTGACGAAGAACCTTTGCGTCAACCTGCTAGGCTTCTTGGGCGTGTATGGGAAGACAAAAGATACAAGTGAGGCACGGGAGGACCTGCAACGTTTGCACGAAAAAGTCGGCATGCCTCCAAAGCAGTATGAAGGTCCTGCCAGCTACGCTCTTACCAAAGAAGAGAAGGAAATTTTCTTTGAATGCCTGCTTAGTATGAAGGTCCAGACTGGCTTCTCGTCGAATATAAAGGGAATAATAAATATGGCAGAGAAAAAGTTTCAGAACCTAAAGTCTCATGACTGCCACGTGATTATGACGCAACTGCTTCCGGTTGCATTGAGGGGCTTCTACCGGAAAACGTCTGATTAGCCATTGTGAAGCTATGTGCATTCCTCAATGCAATCTCTCAGAAGGTGATCGATCCAGAAATCATACCAAGGCTAAGGAGTGATGTGGTGCAATGTCTTGTCAGTTTCGAACTGTTGTTCCCACCATCCTTCTTCAATATCATGACACACGTCCTAGTTCATCTAGTTGACGAGATTGTCATTCTGGGCCCCGTATTTCTACACAATATGTACCCCTTTGAGAGGTTCATGGGAGTCCTAAAGAAATATGTCCGTAACCGCGCTAGGCCAGAAGGAAGCATCTCCATGGGCCATCAAACAGAGGATGTCATTGGGTTTTTTGTTGACTTCATTCCTGACCTTAAGAAGATAGGTCTCCCTAAATCGCGGTATGAGGGGAGACTGACTGGAAAAGGCACGCTTGGAGGAGAGACAATAATATGTAGGGACGTATATTCTTGGTCTCAAGCACACTGCACAGTTCTACAGAACTCTACCTTAGTGACCCCTTATGTCGATGAACACAAGAACAGTCTGCGCTCCAAACACCCGGAGCAGTGCGATGACTGGATTACATGTGAACACATCAGGACTTTCAGCAGTTGGTTGGAAACACGTCTCACAGAAGAAAACACTGTTTGTGATGAGCTGTACTCGTTGTCCAGGGGACCATCTTCGACTATTACGATTTGGAAAGGATACGAGATAAATGGGAATACATTTTACACGATCGTCCAAGATCAAAAGAGCACCAACCAAAACAGCGGTGTCGCTTTGATGCAGCCACCGAGAGGGGAAAGGACACATATTATGGTTACATAGTGGACATATGGGAACTTGACTACGGAGTAGATTTTAAGGTCCCTTTGTTTAAGTGCAAATGGGTCAATCTATCAGGAGGCAGGGTACAGGTAGACCCACAGTACGGAATGACAACAGTGGATCTGAACAATCTTGGGTACATTGACGAACCGTTCGTCCTAGCCAATGATCTGGCACATGTTATCTATGTGAAGGACATGTCTACCAAACCAAAAAAAGAAAAAATAAGGAAGTGAATACATCATACGATGAGCCAAAGCGCCACATAGTTCTTTTAGGAAAAAGGGACATCGTGGGAGTGGAGGGCAAGACAGACATGTCCGAAGATTATGAAAAGTTTCATGAAATTCCTCCCTTCAAAGTCAAGGCTGACCCAAACATCCTGATAAATGATGAAGATTATCCATGGTTACGGCGCAATAAGGAAAGGACACAAGCGAAGAAAAAGTGAAGACTTCCTCCACAACTACTATGATGATACCATGCCAACTTTCAACCTTTTTGTAGTTCATTTGATATGCATGTTGTAACACACAGGTGAGCACTGCGCTTCTCCCTGCATCGTCTCTATACTCAGGGCTTCTAAACCGTTGCGAGTGCCACTCGCTAGGCGAGGTGGGACTAAAAAACAGCTGCAGAAATAATCAACTAAAAAACTCTTTTACCGGTTCATGCCACGAACCGGTACTAAAAAATGCTCGTGGGGCCAGCCTTAAAATGTGTACCAAATAAAATGCCTTTGTACTAAAATTATATAGAATCTTGTTCAAAACATTAAAAGCAAAAAGAATTATCATAGAAGAAAATAAATAAGTAATTAGAATTTTGTTACAAACTTTAATAGCAAAAATAATTATCGTAAAAGAAAATAAATAAGTAATTAGAAACAAAAAAGAAAGCAAAAAAAAACTGGGGAAAAAATTAAAATAAAGGAATCAACTAAAAAGCTTTTATAAACCTCTAGTATTATTGAAACTAAAATTATATAGAATTTTGTTACAAACTTTAATAGCAAAAAGAGTTATCATAAAAGAAAATAAATAAGTAATTAGAAACAATATAAAAAAAAGTATTTTGTTGTATGTAGAAACAAAACAAAATAAGTTAACTAGAACTTTGAATTTAAGTAGAAACAAAACCAAAAACAAAACAAAAATAATGGAAAAAAATTAAAAAAATAGATTCAGAGAAATTGAACCTAAATTCAAAGTGCTAGTTAGCCTAACTAGATCTTTGAATTTAAAGTGCTAGTTAGCCTAACTAGTTGTTTGAATTTAGGTTGAATTTTGTCTCTAAATTCGTACCGCTCGACATTGCAGCCGCGGCGGAGCTTATAAACAGGCTCGGCAGCCCTTCGCTTGGCGAGGTGGGACTAAACATCCAACCGCACCGCGACTGTGGCAGGCACATGCCTTTAGTCCCGTTTGGTGGCTCCAACCGAGACTAATGCCCCTCTTTAGTCCCGGTTGGTGGCACCAACCGGGACCAAAGGCCTCTGCTTCCCGCCCTTTGGGCTACCGAAAAGAGGCCTTTGGTACCGGTTGGTGCCACCAAGCGGGACAATGCAACCCTTTAGTCCCGGTTGGTGCCACGAACCAGGACCAATGCTTCTGCTATACAAGCCAACACTTTGGAAATTTTCAGATTTGACGGCGCCGCGAGCTCATCCACGGCGCCGCCAGGCTGCCCCATCGTCGTCGCCCGTCGCCCTCCGCCCCCAAGCCCACGCCGTCACCTGTCTCCGTCGCCCTCCGCCCCCCGCCGCCGTCGCCGTCGCCCTCCGCCACCCCCGAGCCATCGCCAGTCACCGTCGCCCTCGCCCTCCGCTCCCCGTCGCCGTCACCCTCGTCGCCCACGTCGTCGCCCCGGCCGCCCCCAATGTGAGCCGTCGCCGCCATGGCTCTGTTTTTTTTATTTATTGTTTTTAATTTTTGATTTGTAACATTTGATTTCTATATACATATATAGTTGTAGAATGCTCATTTCATGCATGTATGTTTGCAGAGACCGGGGGTCTTAACCTCCTTTTCAAACAAAAATATACCCATATGACTAACGTCTGATGGGTAGCGTGAGTCGTTGCCTTCTTTGTGCGCGATATTTGGCATAAATATGGCCTCAAATCAAAAAAGGTTCAACAAGAAAGTTGTGCGTATCACCCATATATATAAATTTGAAATTGGGCGCACCTCCATCCGAGATCATATGTGGATTGTGGTACCCAAAAATAAATTGTTGTCTCAACCATACTTAAATCCGAGTTCGGTTAATTTTTAAAGAATGTTTAAAGGATTTGGAATACTTCCATTTTATGGGAAGTCCAGCAACATCATAAATAGATGTGAGGTCACGGTGCATTGAACAACACATAGCAAAATATTCAATCAACCACTTTTTACATTTATATACCTTTTTTATCTCTCCCTTGTTTATATGCTTTCACATTCTTCATTGTTCGTCATTCTTGCTATGAATTGATCATCAACATGTGTTTGTTATCCGATATACCCAACCACTTTGTGTAGTGGCCAATAATTCATATGGTGTTTCTAGATCGTTTAGTGAATATACTCTATCAACCATCCCTAGTTTTCTCATTCATGCATCTAATTACATGCAAAGGACGATTCAAACTAATATCCACTAGTCAACAACCCGTGCATTTGCACGGGCTAGTTTTAATGCATGGCTACTTAGCAATGGTCTCGTGAAAGTATATTGATTTTGGAAATAGTGGTTAGTCTTATACTTGTCAGATTTTTTTGTTATGTGTGTAGTTCCTTCAAAACAAATGTGAAAACCAAAGTGCTAATTTTTGTGGGTATCTTAAAACGGAAATCAAATGCTTTATAATTTTAACATTTAAATGAAATATAATAAAGCATAGAATAGTTTCATTCAACGTATTGATTTTGTTTTTTTCATGCCTTATAGAAATGTTATTTTTTCGTTCATTTTACGATGCCTATCCCGCATCCTCGTCGTCGATTCGGCGGAGGACACCTTCTTGATCAGAGGGTCCATGTACGGGACTGGGCTCCGCCCGGCTGGTATTGGGAGGTGCTACCTTCCGGGGGACATAGGTTGGTGAGGAGGCAGCCCGTTGTTGACCCGATCCTTGTTTGGTGGCGGTCGCGTGGGACAGTGACGGTGCCGAGGCTTCCGGACACCGCGGAGGTGGTACATCACCGTGTCAGCGAGGAGGACGAGCACGTCCGTCGCTACATGGTTGCATTGGAGGGCAGGTTCGACAATACCTGGCAGGTTCTTCAGGGATCTCACTGGAGCTATGATCCTGTGATGGTTCCTTCTCTTTGGGTGTCCACCGCCCCCGACGATACCCATCGGGCGCTACGGTTCTAGCTGTATTAATGATGCTTTATGTATGATAATATTCGAGGAGTATTAATTAGTGATAATATTCGACGATGTATGGACACCAGAGATCGATGATGTAGTCTTGCTTATAATTGAATGCATGTTAATTTGAATACTACTTTATTTCATGATTTGTTTTTGCTTATTGAATGTTCAAATTGGAAAAGTACTCCTACTTTGAATGCTAAAATTAGAGAGCACTATGCAGAAATCTAGGAGCCCCCCTCCATCATCCGCGCCGTCGTCCCCGTCACCGACCCCCCTCCGACCTCGAGTCAGGGTCTATATTGTTTTATGCTATTTTACCTTAAATAGGGTATTTAATTAGGTCCTCCCTAATACTAATGATCATGTTGCTGTAAATGTTGTATGGCAATGTTGTAAAGGGTAGTAATTGGTCTCTTTTCCTGCTTTTCAGAGATGGAGTTCTTCACGGTTATACTTGAGAAATCCTCCAGGCTGGTGCTGCCGCACAATTTTGTGAAGATCCTGGACGGCCATCAGCCACAGAACATGAAGCTGAGGCAGGCCGACAACGGGCTTCGCAAGCTGTGGGACGTGGAGGTGGTGTTCGACGCCGATGGCCGCATGTACCTAGATCGTGGCTGGAAGCAGTTCGTCCGTGCCTACGACCTAGGGATCGAGTACTTCCTTGTCTTCAGGTACGACGGCAACGCCACGTTCGCCGTGAAGGTGTTCGACACGACTATGTGTCGGAGGCGCTACCAGGACGACGACGATGCCGGTACGCTCTGTCTCTTCTTCCTCTCCATTAGGCTATCTCTCACACCCATTTAAAAAAAACTTTTTTCCATTTGGCAAGGCAACGGGAGCAGGAGCAGCGAGTACTGCGACAGGTGCTATGTCTACGACAACAGCGACTCCGGCAGCAAAAGTAGCAGCGACTCTGGCGACAGCAAAAGTAGCAGCGACTCTGGCGACAGCAAAACTAGCAGCGACGATGGCCTCGCGATGGATGTCCCACAGCTGGGCGACAGGGCCATGCCAATTGTGGTAGAGGAGTCATCCCACAGCCTGGCCTGGGGCTTCGCCGCTCTAAGCGCATCAAGATGATGAAGGAGAAGGTGAAGAAGCAGGAGTGAATATCTTAAGAACCTGATGGCTTTAATCTTTATAGTATAAGCCTTTTAAGTACGATAGTGTTGAACTACTACTGCACTTTTAAGTATGATGGTGGTGTGCTTGATGAAATTTTTGTTGGGGAACGTCGCAAGGGAAACAAAAAATTTCCTACGCGCACGAAGACCTATCATGGTGATGTCCATCTACGAGAGGGGATGAGTGATCTACGTACCCTTGTAGATCGTACAGCAGAAGTGTTAGTGAACGCGGTTGATGTAGTGGAACGTCCTCACGTCCCTCGATCCACCCCGCGAACAATCCCGCGATCAGTCCCACGATCTAGTACCGAACGGACGGCACCTCCGCGTTCAGCACACGTACAGCTCGACGATGATCTCGGCCTTCTTGATCCAGCAAGAGAGACGGAGAGGTAGAAGAGTTCTCCGGCAGCGTGACGGCGATCCGGAGGTTGGTGATGACCTTGTCTCAGCAGGGCTCCGCCCGAGCTCCGCAGAAACGCGATCTAGAGGAAAAACCGTGGAGGTATGTGGTCGGGCTGCCGTGGAAAAGTCGTCTCAAATCAGCCCTAAAACCTCCGTATATATAGGTGGGAGGGAGGGGACCTTGCCTTGGCGCTCAAGGAGCCCCAAGGGGGTCGGCCGAGTCCAAGGGGGGAGGACTCCCCCCCCCAAACCGAGTTGGACTTGGTTTGGTGGGAGGGAGTCCCCCTTCCTTCCCACCTCCTCCCTTTTTTTTTCTCTCTTGATTTTTTCTCCTTGGCGCATAGAGCCCTTTTGGGCTGTCCCACCAGCCCACTAAGGGCTGGTGCGCCACCCTCAAGGCCTATGGGCTTCCCCGGGGTGGGTTGCCCCCCCGGTGAACTCCCGGAACCCATTCGTCATTCCCGGTACATTCCCGGTAACTCGGAAAACCTTCCGATAATCAAATGAGGTCATCTTATATATCAATCTTCGTTTCCGGACCATTTCGGAAACCCTCATGACGTCCGTGATCTCATCCGGGACTCTGAACAACATTCGGTAACCAACCATATAACTCTAATACGCATAAAACAACGTCGAATCTTAAGTGTGCAGACCCTGCGGGTTCGAGAACTATGTAGACATGACCCGAGAGACTCCTCGGTCAATATCCAATAGCGGGACCTGGATGCCCATATTGGATCCTACATATTCTACGAAGATCTTATCGTTTTGAACCTCAGTGCCAAGGATTCATATAATCCCGTATGTCATTCCCTTTGTCCTTCGGTATGTTACTTGCCCGAGATTCGATCGTCAGTATCCGCATACCTATTTCAATCTCGTTTATCGGCAAGTCTCTTTACTCGTTCCGTAATACAAGATCCCGCAACTTACACTAAGTCACATTGCTTGCAAGGCTTATGTGTGATGTTGTATTACCGAGTGGGCCCCGAGATACCTCTCCGTCACACGGAGTGACAAATCCCAGTCTTGATCCATACTAACTCAACTAACACCTTCGGAGATACCTGTAGAGCATCTTTGTAGTCACCCAGTTACGTTGCAACGTTTGATACACACAAAGTATTCCTCCGGTGTCAGTGAGTTATATGATCTCATGGTTATAGGAATAAATACTTGACACGCAGAAAACAGTAGCAACAAAATGACACGATCAACATGCTACGTCTATTAGTTTGGGTCTAGTCCATCACGTGATTCTCCTAATGACATGATCCAGTTATCAAGCAACAACACCTTGTTCATAATCAGAAGACACTGACTATCTTTGATCAACTGGCTAGCCAACTAGAGGCTTGCTAGGGACGGTGTTTTGTCTATGTATCCACACATGTAAATGAGTCTCCATTCAATACAATTATAGCATGGACAATAAACGATTATCTTGATACAGGAATTATAATAATAACTATATTTATTATTGCTTCTAGGGCTTAATTCCAACAGTCTCCCACTTGCACTAGAGTCAATAATCTAGCCCTCACATCACCATGTGAATTACATTGTAATAAACCTTACACCCATACAGTTCTGGTGTTGATCATGCTTTGGCCGTGGAAGAGGTTTAGTCAGCGGGTCTGCTACATTCAGATCCGTGTGCACTTTGCATATATTCACGTCCTCTCCCTCGACGTAGTCGCGGATGAGGTTGAAGCGTCGTTTGATCTGTCTGGTCTTCTTGTGAAACCGTGGTTCCTTTGCTAAGGCAATGGCACCAGTGTTGTCACAGAACAAGGTTATTGGATTCAGTGCGCTTGGCACCACTCCAAGATCCGTCATGAACTGCTTCATCCAGACACCCTCCTTAGCCGCCTCCGAGGCAGCCATGTACTCCGCTTCACATGTAGAATCTGCTACGACGCTTTGCTTGGAACTGCACCAGCTTACTGCACCCCCATTAAGAATAAATACGTATCCGGTTTGTGACTTAGAGTCGTCCGGATCTGTGTCAAAGCTTGCATCGACGTAACCTTTTACGGCGAGCTCTTCGTCACCTCCATACACGAGAAACATCTCCTTAGTCCTTTTCAGGTACTTCAGGATATTCTTGACCGCTGTCCAGTGATCCACTCCTGGATTACTCTGGAACCTACCTGCCATACTTATGGCCAGGCTAACATCCGGTCTAGTGCACAACATCGCATACATGATAGAACCTATGGCTGATGCATAGGGGACGGAGTGCATATGCTCTCTATCTTCATCAGTTGCTGGGCACTGAGTCTTACTCAATCTCGTACCTTGTAGAACCGGCAAGAACCCTTTCTTGGACTGTTCCATTTTGAACCTCTTCAAAACTTTATCAAGGTATGTGCTTTGCGAAAGTCCTATCAGGCGTTTTGATCTATCCCTATAGATCTTAATGCCTAGAATGTAAGCAGCTTCTCCTAGGTCCTTCATAGAGAAACTTTTATTCAAGTAACCTTTTATGCTCTCTAAGAACTCCACGTTGTTTCCAATCAGCAATATGTCATCCACATATAATATTAGAAACGCCACAGAGCTCCCACTCACTTTCTTGTAAATACAAGATTCTCCAACTACTTGTATAAACCCAAATGCTTTGATCACCTCATCAAAGCGTTTGTTCCAACTCCGAGATGCTTGCACCAGTCCATAAATGGATCGCTGGAGCTTGCACACCTTGTTAGCACTCTTAGGATCGATAAAACCTTCGGGTTGTATCATATACAACTCTTCCTTAAGGAAACCGTTAAGGAACGCCGTTTTGACATCCATCTGCCAGATTTCCTAATCGAAAAATGCAGCTATTGCTAGCATGATTCTGACGGACTTAAGCATCGCTACGGGTGAGAAAGTCTCATCGTAGTCAACTCCTTGAACTTGTGAAAAACCCTTTGCCACAAGTCGAGCTTTATAAACGGTCACATTGCCGTCAGCGTCCGTCTTCCTCTTAAAGATCCATTTGTTCTGAATAGCCTTGCGGCCCTCAGGCAGTACCTCCAAAGTCCACACTTTGTTCTCATACATGGATCCTATCTCGGACTTCATGGCTTCTAGCCATTTGTTGGAATCTGGGCCCACCATTGCTTCTTCATAATTTGCAGGTTCATTGTTGTCTAACAACATGATTGATAAGACGGGATTACCGTACCACTCTGGAGCAGCACGTGGTCTCGTCGACCTGTGTGGTTCGACAGAAACTTGAATTGGAGTTTCATGATCATCATCATTAACTTCCTCCTCAACCGGCGTCGCAACGACAGAGGTTTCCCCTTGCCCTGCGCCACCATCCAGAGGGATGAGAGGTTCGACAACCTCATCAAGTTCTATCTTCCTTCCACTCAATTCTCTCGAGAGAAACTCCTTCTCGAGAAAAGCTCCGTTTTTAGCAACAAACACTTTGCCCTCGGATTTGAGATAGAAGGTGTACCCAACTATCTATTTTGGGTAACCTATGAAGACACACTTCTCCGCTTTGGGTTCCAGCTTTTCAGGCTGAAGCTTTTTGACATAAGTATCACATCCCCAAACTTTAAGAAACGACAACTTTGGCCTTTTGCCATACCACAGTTCGTATGGTGTCGTCTCAACGGATTTTGATGGTGCCTTATTTAAAGTGAATGCAGCTGTTTCTAATGCATAGCCCCAAAACGATAACGACAAATCAGTAAGAGACATCATAGATTGCACCATCTCTAATAAAGTACGATTACGACGTTCGGACACACCATTACGCTGTGGTGTTCCAGGCGGTGTTAACTGTGAAACAATTCCACATTGTCTTAAGTGATCACCAAACTCGAAACTCAGATATTCACCCCCACGATCAGACCGTAGGAACTTGATCTTCTTGTTACGATGATTTCCCACTTCACTCTGAAATTGCTTGAACTTTTCAAATGTTTCAGACTTGTGTTTCATCAAGTAGACATAACCATATCTACTCAAATCGTCAGTGAAGGTGAGAAAATAACGATATCCGCCGCGTGCCTCCACGCTCATCGGACCACACACATCGGTATGTATGATTTCCAACAAGTCACTTGCACGCTCCATTGTTCCGGAGAACGGAGTCTTAGTCATCTTGCCCATGAGGCATGGTTCGCACGTGTCAAGTGAATCAAAGTCAAGTGACTCCAAAAGTCCATCAGCATGGAGTTTCTTCATGCGCTTTACACCAATATGACCTAAGCGGCAGTGCCACAAAAATATGGCGCTATCATTGTTTACTCTAACTCTTTTGGTCTCAATGTTATGTATATGCGTATCGCTATCAAGATTCAATATGAACAATCCTCTCACATTCGGTGCATGACCATAAAAGATGTTACTCATAGAAATAGAACAACCATTATTCTCTGACTTAAAAGAGTAACCGTCTCGCAATAAACAAGATCCAGATATAATGTTCATGCTCAACGCAGGCACTAAATAACAATGATTTAAGTTCATCACTAATCCCGACGGTAGCTGAAGTGACACTGTGCCGACGGCGATTGCATCAACCTTGGAACCATTTCCTACGCGCATCATCACTTCATCTTTCGCCAGCCTTCGCCTATTCCGCAGTTCCTGTTTCGAGTTGCAAATATGAGCAACAGAACCGGTATCGAATACCCAGGCACTACTACGAGAGCCGGTTAAGTACACATCAATAACATGTATATCAAATATACCTGATTTTTCTTTGCCCGCCTTCTTATCTGCGAGATACTTGGGGCAATTGCACTTCCAGTGACCCATACCCTTGCAATAGTAACACTCCGTTTCAGGCTTAGGTCCAGCTTTGGGTTTCTTCGACGGATTGGCAACAGGCTTGCCGCTCTTCTTCGAATTACCCTTCTTGCCTTTGCCGTTTCTCTTGAAACTAGTGGTCTTATTCACCATCAACACTTGATGCTCTTTACGGAGTTTAGACTCTGCGACTTTCAGCATCGCAAACAACTCGCCGGGAGACTTGTTTATCCCTTGCATGTTGTAGTTCAACACAAAGCCTTTATATCTTGGAGGCAGTGATTGAAGGATTCTGTCAGTGATAGCCTCTTGCGGGAGTTCAATCCCTAGCTCAGCTAGACGGTTTGAGTACCCAGACATTTTGAGCACATGTTCACTGACAGACGAGTTTTCCTCCATCTTGCAAGCATAGAATTTATCGGAGGTCTCATACCTCTCGATCCGGGCGTTCTTCTGAAAGATAAACTCCAACTCCTGGAACATCTCAAATGCTCCATGACGCTCAAAGCGACGTTGAAGTCCCGGTTCTAAGCCATACAAGACTGCACATTCAACTATTGAGTAGTCCTCCTTACGTGCTAACCAAGCATTCTTAACATCCTGATCAGCCGTAGCGGGTGGTTCATCTCCTAACGCAGCATTAAGGACATAATCCTTCTTCCCAGCTTGTAAGATTAGCTTAAGATTACGAGCCCAGTCTACAAAGTTGCTTCCATCATCTTTCAACTTAGCTTTCTCTAGGAACGTATTAAAATTCAGGATGACTGTCGCGTGAGCGATGATCTACAACACAAATATATTCAAAGTGGACTTAGACTATGTTCAAGATAATTAGAGTTTAACTTAATCAAATTATTCACTAAACTCCCACTCAAAAAGTACATCTCTCTAGTCATTTGAGTGGTTCATGATCCACTTACGCTAGCTCAAGTCCGATCATCACGTGAGTTGAGTATAGTTTCAGTGGTAAGCATCCCTATGCTAATCATATCACCTATATGATTCATGATCGACCTTTCGGTCTCATGTGTTCCGAGGCCATGTCTGCACATGCTAGGCTCGTCAAGCTTAACCCGAGTGTTCCGCGTGCGCAACTGTTTTGCACCCGTTGTATGTGAACGTTGAGTCTATCACACCCGATCATCACGTGGTGTCTCGAAACGACGAACTGTAGCAACGGTGCACAGTCGGGGAGAACACAATTTCGTCTTGAAATTTTAGTGAGAGATCACCTCATAATGCTACCGTCGTTCTAAGCAAAATAAGGTGCATAAAAGGATTAACATCACATGCAATTCATAAGTGACATGATATGGCCATCATCACGTGCTTCTTGATCTCCATCACCAAAGCACCGGCACGATCTTCTTGTCACCGGCGCCACGCCATGATCTCCATCAACGTGTTGCCATCGGGGTTGTCGTGCTACTCATGCTATTACTACTAAAGCTACATCCTAGCAAAATAGTAAACGCATCTGCAAGCACACACGTTAGTATAAAGACAACCCTATGGCTCCTGCCGGTTGCCGTACCATCGACGTGCAAGTCGATATTTCTATTACAACATGATCATCTAATACATCCAATATATCACATCACATCATTGGCCATATCACATCACAAGCATACCCTGCAAAAACAAGTTAGACGTCCTCTAATTTTGTTGTTGCATGTTTTACGTGGTGACCATGGGTATCTAGTAGGATCGCATCTTACTTACGCAAACACCACAACGGAGATATATGAGTTGCTATTTAACCTCATCCAAGGACCTCCTCGGTCAAATCCGATTCAACTAAAGTTGGAGAAACCGACACTTGCCAGTCATTTTTGAGCAACGGGGTTACTCGTAACGATGAAACCAGTCTCTCGTAAGCGTACGAGTAATGTCGGTCCAAGCCGCTTCAATCCAACAATACCGCGGAATCAAGAAAAGACTAAGGAGGGCAGCAAAACGCACATCACCGCCCACAAAAACTTTTGTGTTCTACTCGAGAAGACATCTACGCATGAACCTAGCTCATGATGCCACTGTTGGGGAACGTCGCAAGGGAAACAAAAATTTTCCTACGCGCACGAAGACCTATCATGGTGATGTCCATCTACGAGAGGGGATGAGTGATCTACGTACCCTTGTAGATCATACAGCAGAAGCGTTAGTGAACGCGGTTGATGTAGTGGAACGTCCTCACGTCCCTCGATCCGCCCCGCGAACAATCCCGCGATCAGTCCCACGATCTAGTACCGAACGGACGGCACCTCCGCGTTCAGCACACGTACAACTCGACGATGATCTCGGCCTTCTTGATCCAGCAAGAGAGACGGAGAGGTAGAAGAGTTCTCCGGCAGCGTGACGGCGCTCCGGAGGTTGGTGATGATCTCGTCTCAGCAGGGCTCCGCCCGAGCTCTGCAGAAACACGATCTAGAGGAAAAACCGTGGAGGTATGTGGTCGGGCTGCCGTGGAAAAGTCGTCTCAAATCAGCCCTAAAACCTCCGTATATATAGGTGGGAGGGAGGGGACCTTGCCTTGGGGCTCAAGGAGCCCCAAGGGGGTCGGCCGAGTCCAAGGGGGGAGGACTCCCCCCCCAAACCGAGTTGGACTTGGTTTGGTGGGAGGGAGTCCCCCTTCCTTCCCACCTCCTCCCTTTTTTTTTTCTTTTCTCTCTTGATTTTTTCTCCTTGGCGCATAGAGCCCTTTTGGGCTGTCCCACCAGACCACTAAGGGCTGGTGTGCCACCCTCAAGGCCTATGGGCTTCCCCGGGGTGGGTTGCCCCCCCCGGTGAACTCCCGGAACCCATTCGTCATTCCCGGTACATTCCCGGTAACTCCGAAAACCTTCCGGTAATCAAATGAGGTCATCCTATATATCAATCTTCGTTTCCGGACCATTTCGGAAACCCTCGTGACGTCCGTGATCTCATCCGGGACTCCGAACAACATTCGGTAACCAACCATATAACTCTAATACGCATAAAACAACGTCGAACCTTAAGTGTGCAGACCCTGCGGGTTCGAGAACTATGTAGACATGACCCGAGTGACTCCTCGGTCAATATCCAATAGCGGGACCTGGATGCCCATATTGGATCCTACATATTCTACGAAGATCTTATCGTTTTGAACCTCAGTGCCAAGGATTCATATAATCCCGTATGTCATTCCCTTTGTCCTTCGGTATGTTACTTGCCCGAGATTCGATCGTCAGTATCCGCATACCTATTTCAATCTCGTTTACCGGCAAGTCTCTTTACTCGTTCCGTAATACAAGATCCCGCAACTTACACTAAGTCACATTGCTTGCAAGGCTTATGTGTGATGTTGTATTACCGAGTGGGCCCCGAGATACCTCTCCGTCACACGGAGTGACAAATCCCAGTCTTGATCCATACTAACTCAACTAACACCTTCGGAGATACCTGTAGAGCATCTTTATAGTCACCCAGTTACGTTGCGACGTTTGATACACACAAAGTATTCCTCCGGTGTCAGTGAGTTATATGATCTCATGGTCATAGGAATAAATACTTGACACGCAGAAAACAGTAGCAACAAAATGACACGAATAACATGCTACGTCTATTAGTTTGGGTCTAGTCCATCACGTGATTCTCCTAATGACATGATCCAGTTATCAAGCAACAACACCTTGTTCATAATCAGAAGACACTGACTATCTTTGATCAACTGGCTAGCCAACTAGAGGCTTGCTAGGGACGGTGTTTTGTCTATGTATCCACACATGTAAATGAGTCTTCATTCAATACAATTATAGCATGGACAATAAACGATTATCTTGATACAGGAATTATAATAATAACTATATTTATTATTGCCTCTAGGGCATAATTCCAACAATTTTGTGCATGCTCATGGATGCTCCTTGTTATTATGATGTATGATGATGCATGATTAGTAGGACTTGTTATTATATATGATGATGTATGATGCGAGCATGAAGAGTTATTATATAGCAGCGGGTGAAATGAACATAGCAGTAGCATTGGTAAACTAAGCACGAAGATAAGAGAGGACACTTCTCTCTATTAGCTAGCTAATAACAACCTAAATTAACCCCCAAAA
This sequence comes from Hordeum vulgare subsp. vulgare, assembly GCF_904849725.1. NCBI lineage: Eukaryota > Viridiplantae > Streptophyta > Magnoliopsida > Poales > Poaceae > Hordeum > Hordeum vulgare. The sequence continues at coordinate 383,866,922 of NC_058522.1, read as the reverse complement.
CCCCTAAACCAGCCACTTCAAAAAAACCTTAGCTGCAGCCAGTTTCTGACGCGTGGATGCCTTTTGGTCCCGGTTTATGTCACCAACCGGGACCAAAGGCCCCCTGCCTGGGCTGCCCGCAGCGGCCACGTGGATGCCCATCTGTTCCGATTCGTGTAAGAACCGGGACTAAAGGGGGGACGCATTAGGAACGACCTATTAGTCCCGGTTCAAGAACCGGGACTAATGGCCCTTACGAACCGGGAAAAATGCCCTGTTTTCTACTAGTGGGCTGCACGTGCAGGAAGGGGCCAAGGGAACAGCGCCGAGGCACGCCGCTGCACCACAGGACATGACGCATCAGCCGGAGAGCCCCCTGCTCCGCACCTAGATGGGATCTCGCTGGAGGGGGAGTGCGGGCCACACGGCGCCGTGACGAGGACGATTTCGGAGGACGCCGCATTACCTACTAGACCGGGCGCAGCCGCTGGAGAGAACCTACCGAGCCGCAACACGATGGGATCTCACGGAAAAGGGGGAAAAGGCGTAGTGATAAATGGGACGAATCCGCCCCGCCGCCACCATCCCGGGGCCCGGCACGGCTTCGTCGGCCAGCCCTCTGGCGGAGGCGACGCAAGGGTTGGAGGAGGGAGGCCTCTGGTGGCGTGGCGGCTAGGGTTGCCTCGTGCCGTCCAGGGCTTTGGAGAGGGGTCTGTTTTCTCCTTATTGATGGAATAAAATTTTGCTAGCTGATTGTAACTCCTTATTGATGGAATAAAACTCTCATTTACCTCAGCAAAAATATTGTATAGATAAATCGTTATATATCTAGCCGTGAGTTACTCACAAACTAAAGACTTAATGTCATCAACAAAGTCAGGCCGACTGCGATAGGAAAGTGATGACAACCGTGTGTCGACAGTTCATTTTGGCAACTGTAATGGCCGTTCGGTGGTCTCAAAATCTAGACGTCAATGTATTTAATATATTTAAGGTGCTTTGTACTTTTGATAAACTTTGATGTAGATGTCGATCATTTTTGCACAATAATAATAATATAGTTATGCGTTACTCACAAACGTGAAGTAATCCCTCCATGTCAATGTATAAATCATCTTAGGTCGTGCACCGCGACCAAGAAAGAGAGGAAAACGAAAGAATTTAATGTTAATTTACTAATTAATATCATTGCATGCAACGAATTGACCACCGCATGTCATGCTAGTTAGTCTCAAGTCATTAAAAACATACACGCCCCACGTCTCATATTGGTTGATTACTTTATTCATGTCAAAAAACAAAAAAGACGAGGTGAAAGTTAATGCATCGTGCCTAAGGCTGCCCCTAATGAGAGTATCATACGTAGTATCATGCATGTCAACTAGGCAATTTCGATGAGGTGACATAAAATTAAATAAAGAAAGAGAGGATTAAGTATCATATCATGATACCGTATCATATTAAATGATGTGCTACTATATGTCTTGCATGGCAATAAATAAACTATCTTATGATACTAACATATGATACTATGCATTACAGATGTGGTATCATACACTAGTATCATATGCGTAATACTAGTATATGATACTATCCATTACAACCAGCCTAAGGCTGCCCCTAATGAGAGTATCATAGGTAGTATCATGCATGCCAACTAGGCAATTTCGACGATGTGACATAGAACTAAATGAAGAAAGAGAGGGTTAAGTATCATATCATGATACCGTATCACATCAAATGATGTGCTACTATATGTCTTGCATGACAATAAATAAACTACCTTATGATACTAACATATGATACTATGCATTATGGATGTGGTATCATACATTAATATCACATGCGTGATACTACTAGTATATGATACTACTCATTACAATCAGCCTAAGGCACGTGTCAATGCTAGTTTCTTAGCATGTTTTCATAGGCATTTTGGTGACATGGCATATCAGTTAATGAAGAAAGAAAATGAGATTGTATCTTAGCTAATCTAGAACCCTTGCACGTGGCCATAGGCAAAAAGTAATTCTAGCCCAATCATATGCATACATTACCCCAAATTATTAAATGTAGATACAACTCATAAAACACAACGCATTGACATGATTGTACGTTAAATTATTAATACTCATATGATAACATGATAAGAGGTAATGCATTGACACAAGCCTAAATGTTTTGACATTATTTGATTTTCGTAAGATGATTTATACATCAAGATGGAAAGAGTAACTCTACGGAAATAATTACGATTCCAGTAACGGCTGTGCGAAAAAGTGGGGCGCCCTGTGTAGCTTTCCAAGCATTGGCTCTGAATTACTCACAAACTAAAGACGAGTACCGCGCTGACGTGAACCTGCAACGAAATGATCAACCCTTGCCTTGTCGGCCTTTTGTTTGTCTCGTCACTTTTCCGCCAAGGAAGAAGTGAGCCGTTAGCTTGGTTGTAGAAGAAGCGTCTCGAGATTCAAAACCAGATGGGATCGGCTCGGGGAACCACGCAGAAAGCATACTGCATCGCATCGACCGTACGTTCGTTAGCGTCGAGGGTACGTACCTACGTACCTACCTAAAGTTGGCAGCCATGCATGCATGCGGCGAGCAGCGGGGGATGCAGTGCAGCTATGACATGGCTAGTCGCTCAGAGCTGTCGGCCGTCGCCGTTGAAGTGTCTCGAACGATAGTGGTAGAATCGCCAGAGAGTCAGTATTTCGGTTTGTATATGGGGTACTCGCAAGTCGGTTACACATTTTGGAAGGTGCCTGGGCTTTGGGCTCCACCGTGGCGATGCGAGCGCAGCAGCATGGAAATGAGTTGCTGTCGGACCCCGTGGGAAGCAAAGCCCTGGGCCGCTCTGTCTAGTCCCTATCGGCCATTTTCTTTTTTAATTAATCTCTCGTGCATGCATCTTCATGCGGTAAAATTTCGTGTTTTAAGTAAATTGTGATCTAACATTCGTTTGTAAAAATTTCAGAATCTGATCCTTTTCCTATTTCCAAAACCCATAATAGTAGGACATAACAACCTATCATCAAAGTTTCTGGCAGTAAGGAAAGGGGCCACGCCAGCGCAGTGCATCCTTACCGTTACAGGTATTGGCGGTAGCATATGCAACCCTACCGTCAAGTGCCTGACATTAGGATGCGTACGCGCATTATGTCTGACCCCTTTTCTATTGCCAGACCCCATGATTGTATGGTATAACAACCTACCATTAAAGTTCTTACTGGTAGGAAAAGGAGCCACGTCAGCGCAGAGCATCCTTACCGTCACAGGTGTTGGCGGTAGCATATGCAACCCTACCGTGAAGGTGCCTGATGTTAGAGTGCGTATGCGCATTGTGTCTGACCCATTTTCTACCGCCGGACCCCATGATGGTAGGGTGTAACAACCTACCGCTAAGGTTCGTGACGGTAAGAAAAGGGGTCACGTCAACACTGTGCACCCTTACCGTCACAGGTGTTGCCGTCACAGGTGTTGGCGATAGCATATGCAACCCTACCGTCAAGGTGCCTGACGTTACGGTGCGTACACGCATTGTGTCAGGAACATAGAAATTCTTGCACTAGGGCATGGAACCTTACTGTCAGGGATCTTGACGGTAGGTTGTTATATCCTACCGTTAATGGGTCCGGCGGTAGAAAATGGATCAGATTCTAAAATATTTATAAAGGTGGGTTAGATCTTGACTTCATTAAAATGGTCAAAACAAGAAATTTAGCCTCTTCATGCATTCCCAAAAAGAAATGCATCTTCATGCATGGAGAGGCTAGAATATCACTTCTTCCATGTCCGGAGGGCTGCTGCACGAGCGTGTGCCAGAATCTCCCGAGTTTGCAAGAATAATGCAGTAATCGGCAAAAATTAAATTAAATATATGCATTACATTGTAGACATTAATCATTAATTGGGAAATATAAACACATTTTTCTACGGGGAAGAGAAATATAATAAACATATTAATGTGCAGAATACATGTTCAAAAAAATATGTTTATATTCCTCTGCCCGCCAAAAAAAGATATGTTTATAATGGGTTTTGTAATAGCTTAGAACACTGCGATTCAAAGAGAAGTCCGTGTAAAACAACTTACGTGTGTCAAGAGAGACGGATGATCTATGCGGGATGTGCGAAAAAGTTATATACTGGCCTAAATCTGTGCCTGTTCTACCATTTCCAATAAAAAAGGGTTTCATCGGGCCTAGTTGCGTGACGTTTTTTATGAGGAAATGGCGATTGCAGTCATGGATTATCACTAAATGGGCAATGCAATGGCCTAATAAGCTAATCAAGGATTCGACTCCAACATGTGGAAGCGCACGACGGATACCGGGGCTTCCTCGTGGACAAGGGCATGTGGATCTCGCAACTCGGGCTTCGAGAAGTGGGAGGCGGCTATCGGGGGGGGGGGGGATCTGACATCGATGATGCTCCTCGCACGACGGGGAGGAATCCTACTCCAACCAAGCAACGCGAGCCTGCTAAATCTGGTAACATCGTTCTTTCCCATGCTCCATGCCAGATCTGCAACATTTCTGGGCATGCTACTGCTAGATGTGTTGGAAATATGCCCTAGGTCAATAATAAATTGGTTATTATTATATTTTCTTGTTCATAATAATCGTTTATTATCCATGCTAGAATTACATTGATTGAAAACTCAAATGCATGTGTGGATACATAGACAACACACTGTTCCTAGCGAGCCTCTAGTTGACTAGCTCGTTGATCAAAGATGGTCAAGGTTTCCTGACCACAGACAAGTGTTGTCACTTGATAACGGGATCACATCATTAGGAGAATGATGTGATGGACAAGATCCAAATTACAAACGTAGCATATGACCGTGTCAGTTTATTGCTTCTGTTTTCTGCATGTCAATGTATCTGTTCCTATGACCATGAGATCATGCAACTCCCGGACACCGGAGGAATACCTTGTGTGTATCAAACGTCGCAACATTACTGGGTGACTATAAAGGTGCTCTACATCTCCAAAGGTGTCTATTGGGTTGGCATGGATCAGGACTAGGATTTGTCACTCCGTGTGACGGATAGGTATCTCGGGGCCCACTCAGTAATACAACATCACGAACAAGCCTTGCAAGAAATGTGACTAAAGAGTTAGTAACGGGATCTTGTATTACGCAACGAGTAAAGAGACTTGCTGGTAACGAGATTGAACTAGGTATGGAGATACCGATGATCGAATCTCGGGCAAGTAACATATCGAAGGACAAAGGGAACACATACATGATTAACTCAATCCTTGCCATAGAGGTTCAACCGATAGAGATCTTCGTAGGATATGTAGGAGCCAATATGGACATCCAGGTCCCGCTATTGGTTATTGACCGGGGAGTGTCTCAGGTCATGTCTACATAGTTCTCGAACCCGCAGGGTCTGCACACTTAAGGTACGGTGACGTTTCGGTATAGTTGAGTTATAGGTGTTGGTGACCGAAGGTTGTTCGGAGTCCCGGATGAGATCCAGGACATCACGAGGAGCTCCGGAATGGTCCAGAGGTGAAGATTTATACTCCCTCCTCCTAAATATAAAGTGTATTAATTTTTTTAAAGTCAACCATTGTCTATGTTTGACCAATGTTGTAGCAAAATATATAAATATTTACAATACCTAATATATATAATATGAAAATATATTTAAGGGTGAATCTAGTGATAATGATTTTGTATTCTATATATTGATATTTTTGTCAATAAACTTGGTCAAAGTTTGAGAAGTTTGACTTTTTGAAAAAATAATACACCTAATATTTAGGAATGGAGGGAGTATATAGGAAGTCCTATTTTGGTCACCGGAAAGGTTATAGGCTCATGAGTAGTGTACCGGGAGTGTCGGGAGGGTGCCGGGGGGCCACCTGGAGGGGTGTAACGACCCAAGAGGCTCATGGGCTATGAGAGGAGGTGGACCAGCCCCTGGTGGGCTGACCTAAGTCTCTCTCAAGGGCCCATGCGAAAAGGATAAAGGAAAAAGGCAAAAAGGGCAAAATTAGGAAGGAGTCTTAATAGGATTCCACCTCCCTTGTAGGAGGTGGATTCCTCCCTTGTTGGCTCGGCCGAACCTCCTTGGAGTGGAGGCCAAGGCTGCCTCCTCTCCCCTCCTGCTCCTATATATACTAGAGGTTTTAGAGGTGAGCACTAACCCTAATTGCCACGTGCTCCCTCTACTTCTCTCTAAATATGTTTCTCCTCTAGTCTAGTTTGCTGGTGCTTACGCGAATCCCTGCTGGACTAGTTCACCACCACCACCATGCCGCCGTGCTGGAGAAATCATCTACCTCTCCGCCCCTCTTGCTGGATCAAGAAGGTGGAGATCGTCATCGAGCTGTACGTGTGCTGAACGCGGAGGTGTCGTCCGTTCGGCACTAGATCGGGATGGATTGTGATGGGATCGCAGGACAGATCGTGATGAGATCGCGGGACGGGGGGCGATTTGAATAGCAAAGATGTGTTGGGGATCGTAGTAAATTCAAAATTTTCCTACGCCATACAAGGATCTATCTATGGAGAAACCAGCAACGAGAGAGGTTGTAGAGCATCTTCATACGTTTGAAGATCGCTAAGTGGAAGCATTACTATGAACGCGGTTGATGTAGTCGTACTCACTGCGATTCAGATCGCGGTGGATTCCGATCTATGTGCTGAACTACGACACCTCCATGTTCAACACACGTACAGCCCGGTGACGTCTCCCACGCCTTGATCCAGCAAGGAGGAGGGAGTGGTTGAGGGAGAGCTTCGACAACACGACGGCATGGTGGCGGTGGAGCTACGAGGTTCTCCGGCAGAGCTTCGCCAAGAAATGCAGAGGACGAGGAGAGAGAGATGTAGGGCTGCGCCGGGAGAGGAAGAAATCGTGTCTTCAATAGCCAAAAACCACCACTATATATAGGGGAAGAGGGAGGAGGTGCCAACCCTTAGGGTTCCCACCCCTAAGAGGTGCGTCAACGCCATCTGGGGCAGAGGGCGGTGGCCACGGCAGGGAGAGGAGGGGTGGCGCACCCAGATGGGCCTTGGGCCCCTCCTACGCCTAGGGTTTGCCCCCCTCCACCTCTCCTTGCGCCTTGGGCCTAGGTGGGAGGCGCACCAGCCCACTTTGGGTTGGTTCCCTTCCACCTTTTGGCCCATGCTAGCCTTTGGGGATGGTGGCCCCTCCCGGTGGACCCCCGGAACCCTTCCGGTGGTCCCGGTACGTTACCGGTGACGCCCGAAACATTTCCGTTGTCCAAAACCTCTCATCCTATATATCAATCTTTACCTCCGACCATTCCGGAGCTCCTCATGACGTCCGGGATCTCATCCGGGACTCCGGACTACCTTCGGTAACCACATACGCTATTTCCCTATAACCCTGACATCATCGAATCTTAAGTGTGTAGACCCTACGGGTTCGGGAAACATGCAGACATGACCGAGACATCTCTCCGGCCAATAACCAACAACGACGTCTGGATATCCATGTTGGTTCCCACATGTTCCATGATGATCTCATCGGATGAACCACTATGTCAAGGATTAAATCAATCTCGTATGCAATTCCTGTTGGGGAACGTCGCATGGGAAACAAAAAATTTCCTACGCGCACGAAGCCCTATCATGGTGATGTCCATCTACGAGAGGGGATGAGTGATCTACGTACCCTTGTAGATCGTACAGCAGAAGAGATTAGAGATCGCGGTTGATGTAGTGGAACGTCCTCACGTCCCTCGATCCGCCCCGCGAACAATCCCGCGATCAGTCCCACGATCTAGTACCGAACGGACGGCACCTCCGCGTTCAGCACACGTACAGCTCGACGATGATCTCGGCCTTCTTGATCCAGCAAGAGAGACGGAGAGGTAGAAGAGTTCTCCGGCAGCGTGACGGCGCTCCGGAGGTTGGTGATGATCTCGTCTCAGCAGGGCTCCGCCCGAGCTCTGCAGAAACGCGATCTAGAGGAAAAACTATGGAGGTATGTGGTCGGGCAGCCGTGAGAAAGTCGTCTCAAATCTGCCCTAAAAGCCCCATATATATAGGAGGAGGGAGGGGGACCTTGCCTTGGGGTCCAAGGGAACCCCAAGGGGTCGGCCGAGCCAGGGGGGAGGACTCTCCCCCCCCCAAACCGAGTCCTACTTGGTTTGGTGGGAGGGAGTCCTTCCCCCTTCCCACTTCTTCCTCCTTTTTTTTTCTTCCTTTGATTTTTCTTCCTTGGCGCATAGGATTTGGTGGGCTGTCCCACCAGCCCACTAAGGGCTGGTGTGACCCCCACAAATACCTATGGGCTTCTCCGGAGTGGGTTGCCCCCCTCCGGTGAACTCCCGGAACCCATTCGTCATTCCCGGTACATTCCCGGTAACTCCGAAAACCTTCCGGTAATCAAATGAGGTCATCCTATATATCAATCTTCGTTTCCGGACCATTCCGGAAACCCTCGTGACGTCCGTGATCTCATCCGGGACTCCGAACAACATTCGGTAACCAACCATGTAACTCAAATACACATAAAACAACGTCGAACCTTAAGTGTGCAGACCCTGCGGGTTCGAGAACTATGTAGACATGACCCGAGAGACTCCTCGGTCAATATCCAATAGCGGGACCTGGATGCCCATATTGGATCCTACATATTCTACGAAGATCTTATCGTTTGAACCTCAGTGCCAAGGATTCGTATAATCCCGTATGTCATTCCCTTTGTCCTTCGGTATGTTACTTGCCCGAGATTCGATCGTCAGTATCCGCATACCTATTTCAATCTCGTTTACCGGCAAGTCTCTTTACTCATTCCGTAATACAAGATCCCGCAACTTACACTAAGTTACATTGCTTGCAAGGCTTGTGTGTGATGTTGTATTACCGAGTGGGCCCCGAGATACCTCTCCGTCACACGGAGTGACAAATCCCAGTCTTGATCCATACTAACTCAACTAACACCTTCGGAGATACCTGTAGAGCATCTTTATAGTCACCCAGTTACGTTGCGACGTTTGATACACACAAAGCATTCCTCCGGTGTCAGTGAGTTATATGAGCTCATGGTCATAGGAATAAATACTTGACACGCAGAAAACAGTAGCAACAAAATGACACGATCAACATGCTACGTCTATTAGTTTGGGTCTAGTCCATCACGTGATTCTCCCAATGACGTGATCCAGTTATCAAGCAACAACACTTTGTTCATAATCAGAAGACACTGACTATCATTGATCAACTGGCTAGCCAACTAGAGGCATGCTAGGCATGGTGTTTCGTCTATGTATCCACACATGTAAATGAGTCTTCATTCAATACAATTATAGCATGGATAATAAACTATTATCTTGATACAGGAATTATAATAATAACTATACATTTATTATTGCCTCTAGGGCATAATTCCAACAATTCCCTTTGTCCATCGGTATGATACTTGCCCGAGATTCGATCGTCGGTATCCCTATACCTTGTTCAATCTCGTTACCAGAAAGTCTCTTTACTCGTTCCATAACAAATCATCCCGTGGCTAACCTGTTAGTCACACTGAGCTCAATATGATGATGGATTACCGAGTGGGCCCAGAGATACCTCTCCATCACACGGAGTGACAAATCCCTGTCTCAATTCGTACAACTCAACAAACACTTTCAGAGATACCCGTAGTGCACCTTTATAATCACCCAGTTACGTTGTGACGTTTGGTACACCCAAAGCACCCCTACGGTATCCGGGAGTTGCACAATCTCACGGTCTAAGGAAATGATACTTGACATTAGAAAAGCTTTAGTAGACGAACAACACGATCTAGTGCTATGCTTAGGATTGGGTCTTGTCCATCACATCATTCCCCAATGATGTGGTCCCGTTATCAATGACATCCAATGTCCATGATCAAGAAAGCATGATCATCTATTGCTCAACGAGCTAGCCAACTAGAGGCTCACCAGGGACACATTGTGATCTATATATTCACACATGTATTACGGTTTCTGGTTAATACAATTATAGCATGAATAATAGACAATTATCATGAACTGGAAATATAATAATAACATATTTATTATTGCTTCTAGGGCATATTTCCAACAGTCTCTCACTTGCACTAGAGTCAACAATCTAGTTACATTATGATGAATCGAACACCCATAGAGTTCTGGTGCTGATCATGCTTTCCCCGTGGAAGTGGTTTAGTCAACGGGTCTGCGACATTCAGATCTGCATGTACTTTACAAATATATATATATCTCCATCCTGGATGTATCCACGAATGGAGTTGAAGCGGCGCTTGATGTGCTTGGCATTCTTGTGAAACCTGGGCTCCTTTGCAATAGCAATAGCTCCAGTGTTGTCACAAAACAGAGTCATCGGGCCCGACACACTTGGAATCACTCCTAGGTCGGTGATGAACTCCTTCATCCAGACTCCTTCCTGTGCTGCTTCCAAAGAAGCTATGTACTCCACTTCACATGTAGATGCCGCCACGACGCTTTGCTTGCAACTGCACCAGCTAACTGCCCATTATTCAAAATGTACACGTATCCGGTTTGTGACTTGGAGTCATCCGGATCTGTATCGAAGCTAGCATCGACGTAATCCTTTACGATGAGATCTTTGGCACCTCCATAAATGAGAAACGTATCTTTAGTCCTTTTCAGGTACTTTAGGATATTCTTGACCGCTGTCCAGTGATACACTCCTGGATCAGCCTGGTACCTCCCTACCAAACTTATGGCAAGGTTCACATCAGGTCTGGTACACAGCATGGCATACATGATAGAGCCTATGGCTGAAGCATAGGGGACGGTACTCATGTTTTCTCTATCTTCCGCCATGGTCGGTCGTTGAGTCGCACTCGACCTCACGCGTTGCAATACAGGCAAGAACCCCTTATTAGCCTTCTCCATATTGAACTCACTACTGGAATCTGCTGGTTTGCCGACAGCCAGAGCTGACGGCAAAGAACAGTTTAACGGACGGCAAAGACTTTGCCGTCAGTGTGCTGTCGACAAAGGAACCGGCCAAGATTTTATCGGCAATCACCTTCTTTGCCGTCAGCTGAAGGTCGACAGACGGCAAAGACTTTGCCATCAGCTTTATGGCACGGGCTGACGGCAAAGAGCAATGGCGGCAACGGCGCAGGCCAAGCCCCGTTAGAAGGTTAACGGCAGGCTTTGCCCACAGCCGTAGCAAAGCTGACGGCAAAGCCGAAACCCTGGGTCCCCTGTGTCCCCTCTTTGCCCACAGCCGTAGCAAAGCTGACAGCAACGCTGAAAACCTGGGTCCCCTTGGTCCCCTCTTTGCCGACAGCTGGAGCACAGCTGACGGCAAAGCTGAATATCTGGGAAAATTTGGTATTCCTAGAGTTGCCAGGATACACAGGCTGCGGCCACGTGTCTTCTTTGCCGTCAGTCCACCGACAGTAAAGCCGTTGCCGTCAGTAAGCTGTAGGCAAAGACCCTCTCTGCTTTTTTTATATTTGTTTTCTGTTAATTCCCTGCATTTGCAAAACATAGAAACAAACAGCAACAGATATATATTTGCCCAGCCCCTAAACAGCACCACAAGTGCATCACAAAGTGCAAACATCACAACACAAGTGCATCACAAAGTGCAAACAACACGAATATATGTAATTAAAGTGCAAACAAGATCACAAAGTATTACAAAGCATCACAAGTGCATCTGCAAATACAAGTGCATTACAAAGTTCATCTAAGACTACACAAGTGCATTACAAAGTCCCTCGAGCATCCATCCATATGCCATGCTCCTTTATCAAAATTTTCCTAATGAGAAAGAAGTTAGAAGAAGAATACAATAAGAAATAAGCTATCTAAATTAAGCTAAGCAATTAGAAGAAGAAGTGGAAGAAGTAGAAGAAGAAGAAGAAGAAGAAGAAGACGAAGAACAATAAGAACAAGAAGAACAAGAAGAAGAAGTGGAAGAAGAAGAAGAAGAAGAACAAGAAGAAGAAGAAGAAGAAGATGGAGAAAAAGAAAGAAGAGAAGTTATCTTTTTCTCCTCTTTCTTCTTCTCTTATTTCTTCATCTCTTGTTTGTTCTTCTCTTTGAGCTAATTATGTCAACTAATTATGTCATTTTTGAGCTCTAATATCAACTAGAATTTACTAAGCTAACTAAAGCATGGCTAATATCAACTAGAATTTACTAAGCTAACTAAAGCATGGCATAATCTAAGTTGATCTAAACAATAAGAAGAATAAGAAGGAGAGGAATAACTTACTGAATGCTAAGAAACAGAGGAGAAGCTCCATCTCCGTTGGTCGCTAGGTTGCTAGGGCTCTCACCAGGAGAAGTAAAGGGATCGTGGGATTCAACTCTGGAATGAGCTGCAACAAGGCAAGAGTTAAAATATGTGGTTAGCACGGCGACAGACAATGGTATAAGACTGTGCAAGGTTGGTCATTGAGAGGGAACTCACCGTTCCCACCGGAGAAGGCATCGGCGGAGAGGGCAGCAAACATTGCTTCTCACACATAGCCTGCAAATTAGTTTTCGAGGAGTCAAAGAAATAGCCTTGTTGCGTCTCACACATAGCCTTGCTTCTCACACAACTGACTTACCGCAACGAAGTCGTGCATGGCCTTCGCTTGGGCATTATTGCGTGCCCTCTCCTCCTCAAGCAACCTCTACGTATTCCGGTCCCTCTCCTCCAACAAGAGCCTGGTGGCCTCCCTCTCCTTCATAAGTGCGGCCTGCAACCACTCCTCAAAAGGAATTTTCATCATCCATCCAGGGACAAAAGAACGAAAGAAATAATGAAGAAAACTAACCTCGATGGCAAGATCAACTGGCCTCGCGCGTTGCCGTATTACAGGAGCGGAGCTCGTTTGCCTCACCTTGATCTGAGATAGAGTCTCAGTGATAGGGACGAAGCCATCACACATGGCCAGCGTGCCATGACTCTTACCGCCACCAGAGATCATCAATGCCTCTGGATCGATAGGATTCTGGCTCGGGTCAAAGTCAGGCCCACACAGCTGTTTGACCACCTCAGAATAAGATGTCATCTTGTTGTAGGCGGACAGGCTTGTGTACGCCGACGGCCCGTCCCCCTCAGAATATGCCTTCGCCGTCTTGTACGAGCCCTTATGGGCCATGATAAACGCGGCGTATCCCTGAGGCTCGGGCTGGTTATTATGTTTGGCCTACACGAAAAGACAAAGAATTAGTACAACAAAAATCATGAACGAATGAATTATTGATGAAACAAAACAAGGCACACATACCCATTTTTTGGCGTATTACTTGATGTTGGCATTTCCTTGGTGGTGTGGCACACCAACCAATTGGGCACGACGGTCCTTGGCCATAGTGTGGGTGCTCAACCAAGCCTCTGTGCATCACCTGTCCACACTCATCTCCCAACAATCCATCTTATCGGCTAACCATCTCGGGGGCACCTATGAATGTAAGTTAATGAAGAATGAAACTAAGTGTTATAACTAAATAGACCTAAGTAGCCCTAAGAATTGATCTTTGGAATGTACATACCTCCATGTACTCGGTCTTATCAAGGTAAATCTTTCGACATTCAGTCTTTGTCTTCGGCTCCCCTATCCGAACAATCTTTGTCTTGGCGTACCAATCTCGAACAGCCTGAACATGCAACTCGTGCCTCGTGTTATTTAATAAACTCTTGCACTCTTTCACGAGGTTCTTCTTGGCCGCCTCCTCCGTCCCCTCCTCGACCCTAAAGTAACTATGCAATTATGCCAAATAGATGCACAGATGAATAGTGAAATGATTTGGAAGGAAATAACAATATATAACATTGTATACTTTTTATTGGGTAAAATAATAGTTACCCAAAAATCAGCCAACACCTTGTCGGTCACGCTCACGCAAACAACACCATTGACATGTGTGTTTTCCGGGAGCAGAGCGGCTTGGTAGTGCTCCCACTTGAGTCCTGGCTCGGGAACCATACCCTCACCGGGCAACTGCAACTTACTTCTCGCCATCTGGCTTATTGAACGCACTGTGCTGCAACTCCAATCGGTCTAGAACTCGTGTCATACCACGTTGGTAGACCGACTTGCTGGCAGCCCCCTCAGCCTCTGCCTCAGCCCCCTCCGCATCAGCCTCCGCCTCAGCACCCTCCGCCTCAGCCTGCGCCTCAACACCCTCCGCCTCAGCCCCCTCCGCCTCAGCCTCCGCCTCAGCACCCTCCGCCTCAGCCCCCTGCATTGGTGTCTGCTCCTGGACAGGAGGATCCCGCACCGGTGACACCCTCGTCTGCAAGGGTGAAGTGACTGAGACAGAAGTAGCCGAGGGTGGTGGCGACTGGCTCCTATCATGCAGCCTCCCTCTCCCACGACCACGTCCTCTGCCTCTCTTCTTTCCTACGCCTCTCCCACGGGGCTCCTCGGCAAAGCTTTGCAACAAAGTTCTCCGTAGCTGCCCAGGTGCTATCCTCAACTTATCCCCGCCTGCCATGTCTCACCACCTGTAATGATAAATAGTTAAATAATTAGTAAAAATTCAAGGACAATAATTAAATGAACAATAATAAATACATGAATAATTCAACTAATAATTGAATAATTAAATAACAATGTTTGGATGCATACAAAGTACTAATAGTCTGGATCATCTGTCTCTTCTCCATGGTCAATTGAAGCAAAATCATCATCAGTATCACACGTGTTGTCATGACTGATATCGTCATCGGGTTCAGGGACATCATGTGGAAGGCCTTTTTGTAACCGATCAAGTATTGATAGCTCATCGGCATCGGTAACTTCTTCTACTTCCACTTCTTCCTCATCATCATGTGAGTCTTGTTCCTTCGTGTTCAGGGTGGACGTAGAGCAGTTTCGGGTACGACGTCTGACGCCACGTGATTCTTGGAAGAATTCTCCATCATATGTTATTGGGTCAATTTGAGGTTCATAATCGTCTTCATTTGGGGGAGGTGGTCTAAGATGTGGCGGCACATCGAACACGACATACCAACCTTCCAGGTTCTTAACACTTTGACGACAGTATGGCAGATAGAAAACTTGGGTGGACTGTTGAGCCAGAATATAGACATCGACACCGCTTAACTGCCTGTCTTGTCGAATTTCGGCAATCCCAAGATGTTCATGAGTCCGTCTTGTCTTAGTAGGATGGAACCAATGAAGTTTGAACACAACAACGTTCGGAGGATTTTCACCATAATAATGAAGTTCGTAGACTTCTTCAAGTCTTCCATAATACTCGACACCTCCCTCGCCTATAGCACAGACACCGGAATTATTTGTTTTTCGACCGCGCATTGAAAGCTCTTTGCTAGCAGTACGAAAGCGATACCCGTTGATGTCGTACTTCTGAAATGTATGGACCTTAAAGTCAAAACCATTAGCTATTTGTCTCAATTCATCGTCGACTTGCTCATCTGAATTAGCCTAGAAGTTAAGAAAATATAGAATTTGGTGTGTTACTCATGAGTAATAGCAACAAAGGAAATCACTTATTATATATAAGGGAGGTACCGTTTTTCTGAACCAAGAGATGAAACCGGGATAGCCGCCTCCTGTCTTTTCAAGAAGTTCATACTCGAGAATGGATTCTTTTTCGATTGCAACAACATTCGAGAATGGTTCGACGTATCGACCGTATCAATTAATGATAGTTGTTAGACACAAAACTTGTTAAAAGTTGTGAAGCAATGTACAGAGCACTTACGCGATGTATGGCCGAACTTCTGTTAAGTTCTTCAATATCTACATCGTTAGTGTGCGCCACTCCTCGACGCACAACAACTTTGGTTTTCCCACACCAGAAGGTGCGAGCTTCCCTTTGAAGAGGCTGAGATTGGATTCACGTCGTTTGGGGTCGCCCAGATTGTACCGAGGCTTTGGATTATGCAAGCTGTGCATAGTGGAATCATAGTGTGCTGTTACGAAGTTTGCCGCCTCCTCGGTAATGAACGCCTCGACCATCGATGGTTCAATTCTATGTTTATTTTTACATTTTCCTCGAAGTGTCTTCTGCATTCTTTCAGTTGCGTAGCACCAACGATTTTGCACAGGGCCACCCAATCTTGCCTCGGTTGGGAGATGCAAAATCATGTGTTGCATCGGATTAAAGAAGCAAGGTGGAAAAATCTTCTCTAACTTGCAGAGCAACTCAGGCGCCAACTCTTCCATGTCATCTATCAAGGCACGCGACAACTCTTTAGCACAAAAACACGGAATAAATAGCTCAACTCGGCCAATACTAGCCATTCAGCCTCAGGGATATAGCCGCGCAACATCACCGGCATTATCCGCTCAAGCCATATGTGCCAATCATGACTCTTGAGCCCAAAATTTTTCATTTTTTCAATGCTCGCTCCCCTCGCTAGATTCGCAGCATACCCATCGGGGAACAACAACTTTTTTTGCACCCACAAGAGGATTTCCCTTATTGCTCCCTTCTCAAGATTGTACCAGGCAGGTGGTTTGGACCAATTTTTTCTTCCTTTCGGTTCTCGCATGTTTAGTGATGGCCTATCACACAGAGTCTCCTGGTCAACTCTAGCCTTTGTATTATCTTTGCCCTTATCAGTGCCGAAAAATGTGCCAAGAAGGGCCTCGGCGATATTCTTTCCAGTGTGCATCATGTCAATGTTGTGTGGAAGTAAGAGGTCTTCAAAGTAGGGGAGATCCCAGATGCATGGCCTGTGGGTCGAGGCGTGTTCCTCATTATAACCCAAGAAATACCCTGGACGGTTTGGATCACACTCCATAGATTTTAACTGTTCATTAATTTGTGCACCCGTCAACACAGGTGGTGCTGAGTGTTTGACAACTTTACCTTTCATGAAATTCTTCTTGTCTTTTCTGAATGGATGGTCCATAGGCAAGAACTGTCTATGCAAGTCAAAGCAGGAATACTTCCCACCCGCCGGCAACCAATGAAACTTAAGAGCTGCCTTGCATTGTGGGCATGGGAACCTTCCATGCACACACCAGGCAACGAAAAGCGCAAATGCCGACGGATCATGCAACGAGTATTGGTACCAAACATACATTTGAAAGTTCTCTTTCTTAGCTGCGTTGTATGTGTTGACCCCATTCACCCAAGCTTCTTTCAAGTCATCCATCAGCGGTTGCATGTACACAATCATATTCTTCCCCGGGTAGTTTGGCCCTGGAACTATCAACGTCAGAAATATGTGCTTTCTTTGCATAATGGATGATGGTGGAAGATTGAGGGGAATGACAAATACAAGCCAACAACTATATTGGGTAGCCGTCATACCAAAAGGATTGAACCCATCAAGGCAGATGGTGATTCGACAATTCCTTGGTTCTTTAGCTTTTTCCTTATGTATACTATCGAATGCCTTCCACGCGTCACCATCTGAAGGGTGTACCAACATCTGAAGGGTGTACCAACATCGGAACTCCGTGTTCATCTAATTCTTTCCTAATTCCATGTTTGTGCCATGTCATCTGTTTTGCTGTTTCTTCGAGCATGTAAAGTCGTTGAAGTCTTGGTAGGATCGGCACATACCGTAGGACACTCACGGGGATTTTGCTCTGCTTCTTCTCACCTTCACCGTTTTCTACCTCAACATATCTGGAGGACTTGCAAAATGGACAATATGTTTCGTCCGCATACTCTTTCCTAAATAAGGCACATCCCTTCTCACAAGCATGTATCTGCTCATACGACATCTTGAGTGCACTAAGGATTTTGTCTGACTCATATAGGTTTGAAGGCATAATATGACCTTCTGGTAGAAAGAGCCCAAATAGGGTCATCACTGAGTCAAACAGGTCTCTTCCAATGTTGAATTGGGCTTTCAGAGCCATTACTTGTGCGATGGCATCTAGCTGAGAAATCTTAGTGTGCTCGTGAAGAGGACATTTTGAAGACTCCAACATGGCATAGAAGGCTTTCGCGGATTCCTCCATCTCTTCGTCCTTGTTCCGAGCATCATCAAAGTCATTCACCATGTCTTCAATCCCTGTACCATAATCATCGGTGCGCTGACGCAACACCTCGTATCTGTTACGTTGGGCTGACTCACCATGAAATGTCCACAAGGTATAGCCGGGAGTAAAACCACGCATCTGCAGGTGTTTACCCATTACATCCTTTGTCTGTCGCGAATAATTCTTGCACTTAGTGCAGGGGCACCATGTTTTTGGCTGGCCTTTAGAAAATGTCGTTTCCACGAATTCATAGGTTTTGCTCAACCATTCATCGGTCATATCTCTCTGACTATGGTGCCCGGTGTACATCCATTCACGATCAGTCATTCTGGCAAGCTAGCTACATAGTATCCACATATAAAACAATATAAATTATCAGTTCATCAAGTATGTTAAATTAATTATGGCCATTTTTTAATCATGGTTAATACATTGGGATGCACGGCATGCACACCTACCAGCTACTAGGTAAAGATGGGTCCTAATCCCACCCGAGTATGTGTAGATTGGGTTATTTCCCCATGCTCTGCTCCCGACCCAACGCAAAATTTCGGCAGCACCTCCCCGCTGTTCTCCTGATACATGTCTCGGCAACTAACCAAGAGGATGTGTACCCGGAGAACAACAAGGAGGAGCTGTCGAAACTCTGCATGGGATCTGGAGCAAAGCGTGGGAAACGACCCAATCTACACATACCCGGGCTGTCCATGGATAACGTTGGACAATTCGAAAGAATCACCGTTATAAATATGCAAATGCATGCATATTTATGACAGGAACCCTTTAGAACGGGAGACTCATATTGGTTACGCAACAACTTTGCATTTTAATACTAAAAATACCTAGCTAGATAGTGTCATTAGCACGAAGGCCAGAACAGAGAAAAATAAAGGGGGTGGAGTAGGAGTTAACAAATGTGCTCACTTTCGAATGCACGGGAGGTCGTCGAAAACCAAACCCTCGCGGAGAAGCTACTGCACATTTAAATGCACTCAGTCAACACAAATACGCTCTCGTGGTAATTAAATAATTGCTAACTAAATTTAACTTTTCTCCCCCTTCTACTTTCTCTTTTTCCTTTTCTTCTTCTTTCTCTTTTTCTACTCGCAGTAATTAAATAATTGCTAACTAAATAATTCTCCCCTTCTTCTTTCTCTTTTTCCTTTTCTTCTTCTTCTTCTTCTCTTAATCTCCTTCTAATTGCTAACTAAATAATTGCTAACTAAATTTAATTAAAAATCTACCACTAAAAATCTACCATTAAGTAATTGGTAACTAAATTTAACTAAAAATCTACTACTAACAGATCTAACTAACATAGAAAAATAAACTAAAAAAAGAAAAAAGGGGAGGAGGAGCTTACGGGCGAGTCGGGCGGGGCTGGCGCGGGGCAGCGGCGGTGCGGGGTTGGCGCGGGGCGGGGCTGGGCTGGGCCAGCGCGGGGTGGCACGGGGCGGGGCTGGCGCAGGGCGCCGCGGGGTGGGGATGGTGCAGGGCGGCGCGGCGGGGCGGGGCGACGGGGCAGGGCTGGCATGGGGCGGCGGCGCGGCGGGGTGGGGCTGGCACGGGGGGGCGCGGGGCGGGGCTGGCGTGGGGGAGAGGCGGGGTGGGTCAGGGTGGGCGGCGCGGGGTAGAGGCGGGGCGGGGCGGGGCGACAATGGGTGGTCGGGGCGGCGCCGGCGATTAGGGGCTGGCGCGGGGCGGGCGCGGGTCGACGACGGCAGTGGGTCGGGAGAGCAGGGAGAGCAGGGAGAGAGAACCGTTAGGGCATGCAGTTAGGTTGTGTGCACGGGGGAAAACACCGAGCTATGCCGTCAGCTAGCTGTCGGCAAAGACAACCGTTAGGCTTTGCCGTCAGCTGGCTATCGGCAAAGTGGTGCCCCGTTAAGCCGTGGTCGGACGTGTGACCGGGGAGATCCCTATGCCATCAGCCTCCCTATGCCGTTAGTGTTTTGCGCCTTTGCCATCAGCTGGCTGACGGCATAGACAAAGCGGACGACATAGATTATCTATGCCGTCAGCCTCTCCTATGTCGTCAGCATTTATTTTGGCTGAGGGCAAAGTCTCTTTGTCGTCAGCCCCGTGAAATTGCTCACGGCAAAGCTGAAAGCTGTCGGCAAATTATGTTTTTCCAGTAGTGACTTCTTCAGTATCTTGTCAAGGTATGTGCTTTGTGAAAGACCTATGAGGCATCTCGATCTATCTCTATAGATCTTGATGCCTAATATGTAAGCAACTTCTCCAAGGTCCTTCATTGAAGAACTCTTATTAAAATAGGCCTTGATGCTTTCCAATAGTTCTATATCATTTCCAATCAACAATATGTCATCAACATATAATATAAGAAATGCTACAGAGCTCCCACTCACTTTCTTGTAAATACATGCTTCTCCATAAGTCTGTATAAACCCAAACGCTTTGATCACCTCATCAAAGCGAATGTTCCAACTCTGAGATGCTTGCACCAGCCCATAGATGGAGCGCTCGAGCTTGCATACCTTCTTAGCACTGCTAGAATCGACAAAACCTTCGGACTGTATCATATACAATTCTTCTTTAAGAAAGCCGTTCAGGAATGCTGTTTTGACATCCATTTGCCAGATTTCATAATCATAAAATGCGGCAATTGCTAACATGATTTGGACCGACTTCAGCATCGCTACGAGTGAGAAGGTCTCATCGTAGTCAATCCCTTGAACTTGTCGATAACCCTTAGCGATAAGTCAAGCCTTATAGATGGTCACATTACCATCCGCGTCAGTCTTCTTCTTGAAGATCCATTTATTTTCTATTGTTCACCGATCATCGGGCAAGTCCACCAAAGTCCATACTTTGTTCTCATACATGGATCCTATCTCGGATTTCGTGGCCTCAAGCCATTTGTTGGAATCTGGGCCTGCCATTGCTTCTTCATAGTTCGAAGGTTCACTATTGTCTAACAACATGATTTCCATGACAGGGTTACCGTACCACTCTGGTGCGGAGCGTACCCTTGTCAACCTTCTAGGTTCAATAGCAACTTGATCCAAAGTGTCATGATCATCATCATTACCTTCAGCTCTAGCCGGTGCAAGCGCCTCAGAAACATTTTCTTGCGTTGCGCTACTCTTTGGTTCGAGAGGAGGTACAATTACCTCATCAAGTTCTATTTTCCTCCTACTTACTTCTTTCGAGAGAAACTCTTTCTCTAGAAAGGATCTGTTCTTAGGAACAAAGATCTTGCCTTCGGATCTAAGATAGAAGGTGTACCCAATAGTTTCCTTAGAGTATCCTATGAAGACACATTTTCCGCTTTGGGTTCGAGCTTCTATGGTTGAAGTTTCTTCACGTAAGCATCGCAGCCCCAAACTTTAAGAAACGACATCTTAGGTTTCTTGCCAAACCATAATTCATACGGTGTCGACTCGACGGATTTAGACGGTGCCCTATTTAAAGTGAATGCGGCAGTTTCCAATGCATATCCCCAAAATGATAGAGGTAAATCGGTAACAGACATCATAGATCGACCATATCCAATAAAGTGCGATTACGACGTTCAGACAACCCGTTACGCTGCGGTGTGCCAGGCGGCATGAGTTGTGAAACAATTCCACATTTCCGTAGGTGTGTGCCAAACTCATGACTCAAGTATTCTCCTCCGCGATCAGATCGTAGAAACTTTATTTTCTTATCGCATTGATTCTCCACCTCACTCTGAAATTCCTTGAACTTTTCAAAGGTTTCATACTTGTGCTTCATTAAGTAGACATATCCATATCTACTTAAATCATTAGTGAGGGTGAGAACATAACGATAGCCACCGCAAGCTTCAACGCTCACTGGACTGCATACATCAGTATGTATTATTTCCATCTTGCCCATGAGGCATGGTTTGCATGTGTTAAATGATTCAAAATCAAGTGACTCCAAAAGACCATCTATATGGAGTTTCTTCATGCGCTTTACGCCGATATGACCAAGGCGGAAGTGCCACAAGTATGTGGGCTATCATCATCAACTTTACATCTTTTGGTACCCACATTATGAATATGTGTAACATCACGATCGAGATTCATCAGGAATAAACTATTAACCAGCGGGGCATGACCATAAAACATTCCACTCATATAAATAGAACAACCATTATTCTCAGATTTAAATGAGTAGCCATCTTGCATCAAGCGAGATCCCGATACAATGTTCATGCTCAAAGCTGGTACTAAATAACAATTATTAAGGTTGCCGACGGCGATCACATCGACCTTGGAACCATTCCCGATGCGCATCGTCACCTCATCCTTGGCCAGCCTAGCTTGTTCCGTAGTTCCTGCTTAGAGTTGCAAAAGTGAGCAACAACACCGGTATCAAATACCGAGCAGCTACTACGAGCGCTGGTAAGGTACACATCAATGACAAGTATATCACATATACCTTTGACGTTGCCGGCCTTCTTGTCTGCTAAGTACTTGGGACAATTCCGCTTCCAGTGACCGGTTCCCTTGCAGTAGTAGCACTCGGTCTCAGGCTTAGGTCCTTTCTTTGACTTCTTCCCGGCAACTGGCTTACCGGGTGCGGCAACAACTTTGCCGTCTTTCTTGAAGCTTTTCTTACCCTCGCCCTTCTTGAAACTGGTGGTCCTATTGACCATCAACACTTGATGCTCTTTCTTGATTTCTACCTTTGCAGATTTCAACATTGAATACAACTCGGGAATAGTCTTTTCCAACCCTCGCATGTTGTAATTCATCACAAAGCCTTTGTAGCTAGGTGGAAGCGACTAGAGGATTCTGTCAATGACCGGATCATCCGGAAGTTCAACTCCAAATTGAGTCAAGCGGTTGTGTAACCCAGACATTCTGAGTTTGTGCTCACTGACAAAACTATTCTCCTCCATCTTACAGCTAAAGAACTTGTCAGAGACTTCATCTCTCTCGACCCAGGCATGAGCTTGAAACACAAGTTTCAACTCCTCGAACATCTCATATGCTCCTGTTGCTCAAAATGCCTTTGTAGCCCCGGTTCTAAACAGTAAAGCATGCCGCACTGAACGAGAGAGTAGTCATCACTCCGCAACTGACAGGCGTTCCTAACGTCCTGGGTTGCTGCGGGAACGGAAGGATCACCTAGCGGTGCATCAAGGACATATTCCTTCTTGGAAGCCATGAGGATGAGCTTTAAGTTACGATCCTAGTCCGCATAATTCCTCCCATCGTCTTTCAGCTTGGTTTTCTTTAGGAACGCGTTGAAGTTGAATGGGACATTTGCGTTGGCCATTGGATCTACTATATTTGTAAAGACAATTTTAGACCAAGTTCATGATAATTAAGTTCATCTAATCAAATTACTAATGAACTCCAGCTTAGATTGACATCCCTCTAGTCATCCAAGTGTTACATGATCCAAGTCGACTAGCCCGTGTCTGATCATCACGTGAGACGTACTAGTCATCAGTGGTGAGCATCTCCATGCTGATCGTATCAACCATACGACTCATGTTCGACCTTTCGGTCTCCCGTATTCGAGGCCATGTATGTACATGCTAGGCTCGTTGAGTCAACCTAAGTGTTTTGCATGTGTAAACTGGCTTACACCCGTTGTATGCGAACGTTAGAATCTATCACACCCGATCATCACGTGGTGCTTCGAGACAACGAACCTTCGCAACGGTGCACACTTAGGGGAATACTTTTCTCAAAATTATAATGAGGGATCATCTTATATGTGCTACCGTCGTGCTAAGCAATAAGATGTAAAACATGATAAACATCACATGCAATCATATAGTGGCATGATATGGCCAGTATCATCTTGCAACTTTGATCACCATCTTCGGGGCACCATGATCATCATTGTCACCGACATGACACCATGATCTCCATCATCATGATCTCCACCATTGTGTCTCCGTGAAGTTGTCAAGCCAACTATTACTTCTACTACTATAGCTAACATTTAGCGATAAAGTAAAGTAATCAACACGACGTTGCATCTCATACAATAAAGTAAGACAACTCCTATGGCTCCTGCCGGTTGTCATACCCATCGACATGCAAGTCGTGAATCCTATTACAAGAACATGATCAATCTCATACATCACATATGTAACATCACATCCTTTTGGACACATCACATCACATAGCATACCCTGCAAAAACAAGTTGGACGTCCTCTAATTGTTGTTGCAAGTTTTACGTGGTTGGCTTGAGTTTCTGGCAAGAACGTTTCTCACCTACGTGACAACCACAATGTTGATATGCTAATTATATTTACCCTTCATATGGACCCTTTTCATCGAATCCAATTCGACTAAAGTGGGAGAGATAGACACCCGCTAGCCACCTTATGCACCAAGTGCATGTCTGTCGGTGGAACCAGTCTCACGTAAGTGTACGTGTAAAGTCGGTTCGGGCCACTTCATCCCACAATACCTCCGTAAAAATATAAGACTAGTAACGGAAAGCAAGTTCACAAATCAGTGCCCACAACTTCTGTGTTCTACTCGTGCATAGAATCTATGCATAGAACCTTGGCTCGGATGCCACTGTTGGGGATCGTAGTAAATTCAAAATTTTCCTATGCCACACAAGGATCTATCTCTGGAGAAACCAGCAACGAGAGAGGTTGTAGAGCATCTTCATACCTTTGAAGATCGCTAAGCGGAAGCGTTACTATGAACACGGTTGATGGTGTCGTACTCGCTGCGATTCAGATCGCGGTGGATTCCGATCTATGTGCCGAACTACGGCACCTCCGCGTTCAACACACATACAGCCCGGTGACGTCTCCCACGCCTTGATCCAGCCAAGAGGAGGGAGAGGTTGAGGGAGAGCTTCGGCAGCACGACGGTGTGGTGGCGGTGGCGCTACGAGGTTCTCCCGAAGAGCTTCGCCAAGCTATGCGGAGGACGAGGAGAGAGAGGTGTAGGGCTGCGCCGAGAGAGGAAGAAATTGTGTCTCCAAAAGCCAAAAACCACCACTATATACAGGGGAAGAGGGAGGAGGTGCCAACCCTTAGGGTTCCCACCCCTAAGGGGTGCGGCAGCCCCATATGGGGAAGAGGGCGGCAACTAGGGCAGGGAGAGGAGGGGTGGCGCACCTAGATGGGCCTTGGGCCCCTCCTGCGCCTAGGGTTTGCCCCCTCCACCTCTCCTCGCGCCTTGGGCCTAGGTGGGAGGAGAACCAGCCCACTCTGGGCTGGTTCCCTTCCACCTTTTGGCCCATGCTAGCCTTTGGGGCTGGTGGCCCCTCCCGATGGACCCCCGGAACCCTTCCGGTGGTCCTCGTACGTTACCAGTGACGCTCGAAACATTTCCTGTGTCCAAAACCTGTCATCCTATATATCAATCTTTACCTCCGGAACATTCCTGGGCTCCTCGTGATGTCCGAGATCCCATCCGGGAATCTGAAGTACCTTCGGTAACCACGTACACTATTTCCCTATAACCCTGGCGTCATCGAACCTTAAGTGTGTAGACCCTACGGGTTGAGGAAACATGCAGACATGACCGAGACATCTCTCTTCCCAATAACCAACAGCGGGGTATGGATATCCATGTTGGTTCCCACATGTTCCACGATGATCTCATCGGATGAACCACGATGTCAAGGATTCCATCAACCCCGTATGCAATTCCCTTTGTCTATCGGTATGATACTGGCCCGACATTCTTTCGTCGGTATACCTATACCTTGTTCAACCTCGTTACCGGAAAGTCTCTTTACTCGTTCCGTAACACATCATACTATGGCTAACCCCTTAGTAAAACTGAGCTCAATATGATGATGGATTACCGAGTGGGCCCGGAGATACCTCTCCGTCACACGGAGTGACAAATCCCGGTCTCGACTCGTACAACTGAACAGACACTTTCAGAGATACCCGTAGTGTACCTTTATAATCACCCAGTTACGTTGTGATGTTTGGTACACCCAAAGCACCCCTATGGTATCCGTGAGTTGCACAATCTCACCGTCTAAGGAAATGATACTTGACATTAGAAAAGCTTTAGTAGTCGAACAACACGATCTAGTGCTATGCTTAGGATTGGGTCTTGTCCATCACATCATTCCCCAATGATGTGATCCCGTTATCAATGACATCAAATGTCCATGATCAAGAAACCATGATCATCTATTGATCAACGAGCTAGCCAACTAGAGGCTCACTAGGGACACATTGTGATTTATATGTGCACACATGTATCATGGTTTCTTGTTAATACAATTATAGCATGAATAATAGACAATTATCATGAACTGGAAATATAATAATAACATATTTATTATTGCCTCTAGGGTATATTTCCAACAAGATATTCCACTACATCAATCATGCTACATACGCTTCCGATTAGCGCTACAAGGGTATGTAGATTCACTCTCCCCTCTCGTAGATGATCATCACCATGGATAGGTATTGCGTGTGCATAGGAAATTTTTTGTTTCCCATGCAACGTTCCTCAAGAGTGGCATCATGAGTCAGGTTCATGCGTAGATGATATCTCAAGTAGAACACAAAAGAGTTTGTGGGCGTTGATGTTCAATTTGCTGCCCTCCTTAGTATTTTCTTGATTCAGCGGTATTGTTGGATTGAAGCGGCCCGGACCAACTTTACTCGTATGATTACGAGAGACCGGTGTCTTCTTCTTCAACTTTAGATGAATCTTATTTGACCGAGGCAGTCCTTGGAGAAGGTTAAATAGAAAATTGCATATCACCGTTGTGGCTTTGCGTAAGTAAGATACGATCATAACTAGATACCCATAGCAGCCACGTAAAACATGCAACAACAAATTAGAGGACATCTAACTTGTTTTTGCAGGGTATGCATGTCATATGATATGGCCAAAGAGATGATATGATATATTGGATGTATGAGAAGATCATGTTGTAATAGTTAAATATCAACTTGCACGTCGATGCTACAACAACCGACAGGAGCCATAGGGTTGTCTATAAACTAACTTTTGTGCTTGCAGATGCTTTTACTATATCACTAGGTTGTAGATTTAGTAGTAATAGCATAGATAGCGCGACAACCTCGATGGCGGCAAGATAATGGAGATCATGGTGCGGCGCCGATGACGATGGAGATCATGCCGGTGCTTTGGTGATGGAGATCAAGAAGCCCAAGTTCATGGCCATATCATGTCACTTATGGTTTGCATGTGATGTTAATCCTTTTATGCACCTTATTTTGGTTAGAACACCGGTAGCATTATAAGGTGATTGTCGGTGCACTAGAGACTGGGTTCCCTTGTGCCCCAGACTCTTGCACGGGCATCGGCAACGCCCGTGGAAGCAGCGCACGATGAAGACTGGCAGGAAGACAAACCAAGACCCACCGACGCCATGCCCCCTCTTCGATGGCGTAGAGTACATGAGCTCCAGATACAAGGCCTCGAAAAGCCCTCCTTGCCGGGAAGATTCGCAAGGCCCCGGCAAGCCCTCCTTGCCGGGAAGACTCCCGAAGACTCGCAAGACCCCGAGAAGCCCTCCTTGCCGGGAAGACTCCTGAAGACTCGCAAGACCCCGAGAAGCCCTCCTTGCCGGGAAGACTCGGAAATACTGGCGAGGCCCCGCAAGACCTCCTTGCAGAGAAGATGTTCAATTCCCCGGCAAGCCCTCCTTGCCGGGAAGATAATCAAGTCGTCCAACTGGGACGCCAAGCCAGCAAGCTCCTTTCGCTCGCCAGGTGTCCTCCCTTGTTTCTACCCCAGTCCAACCGCGATAGCGCATCCCTCATGCGCCAGCACAAGACCCAGCCGTCGATCCACCTGGGTACGTGTCGCGGCCACCTCGCTGCAGGTCAGGGGTTAGACAAGGCATTTACTGCCCCTGACACCATGCTACCTCTTGAGCTTGCGTTGGTTTTTCCCTTGAAGAGGAAAGGGTGATGCAGCACAGTAGGGATAAGTATTTCCCTCAGTTGGAGAACCAAGGTATCAATCCAGTAGGAGTATCAAGATGAGGCACCAATGTACGTGCGCAAAAACAAACAAACTTGCACCCAACGCCATAAAGGGGTTGTCAATCCCTTCACGATTATTTGCAAGGTGAGATCTGAAGGTGAAAAGTGCAACAAAGTAACTTTGTAGATCTGAGTAAATGATGTGAAGTAGACCCGGGGGCCATAGTGTTCACTAGAGGCTTCTCTCATGATAGCAAGTATTAAGGTGGGTGAACGAATTACTGTCGAGCAATTGATAGAATCACGCAATGTCATGACGATATCTAAGGCAATGATCATACTTATATGCATCACGTCCGAGACAAGTAGACCGATACATTCTGCATCTACTACTATTACTCCACACATCGACCGCTATCCAGCATGCATCTAGTGTATTGAGTTCATAACAAACAGAGTAACGCCTTAAGCAAGATGACATGATGTAGAGGGATAGATTCATGCAATATGATATAAACCCCATCTTTTTACCCTTGATGGCAAGAACACAATGCGTGCCTCGCTACCCCTTCTGTCACTAGGTGAGGACACCACACGATATGAACCCAAAACCAAGCACTTCTCCCATTGCAAGAATTATAGATCAAGTTGGCCAAACAAAACCCATAACTCAAAGAGAATTACAAGGATACGAAATCATGCATATAAGAGATCATAGGAGACTCCAATAATATTCGTAGATAATCTGATCATAAATCCACAATTCATCGGATCTCGACAAACACACCGCAAAGAAAGTTACATCGGATAGATCTCCATGAAGATCATGGAGAACTTTGTATTGAAGATCCAAGAGAGAGAAGAAGCCATCTAGCTACTAGCTATGGACCCGAAGCTCTGTGGTGAATTATTCCCGTATCATCGGAGAGGCAATGGTGTTGATTAAGAAGCCCTCCGTGTCCGAATCCCCCCTCCGACAGGGAACCAGAACTGTCCCTAGATGGGATCTTGTGGAGACAAAAGGTTGCGACGGCGGAAAAGTATTTTCGTGATTCTCTTCTTTGGTTTCGGGATTTTAGGCGAAAGAGGTAGGGCAAAGGAGCCACGTGGGGCCCACAAGCCTGCCAGGCGCGCCCCCCAGGTCACGGCTAGGGGGCTTGTGACCTCCCCCAAGGTCCCCTGCCTTTGTTCTCAAGTCCCCTGCGTATCTTCTGTTATGGAAAAATCGTCCCGCAGGTTTTATTCCGTTTGGAATCCGTTTAATATTCTTCTGTGGAAAAGGTCAAAAACTCGGAAAAACAGAAACTGGCACTTGGCACTGAGTTAATAGGTTAGTCCCAAAAAAGATTTAAAATAGCATATTCATGCATATAAAACATCGAAAGTTGACATGATAATAGCATGGAACCATCAAAAATTATAAATACATTGGAGACGTATCACACCACCGTAGAAGATAAGCGGTGAACCCTGTTCACTATGCGACCGGTGAGCACACTGTTGGTGACCTCTTTGCCTATAAAAGGAGGGCCAAGGCTCATTCTCTAGAGGTTAGACTCTTTGGAGTTTGAGACTCCCTAATCACCAACTAAGTTACTGTGGCAAATCACCTTACAGTAACCCCCAATACAAACTAAGCAGGAGTGGGTTTTACGCGACAATCGGCCCGAACCTGGGTAAACAACCTTGTCAGTGTTGATCGCTAGCTCTGCTCTCGGCGCCACCTCTCTCCCTCCGCCGAACGATCAAGGGACCCTTCGAGCTTCCCATAGGTGTCGATTTCCCGGAGAGTGATCCCTCACTAAAATTTCAAGATAAAATTGTGATCTCCCCGACTGTGCACCGTTGCGACAGTTCATCGTTTCGAGACACCACGTGATGATCGGGTGTGATAGACTCAACATTCACATACGACGGGTGGAAAACAGTTGCACACGCGGATCAATCGGGTTAAACTTGACGAGCCTAGAATGTACAGACATGGCCTCGGAACACAAGAGACTGAAAGGTCGAGCATGAATCATATAGTTGATATTATCAACATCGAGATGTTCACCAGTGAAACTATACTCAACTCACATAATAATCGGACTTGAGTTAGTGGATTTGGATCATGCGCCACTCGAATGACTAGAGGGATGTCTATTTGAGTGGGAGTTATTAGTAATATGATTAGCTAAACTCAATTATCATGAACATAGTCAAAAGGTCTTTGCAAATTATGTTGTAGCTTGTGATGTAGCTCTACTGTTTTTGATATGTTCCTGGAGAAAATTTAGTTGAAATATGATAGTAGCATTTATGCGGACTGGGTTCGTAAACTGAGGATTGTCCTCATTGCTGCGCACATGGCTTATGTCCTTAATACACCGCTCGGTGTGCTGAACCTCGAGTATCGTCTCTGGATGTTGCGAACATCTGACATACACGTTTTTGACTACCGAATGATAGTTAAGTGCGTAATGCTTAACAACTTAGAATCGAGGAGACAAAGATGTTTTTGAAACGTCACGAAACATATGAGATGTTGCAAGAGATGAAATTGGGATTTCATGCTCGTGCCCTTGTTGAGAGGTATGAGACATGCGACAAGATTCTTTGTCTACAAAGTAAGGGGAAAAAGGTCAATCATTGAGCATGTGCTCAGATTGTGTGAGTGCTACAATCTCTTGAATTGAGTGGGAGTTAATCTTCCAGATGAGATAGTGATGGTTCTCCAAAGTCACCGCCACCAAGCTACTAGAACTTCATGATGAACTATAACATATCAGGGATAGATATGATGATCCTTGAGCTATTCGCAATGTTTGACACCGCGAAAGTAGAAATAAAAAAGGAGCATCAATTGTTGATGGTTAGTAAAACCACTAGTTTCAAGAAGGGCAAGGGCAAGAAGGGATACTTCATGAAACGACAAACTAGTTGCTTCTCTAGTGAAGAGACCCAAGGTAGAACCCAAACCCGAGACTAAGTGCTTCTGTAATGAGGGGAACAGTCACTGAAGAGGAACTACCCTAGATACTTGGTAGATGAGAAGGCTGGCAAAGTCGACAGAAGTATATTGGATATACATGATATTGATGTGTACTTTACTAGTACTCCTAGTAGGACGAGGGTATTAGATACCGGTTCGGTTGCTAAGTGTTAGTAACTCGAAATAAAGCTACGGAATAAATGGAGACTAGCTAAAGGCGAGGTGACGATATGTGTTGGAAGTGTTTCCAAGGTTGATGTGATCAAACATCGCACGCTCCCTCTATCATCAGGATTAATGTTAAACCAGAATCATTGTTATTTGGTGTTTTCGTTGAGCAAGAACATGATTAGATACCTTTAATGGTTTATTCGTTTAAAGAGAATACTGGTTATTCGTTTAAAGAGAATACTGGTTATTCCATTTGCTTGAATAAATACCTTTAATGGTTTATTGAGTCTTGACCGTAGTGATACACATGTTCATAATATTGATGTCAAAAAGGTACACAGTAGCGATGATAGTACCACTTACTTTTGGCACTGACGCTTGAGTTATATTGGTATAAAATGCATGAAGGAGCTCCATGATGATGGATCTTTGTAGTCACTCGTTTTTGAAATGTTTGAGACATTCAAACCATGCCTATTGGTATAAACGCATGAAGAAACTCCATGCAGATGGATCGTTCGGACTTACTTGATTTTGAATCACTTGAGGCATGCAAATCATACCACATGGGCAAGATGACTGAAAGCCTCGTTTTTTCATTGAGATGGAACAAGAAAGTAACTTGTTGGAAGTAATACATTTTGATGTGTGTAGTCCAATGAGTGCTGAGGCACGCAGTGGATATCGTTATGTTCTTACTCCATTGACGATTTGAGTAGATAGATGAGTATTTTCTTGATGAATCACAAGTCTGAAATATTGAAAAGCTCAAGCTATTTCAGAGTGAAGATCGTCATGACAAGAGGATAAAATGTCTATGATATGATCATAGAGATGAATATCTGAGTTGCGAGTTTGGTATTCTGTTAAGACGATGTGGAAATTGTTTCACAACTAATGCCACCTGGAACACCATGGTGGGATGGTGTGTCCGAACATCATAGCCGCGCCCTATTGGATATGGTGCATACTATGATGTCTCTTATCAAATTATCACTATCGTTTTTGGGTTGGCATGGATCAAGACTGGGATTTGTCACTCCGTGTGACGGAGAGGTATCTCGGGGCCCACTCGGTAATACAACATCACAAACATGCCTTGCAAGCAATGTGACTAAAGAATTAGTCACGGGATCTTGTATTACGGAACGAGTAAAGAGACTCGCTGGTAACGCGATTGAACTACGTATGGAGATACCGACGATCGAATCTCGGCCAAGCAACATACCGAAGGACAAAGGGAACACATACGTGATTAACTCAATACTTAACATAGAGGTTCAACCGATAGAGATCTTCGTAGAATATGTAGGAGCCAATATGGACATCTAGGTCCCACTATTGGTTATTGACCGGGGAGTGTCTCAGGTCATGTCTGCATAGTTCTTGAACCCGCATGGTCTGCACACTTACGGATTGGTGACGTTTCAGTATAGTTGAGTTATAGGTGTTGGTGACTGAAGGTTGTTCAGAGTCCCGGATGTCACGAGGAGCTCCAGAATGGTTTAGAGGTAAATATTGATATATAGGAAGTCATGTTTTGGTCACCGGAAATGTTTCGGGCTCATCTGTAGTGTACTGGGAGTGCCGGGAGGGTGCTGGGGGGCCACCGGGAGGGGTGTGACGACCCAAGAGGCTCATGGGCTATGAGAGGAGGTATACCAGCCCCTGGTGGGCTGGCCTATGTCTCTCTCAAGGTCCCATGCGAAAAGGATAAAGGAAAAAAAGGCAAAAAGGGCCAAATTAGGAAGGAGTCCTAATAGGATTCCGCCTCCCTTGTGGGAGGTGGATTCCTCCCTTGTTGGCTCGGCCGAAACTCCTTGGAGTGGAGGCCAATGCTGCCTCCTCTCCCCTCCTCCTCCTATATATACTAGAGGATTTAGAGGTGAGGGCTAACCCTAATTTCCACGTGGTCCCTCTACTTCTCTCTAAATCTATTTCTCCTCTAGTCTAGTTCGGCGGCGCTTAGGCGAAGCCCTACTGGATTAGTTCACCACCACCACCACAACAACGCCGCCATGCTGGAGAACTCATCTATCTCTCCACCTCTCTTGCTGGATCAAGAAGGTGCAGATCGTCATCGAGCTGTACGTGTGCTGAATGCGGAGGTGCCGTCCGTTTGGCACTAGATCGGGATGGATCATGATAGGATCGCGGGACGGATCGTGATGAGATCGCGGGACATGCTGCAATTTGCAAAGCGAAGATGTTCCACTACATCAACCGCGTTATATACACTTCCGCTTAGCGATCTACAAGGGTATGTAGATTCTCTCTCCCTTCTCATAGATGATCATCACTATGGATAGGTATTGCGTGTGTGTAGGAATTTTTTCCCATGCAACGTTCCCCAACAAGATGCCCGGAACTTTGTGTGATAGATGCAAGAAAAAAGGACACATGTGTATGATATTCACTGAATTCGTTCCTTGGGATTGCTTGCCTGTGATGTGTGCTTTTCAAGCTAAAGGTGAGGGTTTCTTTTATATCCCCGATCTTAATGTTGATAGGCAAACTAGAGAGAGAAATCATAATATCATTGTTACTATTACTGAGAGGTCTGCTCTCACTAAAGACATTGAAGTTGAGCTGACGGTGTATGTAGGATAAGGATGGCGTTGCTCTGCTAAATTCTTTGCACCTCAAAAATTTGTGATGATAATGCCTAACCCGAGGGAAATAGATCGCGCATTGTTTGTTGAACATGTGAGACTGAAAAAATGTGGAGTCAGCGTGAAGTTTTCATTGTGGAATGGTGATCTAGACTCTGAGGGTGTGCTAGAAATCGCCTCGGTCAAGATAGGTAGAATTCTGATTAACAAAAGATGTGACAAAACTATTGCTTATGTGGGAGGGTTAGTTGGGATAATCCTGGAGGTAGATATGTCTACCTTGAATCGGCCCTCGTCAGTTAGAGACAAAATTGATTGTCTTTATGTTGATCAGCTCCTGGCCTGAGCTAAAGGGGTCTTGGGGGGTCGTTTCTACAAATTTACATATGAAGTGGAAGAAGTTCTTGTCAGGAATGTTGTTGTGAAAGATACCGCTGTGCCTATTGCACATAGGGGCACTTCCAAACAAAACCTGAATCCTAAATGAAAGCGAGAGAATCAAGATAAGGAGGACAACAATTTGGCATCCTATGGGGCTGGTGTAACGCCCAAGATGCGGTCCTATCCTTATTTTGGCGCGAGGGCCTCGACGGGGATAGAAACGCATCTCGTCATTTCGCAAGAATGGATATCGTTACAAGTACATATACTGAAAAGATGAGTATAAGGAGTAGGCTTACACTCGCCACAAGCTACATCAGAGTCACATCACTACAATACATACAATCATCATGAAGAAGAGTAGGGTTCGACTACGGACGAAAACAAACGATAAAAGAACAACGTCCATCCTTGCTATCCCAGGCTGCCGGCCGGGAACCCATCCTAGATCGATGATGAAGAAGAAGGAGAAACTCCAAAAGCATAATCAACATTCTCACATCGTAATATCACCATACCTGTACCTGCAACTGGTGTTGTAGTAATCTGTGAGCCACAGGGGACTCATCAATCTCATTTCCAAAGGTATCAAGACTAGCAAAGCTTAATGGGTGAGATATGGTTAACTGGTGAGGCTGTAGCAAGTGACTAAGCATTTATTGAGGTGGCTAACTTACGAGTACAAGAATAAAAGAGGGGGGTGATCTACGCATAGCGGACGTGAACTACTGATGATCAAATGAATGATCCTAAACACCTACTTACGTCAGACATAACCCCACCGCGTCCTCGACCGGAGAAGGAGCTCATGAAAGATACAGTCATGGTTACACACTCAGTTGGCAAGGTTTTAATTAAGTTTACCTCAAGTTATCTAGAACTGTAGCGACCCGACTCAAAATGAGTCAAGCCTCTGTGTGTTCTGTGCCATCCCTATATCAGTATGTTGGCACACACAGTACATCAATGTATATATCAAAGTGCAATCACATGTAAATAATGTAAAACTGATATATACCTCAAAATCTCACCGGAAATAGTCAAAGGGAGTGGAGTCCCAATAAACACCAACGGCAGGTTGAGTGCAGACCGTAACCCTGAATCATACTATTACTCGTCATAGAAAATATCTGCAACATAAGACGTTGCAGCCGTGTAGGTCAGCATATTGAATATGCCGGCAAGTCACAAAAGAGAGGGTGAAAATATCATCTATACTATATGCATATATGGCAGGTGGGGCTGTAGTTTAAGTTTTGCGTAAAGCAAAATTTTCCTACAACAAGACAGAGGGTTAAAGCTAAATTCACTACATTGTTGTTGTTTAATGAGAAGGTTCCTCCAACCATTTCTCATACCCAAGTTATCAATAACACCCACATCATTAAGTTATTGGTGTTGACAATTCCTGATAGTTTCAATTCCTTTGGCTCAAGTTGTCCATGACCGTGGACACGGCTAATTGGTTAAGTTTGAGTACTCTGCAGAGTTTTGCACACGTTCCCCACAAGATTTGCCCGCCTCCGTTGAAGTCCTCGCACTTCAGGGTGTTTGAGAACCGGATGATCAAAACATGGTCTTTCAAAGGGTTCCTCTGAGACACTGTCGGTGCCCATCCAATCCTACCGTTCTTCTACATCTCGTAGCACCGCCTGTATAGAGTCACCATGATGTCCAACCAAGCAAGCACTCATAATGACTTGTGGGTGTGCAGGTAAGCCTCGGGTCTTGAAGTATCCATGCATCTCTTCGTGCCTGGGTGAACTTTCCGCAAGATGTCATGGTGCTTCCCCATGCATCCTGGGTCATCCACTGGTTTCCATCTAAACCATCCTTCACGCGGAGGTATATTGCATCATGAGGTCTTAAAAGTCTTGGTCTTCATGTCTTGATTATTAAGTTCTCACAACACTCATGATAAACACTCAACCAACCCCGTCAACTAGAAGCATAGCAAAATAATGTCCCGGCCAAAGTAACAAGGGGATTATGGGTGCCTATCACAAGATACTACTCAAGAATCAAAATTTCCAAGTACCTAGTTTGCATGCAATGGGTGGACAAGGCTGAAACTAATACAATAAAACCATAGGTAAAAATATGATCAATCTGAACATGCCTCGCGAGGTTGATGAAGATAAATATGGCTCACAGAAAATAACTTGATTGAACTATTCATCATTCTCCGATGAAATCTATATAATCAAACATAGTATTCACATAAGCCATCATACTATCAATCATTCTAACAATCAATAACAAACAACAATTGTAATAAAATCAATAAGAAAGATCAAATAAGAATCCAAAAGACACTTCAAAGAAAACTATTGAGTCTTCTACTACAACAACACAAAATAGTTTTTGTCCTATTTAAACTTAACAGCAAAAAAAACACTAGAATAGTAAAATAACAGAAAACAAAAATATTAAGTAACTAAGATAAAAAAAGTATTTTTCATCAAATTTTGTTAGCAAAAGAACTAATGGAAAATCTTTTATCCAACTCAAGTTATGAACTAAACAAGGTTAACTTGAATTAAATCAAAAACAATTTCAACTTTAATACAAATTGTTTCTATCTCAACTAAATTAACACAAAATAAAACTTATAAAACAATATTATTTGAAAGTATTTTCAAATAGGAAATCAAACTAGAAATGAAATCAATTTTCAAGTTATTATAGAACTAGAATTGATTTCATGCTATCAAATAACAATAAATAAAATAAAATTTTGTTGTTGTTGAAAGGCTGTAGTTAAGTAACAGAAAACAAAATATAAGTTGTCACTAGTACAAAATAAAACAAATTAAAACAATTAAACTAAAGAAATAGCAAAGCTCCTAAAAAGAACAAAACATATTCTGTTTTGCTTCGAACCATAATTTAAAATACTCTAAAAATTCCCAAATTCTACATACTGATAAATAAAGTCACTAGTGACGAGGAGCAAAAAGAATCAATCGAAATATATCATATAACTCAATGTATGGTCAAATTAGTGATTTATACAAAATTAAACAAAAACAAAATTAAATTACTCAAATTTGAAATCCAAGTGCACCTTCAGAAACTTCATACAATTCTGAGACTATAGCAAAAAGAATCATTCAATTTGGATAAATAGACTAATAGATATGATTTTTCTAAGATTGCACTTTTCTCAAACAAACTGAAGTACGAGATTTCGTGGTTCTCACCGGAGTAGTCGCCGGAGTTGGGGAAGAAGAAGTAGATGAGCTCAGATCCGGCGATGGGGTGGTCCTACGTGACGTGAGATACATATACGTGGAAGAGGATGTCTCTACAACCTCGGAGGAGGCTGATACATCTCCATCGTATCTACTTTTCCAAACTCTTTTGCCCTTGTTTTGGACTCTAATTTGCATGATTTGAATGGAACTAACCTGGACTGACGCTGTTTTCAGCAGAATTGCCTTGGTGTTGTTTTTGTGCAGAAATGAAAGTTCTCACAACGTCCTGAAAATTTATGGAGAATATTTCTGGAAAATATGAAAAATACCTGTGCAAAGATCCACCGAAGGGGATAGGCCAGTGGGCCACAAGCCGTGTAGCCGCCACCCCCTGGTGGAGGCTAGCAAGCTTGTGGGGCCCACATGGCTCTGCCGCCCCCAAACTCAGCTCTATAAATTCACTTTCGTCCCAGAAAAAATCAAGGGAGAATATTTCGTCGCGTTTGCGATACGGAGGCGCCGCCACATCCTGTTCTTCATCTCGAGGGCAGATCTCGAGTCTGTTTTGGGCTCCGGAGAGGGGAAATCATCGCCATCGTCATCATCAACCTTCTTCTCTCTCCAATTCCATGAAGCTCTTCATCGTTCGTGAGTACTCTATTCGTAGGCTCGCTGGGCGGTGATGAGTAGGATGAGATTTATCATGTAATCGAGTTAGTTTTGACGGGGATTGATCCCTGGTATCCACTATGTTCTGAGATTGATGTTGCTACTACTTTGCCATGCTTAATGCTTGTCACTAGGGCCCGAGTGCCATGATTTCAGATCTGAAATTATTATGTTGTCACCAATATATGTGTGTTTTAGATCCGATCTTGCAAGTTGTAGTTACCTACTATGTGTTAGGACCCGACAACCCCGGAGTGACAATAACCGGAACCACTCCCGGTGATGACCATAGTTTGAGGAGTTCATGTGTTCACCAAGTGCTAATGCGTTGGTCCGGTTCTTTATGAAAAGGAGAACCTTAATATCCCGTAGTTTCCTTTTGGACCCCGCTGCCACGAGAGGGATGGACAATAGATGTCATGCAAGTTCTTTTCCCTAAGCACGTATGACGACACACGGAATGCATGCCTACATCACATTGACGAACGGGAGCTAGCCACATATCTCTCCGTGTTATGACTTCTGCATGATGAATATCATCCAAACAAATCACCGACCCATTGCCTACGAGTTTGTCCCACTGCTGCTGTTACTTGTTTTGCTCTGCTGTTGTTACTACTGTTGCTGCTGCTGTTACTTGCTCTGGTGTTACTTGCTACTGTTGCTACTTGCTACTGTTGTTACTTGCTACTGTTGCTACTTTCTACTGCTGTTACTTGCTACTGTTGATACTTGCTACTGTTGTCACTACTGCTGTTCCTTGCCACTGCTGCTACTCGTTACACTGCTGCTACCTGCCACAATTCTGATTCGCTCGGTGTTGACAGGAAAAGACAATTTCCGTCAAGGGGCAACTTCTGGCGCCATTGATACGACAGTTACGAATAGTCTGCCGTCAACAGATCGTTTGGGACACCGTTGCTATCATACTACTTTGCTGTTGATACTTTGCTTGCAGATATTAGTCTTTCAGGTGTGGTTGAATCTGACACATTCAGCTTCTAATACTTGAGAGTATCCTCTCACTTCATATTGGCGAATCAACAAATTTGGGTTGAATACTCTACCCTCGAAAACTGCCTCGATCCCACGCGCTGGTGGGTCATTGCAAGACAATTTCTAATTGTTGAGAAATCGAGAATATCATTCGTCTAACCATTGCGAGAGATTGCCATCAACATTTTTCTCGCGCCGTTGCCGGGGAAGCGGTTTCTATATTCTCTGAGTTACTTGGGATTTATATCTGATGATCACTATGAAGAATCTGAAGGATCCGAAAACCAAAGTCTTGCCCTCAACTACGAGGGGAGGTAAGGAATTGCCATCTAGCTCTGCACTTGATTCACCTTCAGTTATGAGTAAGTTTGCGACAACACCTCCTACTAGAAATCTTGATATGTCGCCTGTGCTTGATGATGCTTATGATGCTGCTATGCCTGATGATGCTATGCTTGATACTGCAAGAGATGCTATGCCTGATAATGCTAGAGATGCTATGCCTGATATTGCTATGCCTGATACTGCTAGAGATGCTATGCCTGATACTGCTATGCCTGATACTGCTAGAGATGCTATACCTGATGATGTTATGCTAGATACTGCTAGAGACACTACTTTGCGTGATGTTCCATTAGGCGTGTTCCTTGATGCTCATATTACTAGAGTTACTACCATTGCTCGTGATGCTTCTGAAACTGTCGATACTATTGTGATAGAACCTGCTTTTGCTCCTACTAGATCTAGCTCTCCTAGATATGAATTGGCTGATATACGTGAGGGTTACGTTATGGAGGGAGAGATAGCTGAGGATTTTCTTGCGTGTAAGGATGCCTATGACGCTGAGCAATTACTTCTCAAGTGGAAGGAAAAATCTCTGAAAGCTAGGATGAAATACGACCTGAAGTTTGCCACTTCACCTATCTTTATCACTGATAAGGATTATGAATTCACTGTCGATCCCGAGATTATCTCTCTAGTCGAATCTGATCCTTTCCACGGTTATGAGTCTGAGACGGTCGTAGCCCATCTGACCAAACTACACGATATAGCCACCCTTTTCACTAGTGAGGAGAAGATCCGCCACTACTACATGCTTAAGCTGTTTCCTTTCTCTTTAAAGGATGACGCTAAAGCCTGGTTCACCTCTCTTGCTCCTGGATGTGTGAGTAGTCCCCAGGATATGGTCTATTACTTCTGTGAGAAATATTTCCCTACCCATAAGAAGCAAGTTGCCTTGCAGGAAATATACAACTTTGCTCAACTCCAAGAAGAGAGTCTCCCACAAGCTTGGGGGAGGCTCGTCCAGCTACAAAATGCTTTGCCTGATCACCCTCTTAAGAAGAACGAGATACTTGATATCTTCTATAACGGACTTACCAATGCCTCTAGAGACCACCTAGATAGTTGTGCCGGTTGTGTTTTTAGGGAACGAACTATCGAACAAGCTGAGATCCTTCTGAATAACATCTTGATCAATGATAATGCTTGGACTATTCCCGAACCACCTCCTAAGCCAACTCCTAAGAAAATAGGTATTCTATTCCTCAGTCCCGAAGATATGCAAGAAGCCAAGAAATCTATGCAAGAGAAAGGCATTAGATCTGAAGATGTCAAAAATCTACCACCTATCAAAGAGATCCATGGTCTCGATAACCCGATACAAGTAGTAGAAGTGAATTCTCTACGTAGGTTTGATGAGAGTGATATTCCTTTTGACAAACCTGCTAGCCTATGCTTTGATGAATTTGACAACTTTGTTGCCAAGCAACAGAGTTTCAATGATTATGTTAGCAGACATTTGGAACAAAGTACTCGTATGGTTAGCCATTTAAGTGCTTGTGTATACAGAAATGTCAATGATGTGAAGCTTCTGAGTAAACATGCCTCTATGATTACTACTCAGGTAGAATAAGTACTTAAAGCTCAGAATGACTTGCTCAATGAATTAAATGACAACTCTGTCAGAGTCATTACTAGAGGAGGCAAAATGACTCAGGAACCTTTGTATCCTGAAGCTCATCCTAAGAGAATTGATCAAGATTCTCAAGGAATTAATGCTGATACACCCAGTCATCCTAAGGAGAAGAAGAAGGATGATAGAAACCTACATGCCAGTTGACCAAATACTGTCACAGCTGAAGAACCTATTGATATTTTTGCGTCTGATGGAGAAACACAATCTGGTGATGAACATGAACCTGGTGACAATATGGACAATGATGTTCATAATAATGCTCAACCTAGCAATGATGAGGATGTGGAGATTGAACCTACGGTTACTCCTGATAACCCACAACCTAAGAGATACGATAAGAATGACTTCACTGCTAGGAAGCATGGTAAAGAAAGGGAGCCATGGGTTCAGAGATCTATGCCCTTTCCTCCTAAGCCATCCAAGAAAAAGGATGATGAGGATTTTGAGCGCTTCGTTGAGATGATAAGACCATCTTTCTGTAGACGCGGTTAACTGATATGCTCAAAATGTCTCCGTATGCCAAGTACATGAAAGATATCGTGACTAATAAACGGAAGATACCAGATCTTGAGATCTCCACCATGCTTGCCAATTACACTTTCAAAGGAGGAACTCCTAAGAAACTTGGTGATCCCGGAGTGCCCACTATACCTTGTTCCATTAAAGGAAACTACGTAAGAACTGCCTTATGTGACCTTGGAGCCGGTGTTAGTGTTATGCCGCTCTCTCTTTATCGTAGACTTGAATTGGATAAGTTGACACCCACTGAAATTTCTCTGCAAATGGCCGACAAATCAACTGCTTTTCCTATCGGCATTTGCGAGGATGTGCCTGTTGTGGTTGCTAACACCACTATCTTAACAGACTTTGTTATCTTGGATATTCCCGAGGACGATGCCATGGCTGTCATCCTCGGAAGACCCTTTTTAAACACTGCAGGGGCTGTTATAGATTGCAACAAACGCAATGTCACTTTCCATGTCAACGGTAATGAGCACACAGTGCACTTTCCGAAGAAACGATATCAAGTACATTGCATCAATGCTATCGAAAAGACTTCATCGATTCTTATTGGGAGCCTTGAGTGCCCTATTCCTCGTGTCATGATGAAGTATGATTTGCTTGTTGGGGAGATACATATCCCCATTGAGGCGACTTAGTGGATATTCGAAAATTCTCCGTTCTCTCTTGCGATTGGAGAAAGTTTTGTCATGAGGACTTGATCAACCCCATTGACGGATTTCTTTCGATGACCATGAAATGGATGAGTCAAAGAGTCAAATACCTCTGTTTTGAGCTTTCATTTTCTGTTGCTTAGAAGAAAAATGACAGATTTAGTTTAGTTTTTCCTGTTTTCTATTTTAGCGTCCCGGAGAAAAATACCCTGAAAATAAAAGTTCTCCGATGGTCCTGAAAATCTAGTATGATTTTTTCTGGAATATTTGAAAAATACTGGGCCTCAGAGCTGGCCTGGGAGCCAGACCAGTGGGCCACAAGCCCTGCAGCCGCCGCCCCCTGGTGGCGGCTAGCAAGCTTGTGGGGCCCATAGGGACCCCCTCCACTCATTCCAGCTCCCATCCTCTTCGTCCACCTCCAGAAAAAATTGTTGCGTAGCTCAAACCCATGTTCTTGCTCATTTGGCTATGATTTTCGATCTCGTTGCTCAATGGACCATTCTCCGAACCGTTTTGGGGAAATTACTCCTTGGTAAGTGACTCCTCCATTGGTCCAATTAGTTTTTGCTCTAGTGCTTTATCCTTCGCGTATTCTTGCTACCTTGGTGACCCTGTTCTTGAGCTAGAAATGTTGATTTAGCTGGTCCCAAGTAGTTTTAGCACGTGATACGGTCTCTAGGCACTAGTAGGAGTAGTTGCCACGAGTTGGGTTAATCTTTATTCACTTTTCTTCCGAAGTATCTAAAAATTTCAGAATTTTTCAGAGCTAGAAAAAGGAAAAGATGAGGAGCTTCTTGAGAGGCTCTTCCAGCCGTAACCCCAAGGAGGATGAGAAGAACCACCCCAAGTATGTAGTTCCTCGAGTCACAGAAGTTCGAGCGTGCGAGTGGCTAAGTGATGAATTTTTGCGCGCCGCTGGGCTTTATGAAGTCTTTTATTACTTGGTGGAGAATGCAGGTCGTACCGCCTTCATTGAAGATAAGTGTCCGCAATACCTCCTCCTCACTAATATCTTTGTACAAAGCTTCAACTTTTATCCGAGGAAGAATCATCCCATGGTTGAGTTCATGATATACGATGTCTCCTAGTGCATGACGCTACATGATTTTTGCAATGTATGCAAATTACCTTATGTTGGGGATATCCGTGACCCTCGTCCACGGGACTTGGAGGATTTCATTGGTACTATTGCTGTTGGAGAGGAGAGAGGAGTGTCTCGCGCTAGAATTTCTAGCATACATTTTCCTGTGCTTCGGTACTTCTCACTATTT
Organism: Hordeum vulgare subsp. vulgare; assembly: GCF_904849725.1. NCBI lineage: Eukaryota > Viridiplantae > Streptophyta > Magnoliopsida > Poales > Poaceae > Hordeum > Hordeum vulgare. The sequence goes on along the minus strand of NC_058522.1, from coordinate 383,823,716 downwards.
GTGGGAAAATGTTTGATTGGCCGTGGGGAGGCTGGATCAGTTAGTTCTCCAGACCTTGCGGTTTTGCGCGAAGGCCTTTATAACGATAATACTTATAGCCTAGGTGCTATAGTAGCCCAGCGGTTGCACACCAACCTTTCCAAGGGTGTCGTCTATGGAGGTATCTATGCTACCCGTCTTGCCAGACACTTTGAGATACCCATTAGACTGGGAGAGGAAGGAGAGATGCTTCTCCCTGAGAAATATTTGGATTATGACATCATGGTTTGCCATGATTTTCTGGATAGAGATGCTAGTAGACGGATGATTTATAACCTGGTATTTAGTCAGGGTACTCGAGAGACTATTACTTTGCCTGATCCTTCTTTGTTCGATCTTCATGCAGGCAGGTACACTATTATGCCCTTGGACATCTACGCATATTGGGGCTTGGACCAACCACAGGTGCCCGTGCCCGAGCCGCCAGTCGAGTACCAGACACCAGTTTATCAGTGGGAGCCAGAGGAGCTCACACAGTAGTGGCATCCACAGTGTGCTCCGGAGTATCCCGGAGCTGGTTATTTCCCACCTTGGGAGTAGACCAAGCTAGGCCAAAAGCCTAAGCTTGGGGGAGTACGTGTTCTCACCGACGTTACATTCATGCTTATGCTTTCGTTTTGTTAGCTGGTGTTTACACTTTGCCACTGTATTATCCATGCTAGTTTATTTTCGTTTTCTTGTTTTGTGTCCTTTTGAGAAAACCCAAAAATATTTTTCTTTCTTCTTTTGCTTGTTGGGAGCTTTCCCCTGTAAATAGTTTTCTTTTTCTTTGGGTCAAGGTAGAAGATATTGGTTACAATGTTTAGTGGTTCTTGCATGCATACCTGTTTAGCTTTCAAAGAGCCATATTACTTTGTCTTCTCCTTTGTGTTTGCCTGCAGATTTAGTTTAGTACAATGCATGAGCGCTCTTATTATTGTTCACATCGTTCGATCATGCAAGTGAAAGGCAATAATGATGATATATGATGAAGTGACTGAGACTGGAAAAGATGGTATGAACTCTATCTATTTTGTTTCTGTAAATATGACTAGCTTGTCATGCCTGATTCAGCTGTGTTTTGAGAGAACCATGTTTGCAATGACAACTTAGAAATCATAGTTTCTGATGCCATGCTTAATTAGCTAGGAGCTTATAATGGTTTGTCTTGAATGCCAACATAGATTTTGAGATGACTATGATGTAGTATGATAGGATGGTGTTCTCCTTTGAATGATTCAAGTGGCTTGACTTGGCGCATGTTCATGCATGTAGTTGAAACAAAATCAACATAGCCTCTCTCATGTTCGTGTTCATGGTGATTTATATCTTGTTCATGCTTGCATTCAATGTTAGTCAAACTCATTGCATCTTGATGACTGTTGTCGCTCTCTAGTTGGTCGCTTCCTAGTCTTTTGCTAGCCTTCACTTGTACTAAGCGGGATACTGCTTGTGCATCCACTTCCATAAACCCAAAAGTTTTTCCATGAGAGTCCACCATACCTACCTATTTGCGGTATCTACCTGCCGTTCCAAGTAAATTTGATGTGCCACTCTCTAAACCTTCAAGAAATAATCTGTTTTGTATGCCCGAACCGCTCATGTGGTGACAGGGGGCAATTGGTATCTTCCATGCTAGGAGTGTTATCCTCGACATGTGTTTATTCACTGTCATTCACGAGAAAGGGGCCGATAATTGGAATGCCCAGTTCCACGCTTAAACCGAAAACATAACTCTAAAACACGACTCCCCCCGGATTGATGTTAGTATGGACGGTACCCGAAGATTCGGCTAGCCGTGGAGTGTGATTGATTGGTGGTGGGGGAGTTAAAACTTTACTTTTCTGTTTGGGAACCGCCTATAGAATGAGTAGCATGGAAGATATTGAGAACTCTTGGTCATTGCGTTTACAATGAAAGCATGCCACCCAAAATTATTATCTCTGTTTTCAAAGCTTGAGCTCTGGCACCTCTGCAAATCAATGCTTCCCTCAACGAAGGGCCTGTCTATTTATTTTCCTGTTGAGTCATCCTCTTCTTTTATAAGCACCAATTAGAGAGCACCTCTGTCATTTTTATGCTTTTCTTTTGATTGATATTGAGTATGACTATGACTGGATCTTCGTTGCTATGAATTATAATGTTTAGTCATCCCTTGATCTTTGAAAGTGTTCTGCATTTATGTTTTGCGGTCTCAGAAAGAGCTAGTGAGATACCACCTATTCATATTGCTTCATGCTTGTTTTGATTGAAGTGTTGGTATTTGAAACTCATTATTATTTGCTCGTTAGCTGATTGTGCCAATGATATTAGTTTACCGTGAGACCTTTGAGTCACTTGCTTATGTGGTTAACTTGTGATCTTGCTGAAATTCTGGTTATGAGTTAGACATAGTTGCAAAAACAAGATAGAACAGAGTGTGTCAAAGTTTTTCTTTCTCTCTCAGTTTGTCAACTGAGTTGCTTGAGGACAAGAAAGGTTTTCAGCTTGGGGGAGTTGATATGTCTCCATCGTATCTACTTTTCCAAACTCTTTTGCCCTTGTTTTGGACTCTAATTTGCATGATTTGAATGGAACTAACCTGGACTGACGCTGTTTTCAGCAGAATTGCCTTGGTGTTGCTTTTGTGTAGAAATGAAAATTCTTAGAACGTCCTGAAAATTTACGGAGAATATTTCTAGAAAATATGGAAAATACCTGCGCAAAGAGGGGATGGGCCAGTGGGCCACAAGCCCTATAGCCGCCACCCCCTGGTGGCGGCTCGCAAGCTTGTGGGGCCCACGTGGCTCTGCCGCCCCCAAACTCAGCTCTATAAATTCACTTTCGTCCCAGAAAAAATCAAGAGAGAAGATTTCGTCGCGTTTGCGATACGGAGGCGCCGCCACATCCTGTTCTTCATCTGGAGGGCAGATCTGGAGTCCGTTTTGGGCTCCGGAGAGGGGAAATTGTCGCCGTCATCATCATCAACCTTCTTCCCTCTCCAATTCCATGAAGCTCTTCATCGTTCATGAGTAATCTATTCGTAGGCTCACCGGGCGGTGATGAGTACGATGAGATCTATCATGTAATCGAGTTAGTTTTGACGGGGATTGATCCCTAGTATCCACTATGTTCTGAGATTGATGTTGCTACTACTTTGCCATGCTTAATGCTTGTCACTAGGGCCCGAGTGCCATGATATCAGATCTAAAATTATTATGTTGTCACCAATATATGTGTGTTTTAGATCCAATCTTGCAAGTTGTAGTTACCTACTATGTGTTATGACCCGGCAACCCCGGAGTGACAGTAACCGGAACCACTCCGGTGATGACCATAGTTTGAGGAGTTCATGTGTTCACCAAGTGCTAATGCGTTGGTCCGGTTCTTTATTAAAAGGAGAACCTTAATATCCCGTAGTTTCCTTTTGGACCCCGCTGCCACGGGAGGGATGGACAATAGATGTCATGCAAGTTCTTTTCCCTAAGCACGTATGACGACACACGGAATGCATGCCTACATCACATTGACGAACGGGAGCTAGCCACATATCTCTCCATGTTATGACTGTTGCATGATGAATATCATCCAAACAAATCACCGACCCATTGCCTACGAGTTTGTCCCACTGCTGCTGTTACTTGTTTTGCTCTGCTGCTGTTACTACTATTGCTGCTGTTGTTACTTGCTCTGCTATTGCTTGCTACTGTTGCTACTTGCTACTGCTGTTACTTGCTACTGTTGCTACTTGCTACTGCTGTTACTTGCTATTGTTGCTACTTTCTACTACTGTTACTTGCTACTGTTGCTACTTGCTACTGCTGTCACTACTGTTGTTCCTTGCCACTGCTGCTACTAGTTACACTGCTGCTACCTGCTACAATTCTGATTCGCTCGGCGTTGACGGGAAAAGACAATTTCCGTCAACGGGCAACTTCTGGCACCATTGATACGACAGTTAGGAATAGTCTGCCGTCAACAGATTGTTTCTGACACCGTTGCTATCGTACTACTTTGCTATTGATACTTTGCTTGCAGATATTAATCTTTCAGGTGTGGTTGAATCTGACACATTTAGCTGCTAATACTTGAGAGTATCCTCTATCTTCCTATTGGCGAATCAACAAATTTGGGTTGAATACTCTACCCTCGAAAACTGCCTCGATCCCATGCGCTGGTGGGTCATTGCAAGACAATTTCTAATTGTTGAGCAATCGAGAATAGCATTCGTCTAGCCATTGCCAGAGATTGCCATCAGAGGCCGGTTCAGGACCAAGCGGTCCTCGTACCGCGGTGGAGAAGCTGTCGGAGTTCACGAACTCCGGCGAGTAATTGCTCTGGATGGGGAGGTTGGTTTGGGCTCCTCAGTGGAAAAATCGGTTGAGAGAAATAAGAAGACATCCGGAGGGCTTTATATAGGAGGGAGGATGGCCGAGTGTGTGGTGGCAAGCAGAGAAAAATCCGGCCATTACCAGATTTCCGGCGAGCGAAAATCTCGGCCTTGATGGCCATAAAAGCAAAGGGGGCGAAGAAGGAATGTGCATAGCGATGAGGAAGCTTGGCGTGGGGAGGAAGGAAAGGGAGGCCCGGGCGCAGGGATCGTGCAACCATGGCCATGGAGATGCGATATGGAGCCTCTAGTGAGGTGGAAGGAGACCTATCTTGGGTTGGGCCTTTGATATTTGTTCTTTTGAAATACTAAGAAAACGAAAATGAAAATTTTGAATAAATAAAAAAATTATATAGACATATTACATATCAAAATTTGCAGAAAAATATTTCCTACAAGGTGAACATATTCTCAAGGACAGAAAAGAATCTTACAAATTCTAACAATCCAAACAGTGCTACTGTTTTGAATAAAATTCAAATAAATCATTTTGAAAATACCAAAATATTCTGAAATTTATTTCTCTCCATTTTTCTATTGAAGGGAATCATTTTAGCTTATTTTTCATGTATTTTATTTTTGGGGAAAAATAAATTTTGAAACCACTTCAAAAATTGCTTTTAAAACATAATATGAAATATTTTGAAAATATTCTTGTGAGTTTTATAAGTTCAAATATAATTAAAATGGCCCCTCGTTTGGAGTGTCATATTGCTCCACTCAGGTTTTTGAATTTGGTCAAGGGAATTTGAAGTCATTTAAACTTTTAAATAGGACCAAATATGAAACAAATTGCAAAAGGAATTATTTTCACAAACCACTTTTTTCCAAGTCCTTTATTTTGAAGAAGTCATGTTATCTTCTCTCAATGAATTGGATTGGATGAAATTGGATTCATAAGAAAATGGGAAAGTCAATTTATTCCGTCTCATTCAAAAGTTTCAAAAAGTTTCAAGTTTCACTCAAATTTAATCACTCAATCAACCAATTAATCAATCTATTAATTATTATAACATACCAAAATTTGGGATGTTACAAACCTACCACACTTAAAAAGAAACTCGTCCTCGAGATTTGAAGAGGCTAGTAAGAAAAGGTTAGGGTTTGGGGTCTCCTAACAAATCCATTGTCGTGCCAAGTGGGGGTGCTACCACACTTAAAAATGAGAGTTACGGGTCCCTCAAATTTTTAACAATCCTCTGGGGTCTTGGCATGTGACTCCTCACATTCTTCAGACTATCTCCTTTGGTGATGCTCTTCCGTTATATTCATAACGTTTCCCTCAAAATCCGATGTCTTTACATTGATATAAGCTTCTTCCGACACTTGGTCTTCTTAGCTGACAAGTCTCGTGATCATTCTAAATAACATATCGATGATTCTCATGGTGGTCTACCATTTTGTGGTTATCCTGCAGTGAGAAGGGTCTTGGCTTCATCGTCACCATAAAATTTCCTACGCGTTACGACAATTGCCATGTACATGGGCTTTCATTATACCATTCTAAGGCTTAAACAAAAGCTTCAAATAACGTCGTCTCTTTCTATGGGTAAGTCTCTCAGATTTTACCATTCTGAATAGCAAGAGAATGATAAGAGTAAGTCGTCATGGTGATCAATCCATTCTGCACCCAAATCATTACTCTATATAAGGTTTAGCGAATCTCGCATTCTAACACTTGGGCGTCCTCACAAGCATTGCAGAATTTCTCTTGTACACGAACGAAGTTCGGATAAATCCAATGATTCTACATGCTGAAAAAACATCTATCATATTCCTCACCACTCTTAGGGTTTCATATGCTCCTAAGAAAATGGTTGCTGATCAGTCACAATTTATTCCTTCAAGCTCTTGGGGCAACCTTCATAAATTTTTTGGGATGCATCCTTGATACAAGTTCTACTCTTTGAACTCATTTTCCTTCCATTAGTCTGTTTACCCATAGGTATTGCTTCCTCATAATGATTCACTCATTTTCTCTTCATTCTATTCTTAAAATTCCAACTTCAAAAGTACTTGGTTACAAATGTTGCCACCCACATAGTTTGATATGGTCCAACATTTCCTTCAACAGTATTCAGTGGATTTGGCTCCTTGGTATGCAGGGTACATTCCATTTCCTTGGAACCTGTGGTTTTACCGATTACTACCACACTTCAAATAAAATATACTCATGCCTGTGTAGACTATATTTTCTCATATCCTCGAAAATGGTCAGAGATCTTTGTTCATAGAGAAACAACTTATACAATTCAACATAGGAAATCATGAGACAATGAATTCCATTGATTCATGAAGTTATTGCGATCTCTGAGTCTTACATTACAAAATTCAACTCCATAAGCTCATGAAAAACAAGAGTTCTTCATGCAAAACTTATTGCCATTGTCAAAACTTAACTACTCCATTTTAGCTTTCTTCCCCTCTCGACATTTAGTAGCATAATGTCCTGCTTCCTTACAACGAAAACAAATGACTTTGGACCTGTCTCAAGGCTTCTTGGTGTTTGTCGTTGCTCCTTGGATTTCCCGCTTCCTTGCTAGGCACATATTGGCATAGTGACCTAAGGTCTTGCATTTAAAACATGGGATATGACTCAGGTCCTTATCTGTAGAGATTTGGCTCGTCCGAGTGTACTTTCTCTTCTTTCCAGACTTCTTCGTTCTGGCCAGTTCTTCTATTTCACGAGGATTAAACTCTACTTTTTATGTCGGGAGTCTCCCAGACACTCTTGTCTTTCCTTCATGCACTCGTGTGAAAAATGTCGTTCTTCACCACATGAGAAGCATGCATTGGAGAAAAATCTGGTTAGGCTTTGTCCATCAGGGTCCTCTATATTTTCCTTCATCACAGGTTCTTCTAGAATCTTCTTCTTGAGGGTTTACTTCATTGCTTCTTTCTGCTGCTTGACAACTTGTTGCACCTTGGGGTAAATGTGACACTCAACTGGGTAGTGGGTGGTTCGTTCACACAAGAAACAAGTCGCCTAACTACTTGGGCACTCCTTAGCTGGGTGATTTTCTTCACAATGAGGGCATCCATCCTGGTCTTCTTCCTGGGTGTGTCCTATTTCTCCATAGATCTTAGATGCACAAGGCTTCTTCATCGGGTTATCATAACACTTTTGAATGAGGCGAGATCTTAACACAGTCTTCTTGAATTCATCCCAAGTTTCTGCTCCACTAAATCCTTGTATGGCATGATGCATTTTCCACCAGATAGCAGCACGTTGGGTAAAGTACTGAAGAGCGTGTGCCACTTCATATTTCCTTGAAATCAAATTGGGTCATTGGTTCTCCATGTTCTGAATCCATATTTCAGCTTCCAGCTGGGTCATTGGTCGAGAGATTACAAGTCCAGCTTCATATGCCATCTATTGGATCGAAGGTTTTTGGGATGAGTTGGGTAAGAGAGAGAGAGGGAAAAGGTACAAACAACTCAAACGCGCAAAGTATCTAAACTCGAGTCCACACATTCATAAAATTCAATCAATACTATATTATCGCCACCCACATACGGTTGGTATGGTCGATCACAAAATACGCAATAACGTTCATCTTTATTTCTCTCATGGTGGGGCTACTACTACTAAGCTTGCTCATATCATGTCTTCATCATCAGTGGGCTTCTTCTGATCATTCTTGATCTTCTCAAGTTCTTCCGCCAGATATTCCCTGTTGACGCAGAGTTTCCGATGTCGTCCTTGTAGTTCCAGGAGTTGGCTCTTGAGCTTCTGGATTTCAACATCACTAGCATGTGCCATGGCTTGACTACTCTTCAAGTCTTGACGAAGCTTCTTAATCTCGGTATCGTGTCTATTCACATTGGCTAACTTCAGTTTCTCGGTCTTGAGACTCTCACGCAGTGCGTCATTCTAAAATAATTCGGAGAGAAGGTACATTTGAAGGTTCTTGATATAATGTTCTAGTTCCTGATTATACACCACTACATGTGAAAACTTCACCTTCCGCTTGTGTGTCAGGATGATGTGTGCTCCCTCAGGGTTCTGCCATCAAAGTCTTCCAAAAGTAGTGGGTACCTAACTCAACACGATGACGATAGCTCAAACATGCGATAGCATCATGAACAACAATGTTCATGCCCATATCATAGTCATGGGTCAACGTGCCATAGTTGATGTCTTCAGTCTTGGGGTCTTCTTCACGTCCAAATTTTTTCGTTCTGACACCCCCAAAATCCACACTTCCTCTTACTCACCTTGATCTCAGATATCGGCAACTTCATCATCTATACGAGCTCCATGAGAAATGGGCCTCCGAGAACATGTTCGTAGTGCTCTCTTTCTTTCAGAGTGTAGCTCTCCATCTTAAGTTTTGAAATAGGGAATGTTCACTAAAAGAATTAGGAGGTACGAGAGTAGTGAATACAAAAGTTGTTCCTATCAAGGTCTTCCTATTTCTAAGCCATTTCCTAAGGTCACGTCCTACAGTCAACATGTCCTCTGATACCATTTCTGTAGCTATCCTACTCAAAATGAGTCAAGCCTGTGTGTGTTCTGTGCCATCCCTAGATCAGTATGCTGGCACACACAGTACATTATTGTATATATCAAAGTGCAATCACATGTAAATAACGTAAAACTGATATATACCTCAAAATCTCAGCGGAAACAGTCAAAGGGAGTGGAGTCCCAATAAACACCAAAAACAGGTTGAGTGCAGACCGTAACCCTGAATCGTACTCTTACTCGTCGTAGAAAATATCTGCAACATAAGACGTTGCAGCCGTGTAGGTCAGCATATTGAATATGCCGGCAAGTCACAAAAGAGAGGGTGAAAATATCATGTATACTATATGCATATATGGCCAATGGGGCTGAAGTTGAAGTTTTGCGTAAAGCAAATTTTTCCTACAACAAGAGAGAGGGTACAAGCAAAATTCACTACATTGTTGGTTGTTTAATGAGAAGGTTCCACCAACCATTTCTCATACCCAAGTTATCAATAACACTCACATCATTAAGTTATTGGTGTTCAGAATTCCTGATAGTTTCAGTTCCTTTAGCTCAAGTTGTCCATGACCGTGGACACGGCAAATCGATTATGTTTGAGTACTTTGCAGAGTTTTGCACATGTTCCCCACAAGATTTGATCGCCTCCGTTGAAGTCCTCGCATTTCAGGGTGTTTGAGAACCGGATGATCAAAACATGGTCTTTCAAAGAGTTCCTCTAAGACATCGTCGGTGCCCATCCAATCCTACCGTTCTTCTACATCTCGTAGCACCGCTGAAAGTGCATGTAGTCCCCATGTGTGGTTTTGGTAATTGATGACAATCCTAATGGACTAATGTTTGCATTGAGTTATACATTTGAAGGAATGTTCTATATGAACACATGAACAATATTGGATGATTTGAAGTATGCTTTTTCCATGAATATGCAAGAAGGAGCTCGAATGAATTCTAAATGAATGTCATATACATATTGTCGTGCATGCATCAAGGATGAGCTCAATGAGTGAATAAAATATGATACGATCAAGATGAATTCCATGTGATGAACTAATGTGATTGATGTGGAGTTCATTGAGAATCTTAGACATTCTCATGCTTTGGCTTATGGTTTGAGCCATGATGGATCAAGATATTGAGAGCACAATTAAAGAGAAGAATTCTACATATGTCTTGAAAATAGGATTATGATGAGATCATATGTTGTATCATGAAGACGAGCAGGTTTTAGCCAATATGAGATTCATGGAGAAACTTGATTAGGTCATGGTGAATTGAGATATTGGCAATCATTTCTTAAAGGAATGGAGCCTAACAAGAAATCAATAGGGCCTCCAAGGCATCAAGATTAATCATGGATCTAAGATAAATGTTTACCAAGATGAAGATCAAAGAGTTAACTCAAAGTTGGTCATCACACAAGCACAAATGATGTACCACATTGGATCCTGTGGTATGGTAAGTAATTGTCATTGCATGTTGTGTACTAACCCATACTATGTGTTGTCTATGTCTATAAGGGTTAGGTAATTCTCATGGGCTCACATCAAGAGAGAGATTCCAAGTGTCCATCAGATGATGACATCAAGGGTTGATGATCATGTTTGACAAGGACAAGTTCAAGATAACCATTTCTAAGGATTACATGCTTGAAGCTTGTGGTTGTTCACATGATAGACAAATGAACATGAATACAAAGCAAGGATTTCCACATTGCGTATGGGAGAGCTACTTGAAGACTTCATCAATGTCTTGCCCTCAGCTTGAGCCAAGAAGAAACAATAACATCAAGCTCAAGTCTAAGGCCTAGTCAAAGGTATTAGTTCCTTTCATATTAGTGGTGTGGAGTGATGATCACCGAATAAACATATACACTCAAGTATGGATTATAGGTAGCTATATAGTGTAGCTCTTTTACAATTCCTGAGTTTTAGGGATCCCCCACTATTAAGAGGGGATCACTGGGTCTCGCAAGAAACCTGCTCAAAACTCTAGGCAATTCCACTCTCTCTATCTTCCTGGTTAGTCTGCTCCTGTTCGGTCGTCCGGTGGTTCTCGGACGTCCGGACCCCGGATGGCCGACACCGTCCGGAAACCTGGAGCTAGCCAACAGAGTCGAACCTTTGGACTTCCGTCACCTCCGGTCGTCCGAGAACCGGATGTCCGGGTACGGTAGGAATTCCGTTGCCACCAAACAGATCCAAAATATCGGACTTCCGACCATTTTGGGCGACCGTGTCCCGGACGGTCGATGCCTTTCGGTCGTCCGTGTGCTGTTCACTTTTTACCTGATGCTGACCTAATATATTCTATGTCTTCGGACGACCGGCGTCCTCCGGACGACCGTATGTTGATTACCTCTGCACCAAATACTATTGTAATCACATACCTTCTGCATATTCGGACGACCGACCACTGTCGGATGTCCGACCCCTCGTGGCTGTTTGGAGATCGTGAACTGCCGGACGTCCGGCAACTACACAACATAAGTGGCTCCAACTGTCACTTTTCCACTCCCACTATATGTAGTCTTCCCCCACCTCGAGTGGGGTTGCCCAACATAGCCAAAAGATTCCAAGAACATCTTTCTTTCTCACTCCCATTTGCCTACACCAAAAGCTAGATCCCAAGTGCATCTGTGAGTGCCTTTGAGGGTTGCTCCAATCAAAAGATAGACCGTCTCTCTCTCCTCCTCTCAACCCAAGCTATCTGTGATTTGAGAAAGTTTTGAGTAGTCCTCGTGATCTTGTTACTCTTGGAAGTTGGAGAGTCCTAGAAGGCAGGAGTTCTTCGGAGAGGAATCAAACCGTTGTGATTACCCCCGGAAAGTTTGTGAGGGATTGGAAGCCACCTCAAAGGCTTACCACTAGTGGTTGAGAAACGCCTTTGCGGTGTTGTCTCAAAGGGAGAATAGGGTGAGCCTTCGTGGCGTTGGTGTGCCTTCGTGGTAACATCCACCTCACTAACGATGACTAGCTTCCCTCCATGGAAGTGAACATCGGGATACACCCTCGTCTCCGTGACTTCGGTTATCCTTAACCCTAACTCCTTACTTGTGGTTTACTTTGGTTACTTGATCATACATTCACAACATATTGTTGTCCTCATTATATTGTGTTGGCTATTTCCCTATAAGATTAATCATTTAGGCATACACTTTATATCCCGCAATTCATACTTGCTACTATTGATATATCTCGTGTTTAGTGTGATTTGCTAATCTGTGTTATACACTCACATATCTTGTGATATTTCTCAAGTAAGTTCGTGTAACTTACTTGTGCTTGTGAGTAATCTTGTTGTGTTCATCTTAGCAGAACAAGTTGCTTGTGCACGTAGTTGAGCCTAGTATATTTAGGATTTGTGCTTGAAAAGTATCCTCTTAGTTCATTTCCGCATTAGGATAAAGCCAAATCCGTAGAAGTTTTTAAAACGCCTATTCACCCCCTGTAGGCAACATCGTGGTCCTTTCAATTGATATCATAGCAAGGTCTCTCATTATTAGGCTTCACCGCCTAGAGAGTATCGATGTCGACTATTGGATTAGTGCACAATGACACCTTTGACTTTGATCGCATGAATTATCACTTGTGGAGAATTCGTATGCTTTATCACCTTCGGGCCATGGGCCCAAATGCTTTACGAATTGTTCTTGTCAGGATTGTTGCTGCAAAGGATGATCCATCTCCATCTATAGATGACATGTATCTTGATTGTGAGGCCTCCCTTACTATTAATCAAACTATAAACCCTGAAGTGTGTAAGTCAATCTCGACTTGGAAGTCGGCTCATGAAGTTTGGACCAAACTCGAAGATATATACGGTGGGTCCAATCTCGATGAAGACAATATTATGTTGAAGGAGTTGGTGCACGAGCTCTTCATAGTTTTCTATCATGAAGAGCCCTCCATTACTTCCATCTCCGATTACTTGCACACTTCAGCATCTTCTACTCCACCAACATGTGGCATGCCATAAGGTAATGACATGGTGAGTGAAGAAATATCTTGTGATGATGGTGTTAAGCTCATTATTAATTAACTTGCTTGTGTTGATGATAATGTTGTATCCTCTATGGACATGGGCATACCTAGCACCACATATAGTTTAAATTACTGTGTTGATAGTTCATGCATATCACCTAAGGATTCCTTGACAAATGTTTCTGGTGATATGCTTTCTCTCCCGTGTTTCCATGATCAAAATGCTTTGGCTCCCTCTAGTTGCCCTATGACTAACCATTTAGGAGAAATCAAGAAAAATGAGGCACTCTTGACTGATGAAGAACCTGGTTCTCCAAAAGAATCATCATGAACTCCTTTTGTTCACATGTGCCTCATGGCACGAGGTAATGATTAGGTATGATCTTCTCTTAGTGATAACAATGATATTTGTAATGAGGATGATGATGATGACTTGACTGAAAATCTCTATGAGATTGGTCAAATTCTTCATAGAGCTAAACATAATGCTTATCAGAGGTTTCAAGATGTTCTTGCTTACTTTGAAAAGCATAATGATTTATTTAATTACGAGCATGCTAAAAGTGAACAACTTGAACATGAACCGGAGAAGGCTCATCAAACATGTAGAGACTTAAGATCTTCAAAAGGAGAGACTGAAATTGCTCATGGTAAGCTTAAAGAGGATTTAGAGCTCCTTCTCCTTGAATGCAATAATGTCAAGGGAGAGATCATAAAATCTCTAAGATTTATGAAGAGCGTCAATCTACTCATGAGAAGTCTCTAATTGCTACTTACTCCTCTCATATTGTCGATGATACTTGTGCATCTCACTCTACCTCATTTGAAGCATCAACTTTGAAGGAGAATGTTGAGTTATGTGCTCAACTTGATTTGCTAACCAGCAATTATCGGAAATTGGAAGAAAGTCATGAAAATCTCTCAAGCACTCATCAGGATCTTCTAATCTCTCATAATGAGCTAAAGTTAGCACTTGAGACTATGGCCATCAAGGTAAAATCTTTTGAGTCTCATGTGAACATTAGCACATCTACTATGAATGCTTTATTGCCATGTGCTAATCCTTGCAATTCATCCACCTCTCATATTATTACCAATCATGATGATTTGCTCGAATTGTCTTTTTGCTCTAGCCATGAAGTTTCTACTTCCACTAGTCTTCTTGTTTCTAGTGTTGAAACTAACCATGTAGAAGAAATTAATGAGCTCAAGGCCCAAGTCACTAGCTTGAAGAAAGATTTGGAAAAGTGTGATGATGGACATAGTTATCATTACAATAAGAATAAGTCCAAGAACAAGAAAAGGGGGAAAAACTAAGCCACAAACAAGTCCAACATTTCTTGCTTTAGGTGCAAAATGGTTGGGCATCACGTGAGATCTTGTCCATTACAGATAAAGGCTTATAAAGATATTCTACATGGGAAGAGGCCTCAAGCTCAATCTCGAGCTCAAACTCATGTTTTAGAACGACCAGTATGCATGATCAAAGATGCTATTTCTTCCCAAGTTGAGAAAGTAAAGAAGAAGAATAGAAAGCGGAGTACATGTTGCTATATCTGTCGAAGGAAGGGGCACATAGCTTCAACATGCCCCATTGGTAACATCTCAAAGCCTCCAATTATCAATGATCATTATTAACTTAGGAAGGATATTTTTGGCAATTTGTTTGCCAAGTATGTTGGTGCCCAAAGTGGTTGGGAAGTGGATAATATCATTTAGTTCCCAAGCCTATTATTACTAACTTCTTAGGACCCAACTTGGTTGGAGACCATCAATCTCAAACTTGATAGGTGTGTGTGGAGGGCATTGAAGACTTGGTTGGTTCATGAAGAAAAAATATTTTCAATGTTTATTATGGTTCAAGCCAAGTCAAGAATATTATCATCATATTTGCTGTTACAATGCCTCTCCTAGCGGTAACTCATATATATTGTCTACACTAAAAGTTACTAGCCCCTGTCATGTTTAGGTTTGGTACCTAGCATGTGTTTTGATTTGTTGTGCCTCCTAGTATGCTTGATTTGTGTTATCTAGCATGTGTAGGTTGTTATGCATGTCATATTGTTCTGTGTGTAGTCCTGATCATTACTTGCATCCTGGTTGCAGTTCATTGGGTTCTTTTGAGATATTAATGGATCATCACATTATAGGGGAGTGTTATGCTCTATGCACATCACAAATCTACAATGTGTATATATTGGACACCACCTAGTATTTATAGTGCAAGATTATCGAGTTAATATGTGGTATGTCAAGTTCATTTGAAGTTCGAATTCTCATCCATTGATCATCTTTAGTTGGATTTCAATTGCCTCACGTGGAAAATACATGGATTATCACATTATGGGGGAGTGATATGCTATGTGCATATCACAATCCTTGGTAATATAAACATTTGATTAAAGCCACTTAGAATCTATTATTGAGATTATTTTATATCTTTATGGCTTACCATGCTCAACAGGTCTCTATTTTCTAATAATTATTTTGTTGTTCAATTCTTTAGATGTGTGAGAGTATGACATTCTACTGCAGGATTATTCATGGTTTATCTCCTAGATCATACTTAAAAGAAGGGCATATATGATGCAAGCCTTTCAAATTATTTCTCTACATGATGATCTAGCTAATCGACATGTTAATAATATGGTATCTAAGCATTGTGCGTATTGCTAAACTCCCATATCATGATTGTGTGAGTATAAATGACTTTGTGCTTATTTGGAATCTATCACCGAATGACAATTCTAAATACCATTATGTTCTCTTACACATGGTATCCCTTGTATGGTAGAGTTTCATGGTCATCTCTATATCGGCTTTGCTTCTACTTGCATTTTTAACTAGCCGAGAAATTCATTTGTCTCCCGATAATCTCCCATGCATTTGTTTGAGTTCATATTACTATTTTTATGATGTTGTGGGAGTTATTATGTTATTACCTATAATATAATATATCTACCTGAGTGAGACATGCATGTAAGATTTTGCACAATGCATACGTTAAATGCTCATTTGTTTTGCTTGGTTCATGTGTTGAACTTGTTGTGCTATCATATGTTGATTTGTCACTTTGATTTATTTTGGACAACATAAATGATTGGTGAGGTTATTGGAAGTATTAACAGTTATTTGTTCATTTGTCCAATTTGCATCTCTTTGGATTTTGATAGGATTGTGTAGGCATATTTACTATATATAAATTCTCATGCCTTATCTATCATATTTTTGATCCAATATATATATGGTAAATCCGTCATATCCTTTAAAGCTAATATGTGCATAAAATTAAAATTCATATCTATATGCACATAATTGAGTGGTTTTTGCCCTATATATTGTAGTTTGACTAACTACTTTAGACCCAATAAGTTTGGGGACCATATTGTACTTAAAAGTGATCTAGGTACTTTGGAGAAGCATTGCTATCTTGGCTTATTCATAAATAAGGTGATGCCATCACAAGGGAATTAGAGCCAGGAGTACATAACTCAGTCATTACTACTCCATACCAATGCTTTCTCGGTAACAAGTATTTACTTCATGCATGTATATAAGTAGAGTCAACCTTGTGTAGGTTGCATCATAGCATGAAATAGTACTTATTCTATTTTCTGTTTTCCTGCATGTTTTTGAAAACACTTTGTTGCAGTGTTTAGACAATTGAGTAGAATCATCTAATGGGGATCTACAAAATCATATTCATGGTTCATTCATCCCAAGACATGCCGAATAAGCAACTCATTGCATGTCATTTCCTAAAATGTTCTCTCATGTGGAGCTTTTATGCAAATTCCAGAAACACTATAATTACTTGTAGTATTCGTATCTTCATAGGAATTCATGGTCATGCGAATGAGATCAATTTGTGCCATGGTCCTTGTGCCATGTGCCTTGCTCTTATGTTAAGATAACACGTGTATGATAATGGATTCACTTGTGCATATCATGTTCTTATCAATTGAGACTTTTTATGTATGCAAGTTTCATTGTGGATACATAGTGTCCACTTAGTAATCTATGCACATAAGTAAGTTCCCATCTTTGCGATATCACTTGATCCTTGCCGGTCACTTGGTTCCTTCCTTATTGATTCATTGGTGGTATCGGTAAGAGGTTGCGAAGTAAGTGCCTATATGTCTTGCACATAATCTTATGCACTCATATGTTTGGATGTATTTTGGACCCACACTTATCATAATGATTGATTTGGATATTCACATTATACCTTGTCCAAAATATGTTGTTTGGATATTTAAAATGTTTGTCGAATGCTTATTCTGATATCCCATCTATTGCAATCTCTAGATCCCGAGTCCCTCAAATTCTTGCCATTATATATGTGCATTTTATTTCACTCACATCTTGCAATACGCATACACTAAGGAGGAAACCATTGTCTTTGAGATTTGTCCCATTTTGGCATTTGTTGCCAATGGGGGAGAAGCTTAGAGGATTTAAGTTAAGATATCTAAAAATATTGTTTATTGCATGAATTAGTATATACAGAGCAAATAGAGAAAACTCCACCTAGTTCATGTCAACCAATATATGCAAGAAAATTCATAGTTCGTTCACACATGCATATATTGTGGGGGAGTGTGCTGTATATATTGTTTAGTATTTTGATGTTAGTACACCGAGTGTGATAAACTCAAGTATCTTTGTGACACTTGACGCTATCAAGTATTTTGATGTTAGCACACCGAGTGTGATAAACTCAAGTATCTTTGTGACACTTGACGCTAACAAAACCATCCCAAGTATTCAATATATCCTTGGGTAAATTGCATACTTGTGTTAAATTCATTATACTTGTGTTAAAATTCATTATATAAATCCTCTTGTTGAGATTGTCATCAACTACCAAAATGGGGGAGATTGAAAGTGCATGTAGTCCCCTTGTGTGGTTTTGGTAATTGATGACAATCCTAATGGACTAATGTTTGCATTGAGTTATACATTTGAAGGAATGTTCTATATGCAACACATGAAGAATATTGGATGACTTGAAGTATGCTTATTCCATGAATATGCAAGAAAGAGCTCGAACGAATTCTAAATGAATGTCAAATACATATTTTTGTGCATGCATCAAGGATGAGCTCAGTGAGTGAATCAAATATGATACGATCAAGAGGAATTCCTTGTGATGAACTATGTGATCTATGTGGAGTTCAGTGAGGATCTCAGACATTCTCATGCTTTGGCTTATGGTTTGAGCCATGATGGATCAAGATATTGAGAGAATAATTAAAGAGAAGAATTCTACATATGTCTCGAAAATAGGATCATGATGAGCTCATATGTTGTATCACGAAGACGAGCAAGTTATAGCCAATATGAGATGCATGGAGAAACTTGATATGGTCATGGTGAATTGAGATATCGGCAATCATTTCTTAAAGCAATGAAGCCTTACAAGAAATTATTAGGGGCAGCAAGTCATCAAGATTAATCTTGGATCTAAGATAAATGTTGACGAAGATGAAGATCAAAGAGTTAACTCAAAGTTAGTCATCACACAAGTGCAAATGATGTACCACATGGGATCTTGTGGTATGGTAAGTTATTTTCAATTGCACGTTGTGTACTAACCCATACTATATGTTGTCTATGTCTATAAGGGTTAGGTAATTTTCATGGGCTCGCATCAAGAGAGAGATTCCAAGTGTCCATCAGATGATGACATCAAGGGTTCATGATCATGTTTGACAAGGACAAGTTCAAGATAACCATTTCTAAGGATTACATGCTTGAAGCTTGTGGATGTTCACATGATAGACAAATGAAGATGAATACAAAGCAAGGCTTTCCACATTGCGTATGGGAGAGCTACTTGAAGACTTCATCAATTTCTTGCCCTCAGCTTGAGCCAAGAAGAAACAATAACATCAAGCTAAAGTCTAAGTCCTGAATCAAAGGTATTAGTTCCTTTGACGTTAGTGGTGCGGAGTGATGATCACCGAATGAACATATACGCTCAAGTATGGATTATCGGTAGCTATGTTGTGTAGCGCTTTTTACGATTCTTTACTTTTAGGGATCCCGCACTAGTAAGAGGGGATCACTGGGTCTCGCAAGAAACTTGCTCAAAACTCTATGCAATTCCACTCTATCTATCTTCCTGGCTGGTGTGCTCCTGTTCGGTCGTCCGGTGGTTCTCGGTCGTCCGGACCCTAGATGTACGACGCCGTCCGGAAATCCGGAGCCAGCCAATAGAGTCAAACTTTCGGACTTCCGTTGCCAGCAAACATATCCAAAATGTCGGACTTCCGACCATTTTGGGCGACCGTATCCCGGATGGTCGATGCCTTTCGGTCATCCTCGCGCTATTCACTTTTTACCTAATGGTGACCTAATATCTTGTGTGTCTTTGGACGACCGACGTCCTTCATACGATCATATGCTGGTTACATCTCCATCAAATACTATTGTAATCATATACCTTCTGCATCTTTGGACGACCGACCACTGTCGAACGTCGGACCCCTCGTGGCTGTCCGGATGACTGTCAACTGCCGGACTATTGGAAATATGCCCTAGAGGCAATAATAGATTGGTTATTATTATATTTCCTTGTTCATGATAAACGTTTATTATCCATGCTATAATTTTATTGATTGGAAACTCAAATACATGTGTGGATACATAGACAAAACACTGTCCCTAGTGAGCCTCTAGTTGACTAGCTTGTTGATCGAAGATAGTTAAGGTTTCCTAGCCATAGACAATTGTTGTCACTTGATAACGGGATCACATCATTAGGAGAATCATGTCATGGACAAGACCCAAACTATAAACGTAGCATCTAATCATGTCAGTTTAGTGCTATTATTTTCTGCATGTCAATGTATCTATTCCTATGACCATGAGATCATGCAACTCTCAGACACTCGAGGAATACCTTGTGTGTATCAAACGTTGTGACGTAACTGGGTGTCTATAAAGGTGCTCTACATGTATCTCCGAAGGTGTCTGTTCGGTTGGCGTGAATCGAGACTAGGATTTGTCACTCCGTATGACGGAGAGGTATCTCGGGGCCCACTTGGTAATAGAACATTGCTACTATGACAACAGACCTTCCCTGGCAACGGCGCCAGGAATCCTTCCGCTATGGGCTACGCCTATAGGGACTTTCTTGGAAAATATGCAAAGGATTTCCCCGCGGACTTGGAGCCTTGAGTTGGTGTTCCCTTGGCGGTAAGTATTTCCCTCAGTTTGAGAACCAAGGTATCAATCCAGTAGGAGGATCGAGGTAAGTCACAAGTACCTGCACAATCACAAAGAGCTTGCACCCAACGCTATGAAGGGGTTGTCAATCCCTTATAGATTGTTTGCAAAGTGAGAACTCAAAGCAAAAGCTAAAAAAAGCAAAGTAAAAGTAAAGGTGGAGACGATAGTTGTGAATAGACCCGGGGGCCGTAGTGTTCACTAGTGGCTTTTCTCATGAAAGCAAGTAGACGGTGGGTGAACGAATTACCGTCGAGCAATTGATAGAACTGCGCAAAGTCATGACGTTATCTATGGCAATGATCATATCTATAGGCATCACGTCCAAAACAAGTAGACCAATACTTTCTGCATCTACTACTATTACTCCACACGTCGACTGCTATCCAGCATGCATCTAGTGTATTGAGTTCATAAGAATAGAGTAGCGCCTTAAGCAAGATGACATGATGTAGATGGACAATCTCAAATCTATGATGAAAGCCCACCTTGTTACCCTTGATGGCAACAACATGATGCGTGCCTTGCTGCCCCTTCTGTCACTTGGAAAGGTCACCGCACGGTATGAACCCAAAACCAAGCACTTCTCCCATTGCAAGAATCATAGATCTAGTTGGCCAAACAAAACCCAAGACTCGGAGAGACTTACAAGGATGTCAAATCATGCATATACGAAATCAACAAAGACTCAAATATAATTCATAGATAATCCATCGGATCTCGACAAACACACCGCCAAAGAGGATTACATCGGATAGATCTCCATGAAGATCATGGAGAACTTTGTATTGAAGATCCAAGAGAGAGAAGAAGCCATCTAGCTACTAACTACGAACTCGTAGGTCTGAAGTGGACTACTCACGAGTCATTGGAGAGGCAATGATGTTGATGTAGAAGCCCTCCAACTCCAAAGTCCCCTCCGGTAGGGCACCGGGAAGGGTCTCCAGATGAGCTCTCGCAGAAACGGAAGCTTGCGTCGGCGGAAAAGTGTTTTCGTGGATGCCCTGATTTTTTCTAGGAAAAGTGTTTAGCTAGGGAAGGGGAGCGCCAGAGAGGCCACAAGCCTGGTTGCCGCGGGCCCCCTGGCCACGGCAACAGGGCTTGTGGGCTCCCTGTGGGCCCCCTGCCTTGGCCCTCAAGTCCCCCGATCTTCTTCTGTTCTGGAAAATTTTATTTCGGGGATTTTATTCCGTTTGGACTCCGTTCCAAAATCAGATCTGACAAGAGTCAAAAACACAGAAAAAACAGGAACTGGCACTTCACATTAAATTAATAAGTTAGTCCCAAAAAAGATATAAAAGGTATATAAAACATCCAAAGTTGACAAGATAACAACATGAAACCATCAAAAATTATAGATACGTTTGAGACGTATAAAGCATCCCCAAGCTTAACTCCTGCTCGTCCTCGAGTAGGGAAGTAATAAAGAATGAATTTTTGATGCTTTCATGCTACCTAGCATAGATGTCCTTTGTAACTCCTCTTATGTGACGTGAATGTTCATATGCATTAGATTCAAAACAATAGTTTGCTATTGACGTGGAGATGATAATACTTCAAGCAAACTAGCAAGGTAATCATGAACTTTCAAAATAACAAGGCCAAAAGAAAGTTATCCCTACAAAATCATATAGTCTGGCTATGCTCTATCATCCTTGCACAGCGAATTTAAATCATGCACAACCCCATTATTTGCCAAGTAATTGTTTTCACACCTTTACTTTCTCAAACTTTTTCAACTCTTACGCAATACATGAGCGTGAGCCATGGTTTTAGCACTATAAGTGGAATGGAGTGTGGTGGAGGTTGGAAGGCAAACAAGGAGAAGATGGTCACATTGACTAGGCATATCAATGAGCTATGGAGATGCTCATCAACATATATCAACGTGAATGAATAGGGATTTCCATACAATTGATGGACTAGAGCTAAGAGTATGTGAAAGCTCTTAAAGAAAACTAGTGGGTGTGCATCCAACTTGCTTGCTTACGAAGACCTAAGGCAATTTTGAGGAAGCCCATGATTGGAATATACAAGCCAAGTTATATAATAAAAATTTCCCACTAGCTATATGGTGGTGACAAAACGAGAGACTCTCAATCATGAAGACCATGGTGCTTAATAAGCACAAGTGTGGAAAGATAGTAGCATTGTCCCTTCTCTCTTTTTCTCTCCTTTTTTGGTGGGCTCTATGGCCTCTCTTTTTATTTATTTTTTTGGTGGGCATCTTTGGCCTATTTTTGTAAATGGGCTTCGCTGGCCTCTTTTATTTCCTCACATGGGACAATGCTCCATCAATGATGATCATCACACTTACAACTCAAAACTTAGAGCAATGATGACTCTATATAGAATGCCTTCGGTAGTGTACCGTGACAATGATCTAGCATGGCATAAACATCAAATGGAAACATCATGCTAGCTATCTTATGATCATGCAATGGCAATGTAGAAGTGGTGGCACATGTCATGGTGGTAGTTTCATGGCAATATATATCGGAATGGCTTTGAAAAAGCCATAGTAGGTAGGTATGGTGGCTGTTTTGAGGGAGGCTAATGGTGGGTTTTATGCACCGGCGAAAGTTGCACGACACTAAAGAAGATAGTGATGCTGGAAGGTGAAAGTGCATCTAAACCATGGACTCAACATTAGTCATGAACAACTCATATACTTGTTGCAAAAGTTTTAGTAGTAATCGAAACAAAGCATTCAACGCATACTCCTAGGGGAAGGGTTGGTAGGTATAAACCATCGCGCGATCCCGACCGCCACACAAAGGATGACAATCAATAGACTAATCATGCTCAGATTTCATCACATAGTGGTTCACCATAGGTGCATGCTACGGGAATCACTAACTTCAACACAAGTATTTCTAGATCCACAACACCTTACTAGTATAACTTCAATATTACCACAACCACAACTCAAAACTAATTGAGATGAACCAAACTTCTCTAACTATTCGATGCACATGAAGGTGGAAGTTTTCATATCCCTTTGGATAACTACCCCTTTTGAGACTACTTTCATAGCATAGATCAACTACCAAGCCACGCGCTTCCATTCTCTAAAAGTTAGAAGTGAAACACATAGAGCAAAATCAACTAGCTCAAAAGATATAAGTGAAGCACATGTGAGCTGAATTGTCTAACCAAAGGATACAAGTGAAGCTCGACAAAATCACGGTGAGTGCATGTCTCTCTCTCTAGGTGTGCAGCAAGGAAGATTGTGACAAAACAAAAATAAAAGACTCCTATGATACAAGACTCTCCAAGCAAAAGACATAACATGTGGTGAACAAAAATATAGCGCCAAGTAACGTTACCGATGGATTGAAGACGAAAGAGGGGATGCCTTCCCGGGGCATCCCCAAGCTTAGGCTTTTATGACATCCTTGAATCATCTTGGGGTGACTTGGGAATCCCCAAGCTTGAGCTCTTGCCACTCTTTATCTTTTTGTCCAGAAGAACTTCACCCAAAACTTGAAAACTTCACAACACGAAACTTAAACAGAAACTCATGATAACATTAGTATAAGAAAGCAAACCACCACTTCCTTACGTACTGTCACAAACTTAAATTCTACTTATGTTGATGTTGGGTTACTGTATTTTCAATCTTCCATGGCTAATACCCCCCGATACTATCCATAGTTTCATCAAAATAAGCAACCAACTCAACAAAAACAGAATCTGTTAACAGCAGACCAGTCTGTAGCAATCTGTATACTTCGTATACTTCTCGTACTTCAAAAATCTGAACAATTACGAAAGTCTGTAGAATTTGCGTAGCAATCAGCAGCAAAAAGAATCAACTCAAAAGATCTTACAGAAAAAAATGAAAATTCTTTTCGTGAGAAGAAAGTTTCTGTCTTTTCCTGCATGACCAAACGATCGTCCCCAAGACTAATCATAACGGTATTACTTGGCACAAACGCAAAAGAAACACAAAAAACACAATCATAACAGAATTATGAAAGTGTGGAAAACACAGAATAGAAAGAAAAAGAATAGATTTGTTGGGTTGCCTCCCAACAAGCGCTATTGTTTAACGCCCTTAGCTAGGCATAAGGTGATGGAATCACGTATAGTCATCTTTGGTGCTCAAACCATAAGTAGCCCTCATCGTAGATTCATAAGGCAATCTTATTTTCTTTCTAGAAAAATGCTTCATGCCCTTCTTTAGAGGAAATTGAAATCTAATATTCCCTTATTTCATATCGATGATAGCACCAGTAGTCCTTTGGAAAGGTCTACCAAGAATAATGGGACATGAAGGATTCAATCTATGTCAAGTACAATGAAATCCACGGGTACATAGTTCTTGTTTGCAACAATAAGAACATCATCGATCCTTCCCATGGGTTTCTTGACAGTAGAATCCGCAAGATGCAAATTAAGAGAACACTCTTCAATCTCATGAAAACCAAGAATATCACATAAAGACTTTGGAATCGCGGAAACACTAGCACCCAAATCACACAAAGCATTGCATTCATACTTTTTGATTTTGATTTTGATAGTAGGTTCCCACTCATCATGAAGTTTTCTAGGTATAGAGACTTCTAATTCGAGTTTCTCTTCAAGAGATTTCAACATAGCATCTATGATATGAGCAGTAAAGGCTTTGCTTTGGCTATAAGCATGTGGAGAGTTTGCAATGGATTGCATCAAAGAAATGCATTCAAACAAGGAGCAACTATCATAATTGAATTCCTTGAAATCCAAAGTGGGAGTTTCATTACTACCCAGAATTTTGATTTCTTCTACTAAACTCTCCACACCTTTATCATCAAGATAGGTGGACTCCGAATCATTCGGGCGTTTTTCAACCAAAGTGGATTCACATCCAGCCCCTTCATCAATAGGTTTGACACACGAAAACAAAGATTCAAGAGGAGTCACACCAAGCACTTTAAGATCTTCGTGATTTGCATCACTAGAACGCACCCTTTTAAACCATTCATGCCTAGCGCGAATTTGGGCGGTTCTTCCTTTGATCTCATTCATGGAGACACACATAGCTTTTAGAGTTTCATCCAAGTTAACCTTGGGAGGAGCACATATAACTTTCAAAGCATCAATATCACAAGACATCCTATCAACGCTCTTAGCCAAATCGTCTATTTTGAGTAGTTTTTCCTCTATGGATGCATTAAAAATCTTTTGAGAGTTGATGAACTCTTTGATATTACTCTCTAAATCAGAGGGTAATTTGTTATGATTTCCATAAGTGTTGTTGTAGGAATTGCCATAATTGTTAGAGGAGTTACTAGGAAAAGGCCTAGGAACATAGTTTCCTCTAAAAGCATTGTTGTTGCCAGAATTGTTCCTACCAACAAAATTAACGTCCAAACAAGCGTTTCTTATCTAAATCAAGGAAGATAGTGGCATGTCATTAGGATCTAAAGGAGCATTTCTACTACCAACCAAATTCATCAACTCGTCCATCTTAGCACTAAGCGTGTTAATTTCTTCTATAGCGTGTACCTTTTTGCTAGCAGGTGACCTTTCAGTGTGCCACCGAGAGTAGTTGGTCATGATATTGCCTAGGAGTTTTGTAGTGTCTCCTAACGTGATTTCCATGAACGTTCCACCTGAGGCGGAGTCCAAGATATTGCGAGAAGCAAAATTCAAACCAGCGTAAAAGTTTTGTATAATCATCCACAAACTCAAGCCATGAGCGGGACAATTTCTAATCATTAACTTCATCCTCTCCCAAGATTGTGCAACGTGTTCATGATCAAGTTGCTTGAAATTCATGATATCATTACGGAGAGAAATAATCTTAGCCGGCGAAAAATACTTGGATATGTAAGCATCTTTGCACTTATCCCAAGAATCGATACTATATTTAGGCAAAGAAGAAAACCAAGTTTTTGCGCGATCTCGCAACGAGAAAGGAAAAAGCTTCAACTTAATCGCGTCATTATCCACATATCTTTTATTTTGCATATCACAAAGTTCAATGAAGGTATTGAGATGGGATGCGACTTCTTCACTAGGAAGGCAAGATAATTGCTCTTTCATAACAAGATTCAGCAAGGCAGCGTTGATTTCATAAGATTCCGCACTAGTGGTGGGAGCAATCGGAGTTCTAATAAAATCATTATTATTATTACTCGAGAAGTCGCAAAGTTTGGTGTTTTCATCCATGATGACTTCAATGAACCAACAAAAACACAAGCAAGCAAGAAAACTGGCAAAGGAAAACGGCAAAAAGGCAAAAGAAAACGGCAAAGGAGAAAGGTAAATGAAAACGGCAAATGTGAAGTGGGGGAGAGGAAAACAAGAGGCAACTGGCAAAAAAGGTAAATGCAAGAGATGAGTTTGTGACACCTACTTTGATAGATCTTGACTTGATCTCCCCCCGGCAACGGTGCCAGAAATCCTTTTGCTACTGTGACAACAGACCTTCCCTCGCAACGGCGCCAGGAATCCTTCTGCTACGGGCTACCCCTATAGGGACTTCCATGGCAAATATGCAACGGATTTCCCTGCGGCCTTGGAGCCTTGCGTTGGTGTTCCCTTGAAGAGGAAATGGTGATGTAGCACAACGGCGGTAAGTATTTCCCTCAGTTTGAGAACCAAGGTATCAATCCAGTAGGAGGATCGAGTCAAGTCACAAGTACCTGCACAAACACAAAGAGCTTGCACCCAACGCTATGAAGGGGTTGTCAATCCCTTATAGATTGTTTGCAAAGTGAGAACTGAAAGCAAAAAGTAAACAAAGCAAAGTAAAAGTAAAGGTGGAGACGATAGTTGTGAATAGACCCGGGGGCCGTAGTGTTCACTAGTGGCTTTTCTCATGAAAGCAAGTAGACGGTGGGTGAACGAATTACTGTCGAGCAATTGATAGAACCGCGCAAAGTCATGACGTTATCTATGGCAATGATCATATCTATAGGCATCACGTCCAAAACAAGTAGACCGCTACTTTCTGCATCTACTACTATTACTCCACACGTCGACCGCTATCCAGCATGCATCTAGTGTATTGAGTTCATAAGAACAGAGTAACGCCTTAAGCAAGATGACATGATGTAGACGGACAATCTCAAATCTATGATGAAAGCCCATATTGTTACCCTTGATGGCCACAACATGATCCGTGCCTTCCTGCCCTTTCTGTAACTGGGAAAGGTCACCGCACGGTATGAACCCAAAACCAAGCACTTCTCCCATTGCAAGAATCATAGATCTAGTTGGCCAAACAAAACCCAAGACTCGGAGAGACTTACAAGGATATCAAATCATGCATATAAGAAATCAACAAAGACTCAAATATAATTCATAGATAATCTGATCACAAATCCACAATTCATCGGATCTCGACAAACACACCGCCAAAGAGGATTACATCGGATAGATCTCCATGAAGATCATGGAGAACTTTGTATTGAAGATCCAAGAGAGAGAAGAAGCCATCTAGCTACTAACTACGGACCCGTAGGTCTGAAGTGGACTACTCACGAGTCATTGGAGAGGCGATGATGTTGATGTAGAAGCCCTCCAACTCCAAAGTCCCCTCCGACAGGGCACCGGGAAGGGTCTCCAGATGAGATCTCGCGGAAACGGAAGCTTGCGGCGGCGGAAATGTGTTTTCGTGGATGCCCTGATTTTTTCTATGATTTTAGGGAATTTATAGGCCAAAGAGCTAGGGCAGGGTAGCCCCAGGGAGGCCACAAGCCTGGTTGCCACGGGCCCCCTGGACGCGACAACAGGGCTTGTGGGCTCCCTGTGGGCCCCCTGCCTTGGCCCTCAAGTCCCCCGATCTTCTTCTGCTCTGGAAAAATTCATTTCGGGGATTTTATTCCGTTTGGACCCCGTTCCAAAATCAGATCTGAAAAGAGTCAAAAACACAGTAAAAACACGAACTGGCACTTGGCACTGAATTAATAAGTTAGTCCCAAAACAGATATAAAAGGTATATAGAACATCCAAAGTTGACAAGATAACAGCATGAAACCATCAAAAATTATAGATACGTTTGAGACGTATCAGACATCACAATAAGCCTTGCAAGCAATGTGACTAAGGAGTTATCCACGATATCTTGTATTACGGAACGAGTAAAGAGACTTGCCGATAACGAGATGGAACTAGGTATAGAGATACCGACGATCGAATCTCGGGCAAGTAACATACCGAAGGACAAAGGGAACAACATACGGGATTAACTGAATCCTTTACATAGAGTTTCAACCGATAAAGATCTTCATAGAATATGTAGGAGGCAATATGGGCATCCAGGTCCTGCTATTGGTTATTGACCGTAGAGGTGTCTCGGTCATGTCTGCATATTATCGAACCCGCAGGTTCTGCACTCTTAAGGTTCTGTGATGTTTCGGTATAGTTGAGTTATAGGTGTTAGTAACCGAAAGGTGTTCGGAGTTCCAGATGAGATCCCAGACGTCACGAGGAGCTCCAGAATGATCCGGAGGTAAATATTGATATATATAGGAAGTCCTGTTTTGGTCAGCGGAAAAGTTTCGGGCTCATCAGTAGTGTACGGCAAGTGCCGGGAGGGTACCGCAGACCATCGGGAGGGGTGTCATGCCCCGAGGGGCCTTTTGGGCTCTGGGAGGATATAAACCAGACCCTAGTGGGCTGACATAAGCCCCTCTAAGGCCCATGAGGTTTGAGAGGCAAAAAACCCAGAGGTGAAAAAGGTGGAAAGGGTTTCCAAGTGGAAAGGAGGAATCCTACTCCTAGTAGGAGTGGAGTAGGACTCTTCCACCTCCAATTTCGGCCAAACGTTGAGGTTTGAGGCCGCCTCCTCCCCTCCCTCCCTCCTATATATACTAGAGGTATTGAGGGTTTTTGAGACACTGAAAATACAGCCACGTGCTACCTTCTATCTCTAGATTTTTTCTCCTCTATTCTAGTTTCAGCGGTGCTTAGGCGAAGCCGTGCTGGAATAGCTACACCACCACCACCACCATGCCGTTGTACTGGAGAACTCATCTACCTCTTTGCCCCTCTTGCTGGATCAAGAAGGCAGAGATCGTCATCGAGCTGTACGTGTGCTGACCGCGGAGGTGTCGTCCGTTCGACACTAGATCGGGATGGATCGTGATGGGATTACGGCACGGATCATGATTAGATAGCGGGACGAGCTGCTGATGACCCACAAGTGTAGGGCATCAATCGTAGCCTTTTCGATAAGTAAGAGTGTCGAACCCAACAAGGAGCAGAAGGTATTGACAAGTGATCTTGACCAAGGAATAATTGCAAGTACTGAAATGTAACTTTTTATGGGTTTTCTAGTATAAGCAACATGGAAATAAAGGCAAGTAAAGTAAATGGTGCCGAGGTGCAGCAAGTGGCCCAATCCTTTTAAACACAAAGGATAACCCGAGGGACTAAACTTATAAAGACTAAGGCGTTCCTGAGGACACACGGGAGAGATGGTCAAGTACTTTCGCTATATTCCGTCTAGTACTATGTTTTGTATTGATAAGTGTTATGTGGGTGGACCTTAACTAGTGCACTGTCTAGGCTAAGACAAGTACACTCTTATGATTAATCCCTCTTGCAAGCTTCCGCAAATACAAGAGAGAAATTAAGGCTAAGCCTAACCATAGCAATAATCTTTAGGATCCAATACTCCCTCATGCGAAAGTATGCGAACTAGGGTTCAGGTTTCTATCACTCCGGAAACCCACCGTAAGCATTCTTTATACATGATGCATTCCCCTAGGTCCTTAAAAAGGTGAAGTGTTATGCAGTAGATGTTCACATAACACCACTAGAAGAATAACATCATAACTTAAATATCAATCAACACATATTACTTCAACATCATATGATTACTAGCATCTAGACTTTTCCCATGTCCTCAAGAACTAACGGAACTACCCACAAGACATAAAAGAGATCATGATCAGAGGTGATGAAAATATGATTAACAATATGGTCATAACAGTAATCCTCCAACAAAACTCAATAGCATTCACCACAAAAGAGTAATCAACACCGATAGAGTAGAGGGGATGAATAGTGCAAGGTACAACTCCGATTGGAATGGTGAAGTAGAATGGATGAAGGTGGAGATGGTGCTGGTGATGGTGATGATGGTGATGATGATCCCGATGATTCCCGTGATGATGGTGATGACGATGAGGACGATCCCCTCTTCCGGGAGGAGTTTTCCCCAGCGAAATATGCCCGCGAGAAAGGTCTTTTCTTCTCTGTAAGTTTCCGCCGCGGAGCGGCAGCGGAACTGCGAAAACTCTTCTGTCCCCGTAACTTTTAGGTCAAGAGGAACATATAGGACAAAGGAGAGCGCCGGAGGCGGGGCCCACCACCCAGGCGGCCTCCTGGCGCGGCCTATGGGGGTCGCGCCAGTAGGTCGCGTGGGTGACCTATGGCCCCCCTCCGGCCCTTCTTTGGCCTGTCTTCGGGATCTGTTCGGAAACTTCTTCCCTCCAATTTTTAGCGCAGTTGGAGGTGTTCTGATATAGTGACTCTTCGTGCTATTTTCTCCGCTGAATCCTGCGTCTGCTGTTTCGGCACCGGAAAGTTGTAAACTGTGTAAAATAGGCCAAAACACTATAAGTACATCATCATAATGTGAAATATATCAATGAATAGAAACAAACTATGACACAAAATAGTTATGCATTTTGGACGTATCAACTCCCCCAAGCTTAGACCTCGCTTGTCCCCAAGCGAATACTGAGCTCGGTGAACCTGTCCACAATTTTAGTTAGTGAAGTGTCGATAAATAAGAATATGGACAAGAAGCATCATAATTTCTCTACTAAACTCAACCATCCTCAATAGCAGTCTCAACTCATAACGCCCTTATGAAAGAGTAATATCAATTACAATCAAGAGTAGAGCTAAGAAAACTCATCAAACCATGGCAAACATGTCCTTGGTCAAAGAACAACTAATAAGTTTTAACTTTTGCTCTTCCTCTTATATTTTGATGAGATCAATTGAAGCTTTTTGAAAGAACATGTTATTAGTCAGGAAGTGAAAATGCTAACACAAAGGAAGATGTTTGATTTAGCTAGGATTTAACAAACAACTTACTTATCTTAATGATAACATCAACAAAGGTGTGATATGACAATTCTCAATGAAACAATATAAATGCATGCATCTTTGTCAACATAAGGTGTCTGCTCTTTTTAGGATAGAAGGAAGTAGGTTTTACTGACTCAACATTAAAGTAAAAGATTGGCTCTTCGCAGAGGGAAGTAGGGAAAACTCATGTACTAGATCTTTTAGAGATTTTTAAATCAACAAGATTTTAAAACAAGATTTTGAGAGGTGCATAATTTGTCAACGAATGCTAATAGATAGCCCAATACTTCTCATGCTGGACAAGTTTTGAGGAACGACTCCCAAAGTGGGGACGATCACATCCCCTTAGTCTCCTTTGTTTATCACTACCAAAGTTTTCTGATTTCTCATCAACAAAGCGTGAAGGAGGTTTTGTTTGTTGTTATTACTTTTACGAGCTGGGCGCACTCATGCCAGTTCCTTCTGGTATTAGGGGTTCACAGATTAGACATGCAAACCCAAGATAAAACTTGTCTAGTATGAGAAGATTATGAACTATCTACTACTTCCTCATGAGCTAAACCAGAGGCACAAAACAGGGGGTAATATTTGAAGGTTTAAAGATAGCACATGAGTAATATACTTTAGGAGTGGCGGTGAAATACCACGTATAGGAAGGTATAGTGGACTCTTGGGAAGGTTGAGGTTTTAGGGTATGGATGCACAAGTAGTATTCCCGCTTAGTGCAAGGGTTGGCTAGCAAAGGCTTCTGAGAGCAGACAAATAATGTTGACTTGGATGCAAAACAATATAAAGTTTAACATAAAGAATTGGCATAAAGCATCAAGTTGCCTTCCTTGTCAGCATAACACTTCAAGCATAAGAACATGAATGTTTTGGCTATGTCGCTACTAAAAAAACTCATGCTTGTTGTTATGACCAATGCTATGTTTTCCAAGATTAAATAATGTTTTCTAAGCCATACCTGATATGTAAGATCAATACTCCCATACGAATCAACATATAAGATCGATTGCATGAAGAAAATATCGAGTGCAGCAAAGAAACCAATAGACTTCTCATTAATATTCCATCACACACACTCCACACTCACGGATACAAGACTCTCCACAAAGGAGTGATAGACCTCAGTGCAAACACCTATTTCCTAAGATAACTTCCCTGGACATGATATGACACTAAATTTGACCATAAAAGGTAAAGGATAAACAATAAAGATACCGGGCACTCCCCCGAGCTTGGGACAAGCTAAGGGAATGCCATTACCCATGAAGATTTCACTTTTCATCATACTTGTTGCTCTTCAAGTCCTCTATTATGCGTTGAAGGGTTTTGTTTTCAGCTTCCAATATGGTCACGTGTACTTTAAGCACACGGAAGTCTTCACATAATTGGTTAGTGATTCTGTAAGCTTCGTATATAGTAGATGACACAGGTGGAGCTCCCGCTGGAGGGACAGTTTCCGAAAGGTTCACAGAAAGATCATGTTGAGGGTTAATAAACCCCACGAGGATGGGGTTGTTGGAGCTGGATCCTCATGATGAAGGATCTCCTTCTTGCTGGGTGGTGACCATCTTGACTTCCTCTCTCACAAAGTGCTCCATCTCTGTTTGTCTTCTCGCTATCTCTTCATTAGTAGCCCATCATGTGACATTCCCTTGGTTGATATCTTGCTGGACACGGTGGAGACGACGAACCGTGTAGTCTTCCCCGCTTGAGTCGCAACAAGAAATATCGACCAATAGCTTCTTAGCCTGGTAGAAAAAGATCGAAAGAGAAAACGCACGGAATCGCAAGATAAAAAACCGGGATGATCCGGGAAAATACATAGCAAAAATTTATGCACCAAAATGAAGGTAACAAGAAAAAGTGGAGTCGGAGACGGACTCCGGGTCGTCGAGGCGGCCTCCTGGCGCGGCTAGGGGCTAGCCCGCGCCACCAGGTCACCTAGGTGACCTGGAGCTCTTCTCCGGCTCCGCTTCGGCTCGAAATTTCCCTAATTTTGCAAAAACACATAATACAGAACTTTTATTGACGTTCGCGAAGTTTCCTTACCGTATTTCATACCTATTCTTATTTTACTTCTACCGGTGTCTCATACAGTGTTGCAGTATGTTGTTCGTGAGTGGCTACCTCTTTCACATCCACCTCTACATTGATGGGGTCTCCAGCCATTTAATGCTCGAGTCTTTGCCCATTCACAACATGTGGTTTTATGCCTTCAAAATTATTAATCTTGATTGCACCGGAGTGGTAGACTTCTTCAATATGGTAGAGTCCTTCCCACTTGGAAAGTAATTTACCTGGAGAAAACCTGAAATGAGATCTATACAACAAAACCTTATCACCAACATTAAATTCACGTTTCAAAATTCTCTTGTCATGCCACTTCTTTATCTTTTCATTGAACATTTTTGTGCTCTCGTAAGCTTCACTTCTCCACTCATCTAGAGAAGTTAAGTTCATGCGACGCTTTTCACCAGCAATCTTTGGATCAACATTAAGCTCTCTAACAACCGAGAAAGCTTTGTGTTCTAACTCTAGAGGTAGATGGCATCCTTGCCATACACCATCTTATACGGAGACATCCCCAAGGGATTTTTGTAATCAGTTCTATACTTCCACAAGGCATCTCCTAGTTTATTGGACCAATCCTTTCTAGAACTGTTCACTGTCTTTTGCAAGATCAGCTTGATCTGTCTATTTGTTAGCTCAACTTGCCCACTTGTTTGAGGGTGGTAAAGTGAAGCAATTCTATGATTAACATCACATTTGGCTAAAGCTTTTCTAAAAGCATCGTGCGTAAAATGTGATCCTCCGTCGGTCATGAGGTACCTAGGTACACCAAACCTAGGGAAGATTACATCCTTGAGCATTTCCAAAGATGTCTTGTGATCAGCACTTTCAGTGGGGATTGCTTCAACCCACTTGGTCACATAATCAACAGCTACTAAGATGTGAGTGTACATGTGTGAAGGAGGGAAATGACCCATAAAATCAAAACCCCACGAATCAAAAGGCTCAATGACTAGAGAATAATTCATAGGCATCTCATTCCTCCTACTAATATTACCAACTCTCTGGCACTTATCACAAGATAAAACATAATTTCTAGCATCTTTAAAAGTAGTATGCTAAAAAACCTGATTGGAGAACCTTGTGTGCGCTCCTCTCACCGTCATGATGTCCTCCATAAGGACTACTATGACATTGTCTTAAAATATCCTTCTGCTCATGCTCCGGTATGCATCTCCTCACAATTCCATCCGCACCTTCTCTAAAAAGATGTGGGTCATCCCAAAAGTAATACCTGAAGTCGTGGAAGAACTTCTTCCGCTGCTGGAATGTTAAACCCGGAGGCAAAAACTTTGCAACAATAAAGTTAACATAATCTGCACACCATGGATCTCAATTAGATTTCACCTACAAAACAGCTAATTGTTCATCAAGAAAACTATCGTTCACCGAAATAGGATCATGTGGTATGTCCTCCAGCCTGTAAAGGTTGTCTGCTACAGGGTTGTCTGCTCCTTTCCTATCGACAATCTGCAAATCAAATTCTTGAAGAAGAAGGACCCATCTGATAAGCCTTGGTTTGGCATTCTTGTTTTCCATAAGATACTTAATAGCAACATGATCAGTATGAATAATGACTTTAGTATCAACAATGTAAGGCCTAAACTTATCACAAGCAAACACTACCGCTAAATATTCTTTCTCAGTAGTAGCGTAATTGTTTTGAGCACTATCAAGGGTTTTACTAGCATAATGGATAAAATTCAATTTCTTATCAACCCTTTGTCCTAACACAGCTCCAACAGCAAAATCACTAGCATCACACGTGATTTCAAAGGGCAAATTCCAATCAGGTGGTTGGACTATAGGGGCGGTTATCAAGGCTTTCTTAAGAACTTCGAAGGCTTCCTTACAATCTTCATCAAACACAAAAGGAATATCCTTCTGGAGAATATTAGTGAGGGGTTTCAAAGTTTTAGAAAAGTATTTAATAAATCTCCTATATAAACCAGCATGACCGAGGAAACTACGAATACCTCTGGTGTCTTTTGGATAAGGCGTTCTATCGATTGCTTCAACCTTTACCATGTCCACGTCGATTCCTTTTTCAAAAACCTTGTGGCCTAGAACAATTCCCTCATTGACCATGAAGTGGCACTTCTCCTAGTTGAGGACCAAGTTCATCTCCTCACATCTCTGCAAAACTTTATTAAGGTTGTGGAGATAATGGTCAAACGAGGTTCCATAGACGAAGAAATCATCCATGAAGACCTGCACAATTTCCTCACAAAAACCATGAAGGATAGCGCACATAAACCTTTGAAAAGTAGCAGGAGCATTGCATAAACCAAAAGGCATACGTCTATAAGCATAAGTACCAAAGGGACAAGTAAAAGTGGTCTTCTCTTGATTGGCAGTGTTAAGATGAATTTGAGAGAAGCCAAAGTAACCATCAAGATAGCAAAAGTGAGTGTTTTTGGATAACCTTTCAAGCATTTGGTCGATGAGCGGGTAGTGGTCCTTCCTGGTTGTGTTGTTCACCTTCCTGTAATCAATAGTATTCTATATCCAATAATAATTCTTTGAGGTATTAGTTCATTCTTATCATTAGGAACCATAGTCGTACCTCCTTTCTTGGGAACACAA
Organism: Hordeum vulgare subsp. vulgare; assembly: GCF_904849725.1. Classification (NCBI taxonomy): domain Eukaryota; kingdom Viridiplantae; phylum Streptophyta; class Magnoliopsida; order Poales; family Poaceae; genus Hordeum; species Hordeum vulgare. The sequence continues at coordinate 383,787,940 of NC_058522.1, read as the reverse complement.
TGTACTGGACTTACCCACTTACTATCAGCTATAGGGTAGATAATACCTGCAGCTAGAAGCTAGAGGATCTCGGTCCTAACAACATCCTTCATTAGATGGACTAATCCCCTTAAGATCATCAAGGGTATAGCCAATAGCGCCTCGGTGTTTACGAAGGACTACCAATAATCGCTCTTCTTCATATCCTGAAAGGTTAGAATTGATAATAACAGGATATACTTTCTTTTCATCTAGATAAGCATACTTGTGCGCACTAGGAAGAGGTTTAAGATAAAACACCGGGTCTTCTTTTGGTTTCGATAAAATTCCCAAAGGCTCAACCGGAAGGTTGTGCTTGAGGATAGCAGGTTGTCTCAAGAATATGTCATCTAGCTCATTCCTTTCCTGCATATGCATATCATTCTCGTGGTTTTCCATAAATTGCTGCAAAAGATCGTTAGGAGGAATAGCAATTGAAGCAATCTCTTCAATAATTTTATCATTACTAGGCAGATGAGTACCACAAGTTTGCTTCGAGAATATAGAAAATTTAAATTCATATGGCTCACCTGTAGCGACCCGACCTGAAACGGCCAAGTCTCTGGTGTTTCCGTACCATCCCAAGATCATGCTCGTACACACACAATACATCAATGTATATATTGAGAGTTCAATCACACAACTTTATTGATCGGATCTCATATCGAGTACTTTATTACAATAAAGATTACAATAAAGTGGCTGAAGGCCAACTCATGAAATAACTAAACGAAGACTAGTGGAAGATTCAAAGGTAGTTGAGTCCATCTGACTCCAGGGCATATCATCGAGTGTAGATCGTGACCTCACTCCTTGTCGGAAAAGTACTCTCCAACATGACACGTTGCAGCCGTGTAGGTCAGCAAATTGAATATGCCGGCAAGTCACAAAAGAGAGAGGTGAAAAAGTATCATCTATACTATATGCATATATGGCAGGTGGGGCTGTAAGTTTTTAGCGGAAAGAAAAGTTTTCTCCTACAATAAGAGAGGGCTAAAAGCAAAATATTACTACATTGTTGGTTGTTAATGAGATGGTTCCACCAACCAATTCTCATACCCAAGTTGTCATTAACACCCACATCCACTACAAGAAATAAGGTCAATTATGACTACCTATATTGCTCGTTGATTCGTCATTGTTGACGTTCATTGACCTTTTTTGGCCAAATTTACAAGGTCAACAGTTGGCCGTCAAGAACGAACAAACATGACCTTTCTAAAAATTTGATCGTAGATCTCTATTGACCAAAATTTTGGTTTGGTCACTATCCATTTGTGTGAGCCGCGTAGGATCTGACGTGGCCAAGCTGACGTGGCATTGCTAGTGACCAAATGGAATCATCATAAATTTCACAGCCCAGTCCACCAATTTAGCCTACATGGGCCTGGCCCAATACCTATTTTACTATTGAAAATGTCTAATTTATTTTGGTTGATGCATTATTTTGCGTGAAGCACGCATATCTCAGGATAGGCCCATTAAAAACAAGTATAGCAGAATAAAAGATTGCAAATAAATTGTATATTTTATTTCAGTAGCACATCACATGACATACAATACATCAACCACGACTCCTCTACACATCAAGGTTCAAGGCCTAACAAGTGCACATCAAAATAATTTTAAAAGTGCACAAAAGAATACTTCTGCAAGTGCAAGTGCACATAAAGAGGACCCAACAACTACACAATCGCACATCAAGAGAGTTCTACAAAGATTGGTTGAGAAGCACCAGTTTCTTCTCATCCTCTTCCTCTCCACAATCTTCCACTCTTACCATTGCCGCCTGCAAGAAGAAAATGATGGCAAGGCTCAAAAAGAAGACCAAAGAAACTAACATGATAGAGCATCAAATTATTGCAAATCTAGGTATTCTATTATAATTATTTTATCTCTAAGTTTGGACAGAAATTTTGTTCTTTTAGTATAACTATATTTTAATACCTACGAACTAACAAATGTATGCTACAGTCTACATATGATCCTGACTACCATCTCTAATTCTTTTTATGTGCTCGCGGTAGTCCAATTGAAGATGTTTCTACCAACTCTGCTGCTGCTTGCACTCGCTAAACATGAATTAATGGCCCTCTTTGATCAATCTGACACTGATTTGTTTTTCTTAATCCCAATCACTTTGTTGGTACTATAGGCATTCATTACCCAGTGAACTTGAATTAAGAAACTCTGTTAATTAATCATGGTACTTGGATGTCAGTCTTTTTATAACGTACATATTTGAACGACACGGGAACTGATCGAATATGTGGCCATGGGTTTCAGGGTCAACCGGTCAAGGATGGTAGACAGAATATACAGGTTTGGAACATGATAGGCTACTGATATAGAGATTTAGTTCTGAACTTCTGATGATGCAGGTTTGTTTCAAGCAATTCAGTTAACTCAGGTTTGGAACATGATAAAATAGGGAGCCACATTGCCTATCTTCCAAGCATGGTTGTGTGGTTTAATGGCAACCAAGTACGTAATTAACTGTACGTGATTACTAGTTCGACTCTGCTCCATTATGACCTAGTTGATTAGAATGACTGAACCCCAAGAGTAAATGAGATAGGCATGGCTGTAGGAAATTTATAGATAAGCTATACCCTGCTCCTAGAGTTGTACGCATTCGGTTTAGAAGAAACAATTTGCATCTTCTCATGGCTGTAGGAAATTTAGAAGAAACAATAAGTTATACCATGGCTGTAGGAAATTTATAGATGGTTGTAGGAAATTTTATAGATGGCTGAAGAAACAATAAGCTATACCATCTTCTCATGGCTGTAGGAAATTTAGAAGAAACAATAAGCTATACCATGGCTGTAGGAAACTTATAGATGGCTGTAGGAAATTTTCTAGTTGAGAATCAATCAGTATTGGCATCTACTTTAGGAGTACAATTTATAGTTCTATGTATAATTTGGATATACCATTTACGGTGGTGCTGAAGCTTTCCTAGCAGATTCGATAGTTCGCCTCACCAATCAGATTCTTCATATTTGTGAAGAAAAAAGGGGAAACCCCAGTCACAATGTTGAAAGAATAGCGATCCAGCATCAAACAATTAGCAGGAGAACATGTGAACATAGTACTAAAATTTTGCTCAACTATGTGGTCAACTTCATTAATTATAAGGCACTGCAACATACGGTAAGTTATGTTAGAAAAGATAGGGTATATAGAGAGGTCAGTTATGACATTCATTACCTTCAACAACAATTTTCATGTATTCGAATGTCATTTTCCTACTAAATAGTGATTACAATATATGCAGATCTGAAAGTAATTAATTCATTGCAACTTCGTTTTTTTTTGTCTTTTTTGTACAGCATGACAACCCCGTGTGGAAGATTTTACACTCACAAATATGAGTAACTGTAAGCATCATCCTATAATCACATCTTATAATTTCCATTGTATTCAATCGGGGTTTGAATTCCCATATGACTTTGTTGTTGCACATCATCCACAATCATGGATTCGAGTGTGTTTTGTAGCAAGGTATGCACGCACTAGCCTGCTCGGAGAGTATAATGTGTTTTCTCTTCCCTGCAGAATATATGTCTTCATTGAGTTCCTTAATGCATTTTTTGGGGTATATAAACAAATACATGCCATTTCAGCTCCTAAATTTGAATGTGGATTTGCAACCATAAGATGTTTCCCGTTTTAGTTTAAAGTACTTGAGTTTATGGTTTTCAGTTACTTACTGTCAAACCATTCTTAAGTAGCAAGTCTTGTTATCCTATAGGAAGATTCATGAACCGTGCTTTCTTTTTCTTGGGAGTGATCAGAACTTTATATGTAACTATAAGTGGGTGGAACTAAGTGTACCTTCACTTTTCGAGCGATGCAAATGATCTTTCATTGTCAAGTTATGCATGTATTTTGCCATAGAGAATTCTTACTATTTTTCATCACTGGTGTGACTCTCTGACATATGCCTTTGTGATGCAGTATACTAACAGCGCTCCTAGCATTTATGGTAAGTTCTTACTTTTTCATCAGCTACAATTAGCAAAAGGAACATCTTATTAGGAGATGAACCACTATTCAAGCCTAGAAATTTGTACTCTTAACAACTTACTAAGCACTAAACTACTTATGCAAGCATTTAGGAGATGAACCTAAATCGCCACCTAGCTGAGGAGCTATCCATAAACTATTGCCGTGACAGCAATTTCGACCCCTAAAGATGGTGAGTATGCTCTGTGCACCACCACCACGAGCACAAATCAGCTACTCCAGTTCGGGCACTAGGCGAGCGGCAGTGTCGTCTATGCGGAGCAATCATGAGGAGGAGAACGGAAGAGGGGAAGGGGGAGGACGTACGCGCCGAGCCGCATCCGATCATGAGGAGGCGGGAGGCCGGCGGCACGAAGCAGCGGACGAAGGGGTGTAGCGCGACATAGCGCTGGTACGAGTTAGGGCGCGCCGCCCTCCTCCACGTAGCGCACGTCCCACTACTCCGCCTCCCCGTAGCTCCTGGTGTCGTCGCTCCTGGTGTCCCCTCCTCCTCCACGTAACACCGCGCCGCCGCCGCTCCCGGTGTCGTCGCTCCCGGTGCCGTCGCTCCTGGTGTCCCCCTCCTCCACGTAACCCCGTGCCGCCGCCGCTCCCGGCGCCGTCGCTCCTGGTGCCCCCTCCTCGTCTGCCCCGTGAGGCAACAGCAGCGGCGACGACGACGACATCGCCCGGGGACGGCGGGGGCCGCAGGCGAGCGAGCGAGCTGGTCAAGGGAGGCGGAGGTGGATCTGGGCCGAGGGGAGGATCGATCGCCTAGAGAGATGTGGTCGTGGGGGAGAGATAGATGGGGATCGCCAAGAGAGATGTGGTCGTGGGAGAGAGAGAGAGAGCATATCTTGGCCATCCTATGCGAGGCCAGCCTATCACATGCGAGGCCACGGATCACTCCCCTGACACAGATCCTGGCCATCCACTCCTCCTACATCCAACGCTTTAAAACCCTCCCCTCATCCAACACACTTCTATCACTTTTTTTTTCAATCGGTAGCACTTAATGACCGATTTATGGAATAGTATCATGACCTAATGGACACAAAAGGTCATAACATTATGGGCTTTGGACCCTCTTAGACTTTTCATGACTAATTTCGGAATTTTGGTCATGGATCAATGACCAATTAAACTACCGTCATTATTTTTGGTCATAATTAAGCATTTTTCTTGTAGTGATCATTAATATTATTTGTGTTGAGAATTCCAGATAGTTTTAGTTCCTCCGGCTCAAGTCGTCCATGACCGTCGACACGGCTAATCGATTAGGTTAGGGTACTCTATAGAGTTTTGCACACGTTCCCCACAAGATTTGATCGCCTCCGTTGAAGTCCTCGCACTTCAAGGTGTTTGAGAACCGGATGATCAAAACAGGGTCTTTGAACGGGTTCCTCTAAGCCTCTGTCGGTGCCCATCCAATCCTACCGTTCTTCTACATCTCGTAGCACCGCCCGTCCAGAGTCACAACGTTGTCCAACCAAGCCAGAGCCCATAATGACTTGTGGCTGTCCATGTAAGCCTTGGGTCTTCAAATATAAATCCATTTCTTTGAGCCTGGGCGAAGCTTTCCGCAAGATGTGATAGCGCTTCTCCATGCATCCCGGGTCCTCCGCTGGTTTTCCCAGGGAGCCCATCTGAACCGTCCTTCACCGAGAGGTATATTGCATCACGAGGTCTCGAAAGTCTTGAAATATCCGGTCTTGATTATTAAATTCCCACAACACTCGTGATAAACACTCAACCATAACCCCATCTACTAAAAGCATAGCAAAATAAAATTCATCCACCTAGGCCAACTAACAAGGGTGATGGGTGCCTACCATATGATACTACATCATGATTTGATTCAAATTGTGCCTCAAATAAAATTTTGGATTTTTTCAGAACCCTAAATAATTATAAGACCAAAACTTGAGTTCATAAAATTTTGGTGAGTTTTTTAATTTAATTTTGGGTTAGAAATAATTCCTTAAATCACAAATAATATTGAAACCCTAAAGTTGAAAACAGGAACTAAAAAGAACCATAAAAGAATATAGGGAATAAATAAATATCCCAAAATAGTGTGGCAATTCAATTATTTAATTTGGGTAGAAAATAAATTTTCTTAAGTCTCAAATAATGTTATGAGCCTATGTGAATTTTCCCAAAATGAATGTAGTGGATTTGATTCAATAATTCACAATACCAAAAGGGAATATCAAAATAAGGTTACATATTTTATTTTGGCACAAAAGTCACTTTCCTTTAGTCCTAAATATTAAATTCATCTTCTGTACAATTTTCCTCGATGAGTTTGGAGCAATTTGGATTTTGAATTAAATTAAAAGGAAAAAGGAAAAATAAAAACACAAAAGAAATGTGACGGAGTTCTCGATTTGGGGGTGCTCGGCATGTCGGTGGCCTGTCCCATGGGCTAGGTAGAGGACACCCCCTAAGCTCATCACCTATGGGTTCTCCTTCACCTATCCCCAAATCACCAGAAAGGAATGATCCAAATATTTGACGCATAGTACAAGGTTTAGAAGTAGTCTCTCACACCTTTGCCCCTAGATGCGACCAATTTCCATGTAACACTAGGCACCCCCTATAGCTATATAAACCGGGGTGCTAGGGCCATAGAAGGGCGTACTCATTCACATATGATCTAATGGTAGATCACCTTTAGTTCGTACCCCATCCACAATAATATAATAAAAGAAGGATATGGTTTTACCTCCTCTAGAGGGCCCGAGTTTGGTAAACATCATGCCTGTAGTTACCATCATAAAAAGGCTATCAGATTAAGCCCCCTGCCCGAGATGTGTCGGATTTAGCTCTGAAAAATGGAAAATGAAGAAGAAACAAGAAACTAAATCTAACCTAACTAGGCCCAACCCTCTTACCTAAACCATGCTAGCAAAGTAACCAGGCACGTAGAAGGCTTGCCATGCCAGCCCATTAGTCGGACACGAAGCGGTACATCACGATAATGCGAGCTAATAGATCCCCTTTGATACAAAGGAAGAGAAGCACTCTCTCTCCCTTCTATTCTCTTGTCTTCTCTCTCTTTCTTTCTATGTCTCCCTATTTCTCCCCTCTCCTCTCCCCCTCTCTCCTCTCTCTCCCCCTCTCTCTCTAACAGCCAGGCTCCATTGCCGTCACCCTACCACTACTTTGCTACTCGATTCCGACAACCCCGAGATGTCCTTTTGTCGCGTCACGACCACCAACGGACTCGCACGAATCGCCTGGACACGCTCCGCACATCCAGAGGACCGATAGAGCTCAATCGCATCAACGACCGAGTCGCACCATCGTCGCGAGCCCGCTGTCAAGGTAAGCATGTAATCAGCTTAGCCGTTGTGTCCATCACATTCATTGGAGTTATTTACTAAAACCACCAAACTTGGGGATAGGGTAACAAATTGATACCAGATTTGAGGCAAGGCATAAAAACCACCAACAATGAGACTAATGTGTAATGCGGAGCACTAACGCTGCATTTTAGCTATGAAAACAGTGGAATCAACAGGTGGGGCCCGCCTGTCGGGATGGTGTGGAGGGGTTTGACAGTTGTCGTTAGACGGTGACGGATGGTTGTTGCCCAGCCTGTTCGTGTGGACATTCAAGTGGATCGATCCAACGGTCGTTTGAACCGGACCCTTTCATCCACCTGCTCTCTCTCGAGTGCGACCGTCGTCGCCGCCGCCGACTCGCCACCGCACGCTTGTTCGCAATGGTTTCTTGGAGCGACTAGTCCAACACTTCTTCGGATGACAAATTTGTGACTAGCCAGGCACACACACTCTCCATCTCTTTCCATCTTGGTATTGCGTTCCCCTTGTAGTCTAGTTAGGTTAGCATTCTTTAATTGGGGATTTTTACCAGGTCGTTGATTTGTGCAATTTGTGTGTTGTTTAGCTTCCAAGGACCATCCCTTACTATGAATGGAGTGGCATTGCTCATGATATGTCTTCCCGTTGTCTCCATTCGGAACCATGCGTCGGGCTGGTGGCATTTGAATCCATTGAAATTGGGAGGCATTTTCTTGCGTGTGCTAAGAAGGTAAGATGTTTCCGAGTGTAAATATGATGGCGATATATAATTTCTTAGTGAGCTCGAGGTAGATAATCCATTTGGGGGATAATATATGCTCCTACTTAGTTAGTCAACAAATTATTTAAATTGTAGGATGAAAGGAAATGTGCTTATCTGGAATGGGTTTACCTAGAGTGGTCAGAGGCAATGAATTTCTGCATAAAATAATTGTGGAGCACGTACGCCAAAGAAAATGAAGACAAGCTGAGAGATAATGTTAAGAATGCTGAAGAAAATTACAAGGTAACTGGAGAAAAAAGGAAGATGGAGGAAGACCTGAGATTTCTCAAAGTGGAGTTTGCTAAAATGGTGGCTGACAAGGAGGAGGCTATCACACATTTGGGCAATGCTAGGTTGGATCTTAGTGATCTGAAAGAGGAGATGGAGAAGAAGAAGTTGACAGAACATGGTTGTACCAGTCTACACCGGATACTTAGGGCAAACGTAGAGGAAGAGAGGGACCAAATGGTGCTGGAGTGAGACCAACTGCTAACAGAGAGGGACCAACTAAAGCAAAGAGAAAACTGGAGTACATGATTGTAGATTTGCTGAAATAGAAAGAAGGGTACAAGGAAAAGATGAAGAAGCTGAAGGAGATTTGTGATGAATTTTAGCTATGTACTGCGGTTTGTTGCACTGCACCTGTTGTAATTGTGCTTTATTTCATTGAATAAGTAATACTTTTAGTTTGTGTTTTTCTAATGGTTGAATTTGTGATGAATTTTAGCTATGTATTGCACTATTAATTTCTAGTGAATTTGTAGTGTACCAATTGCAGTTGCTATCACTTGCACAATATAATTATGCACTGAATATTGTGATCACATAAATTATGCGGTGCATATGTGGCTGATATTTCACCAAAGTAGAATTATTTTGATCAAAATAATTAACATTTTCAAAATGAAGCAACTCTCCGAGTGACTAAACAATAAATATTCAGTGCCTCAAGTAGCACATGCAGTTGCATACATAGTCTCAAATCATAGTAGTTCTTAGTGCAATACATAGGTTCAACATAAAGTGCTTTAGTGCCTGATGTAGCGCATGCACTTGCATACATAGTTCATACATAAACATGACGTACGTAGTTCACTTGTTCCCACTAGCATAGGAGCACTCCTCCATCCTTTTGCTCATATATTTCTTCTTCTTTGGCCTATTTTCTATTGGTTGGCTACTTGAAGGTTGTCCAAAACTTCTTGGAGGATTGAACAATCTTGTACCTCTTCCAGCAGTAGCAGAAGACCTTGAACCTCTTCCAGTAGCATGAGAAGAACTTGCATCCCTTCCAGGAGCAGCAGAAGACCTTGCACCTCTTCCAACAACAGGATAATAACTTGCACCCCTTCCATTAGCAACAGAAGACCTTGCACCTCTTCCAGCAGCAGGAGAAGAGTTTGTAGTAGATGATGAGCTTGCACCTCTAGCACTTGCAGTAGATGATGATCGTGCACCATGCTGCCATGCATGTGCACTCCTGTTTTCTTGTATTTAATACTGTGAACAAATAATTAAGGTTCATTGAATTGAAATGAGCAGTTAAGTAAGTTCAAATTGAACATACCACGGTCTTGTTCCTCGTGATTTGCAGACCATGCCTCAATGGCTTTGTATAACTTGTGTATTTGTGTCCCTACCGCTTGTAGTTCCCACATGTTATAGTAGCCATCCTAGATGTCTGCTTTGCTTGATGTGGATCCACTATTGCAGGATGGTCCAAAGACTACACATCAATCAGAGACCCTTTGACAAATTGTGTGCGATGCATGAATCACAAACAATATACTTCAAGCTCCGTCGCCAATGACACAAACTGTGTGCCATTGTGGATCCATCAAATACGATTCACAAAATAGTCGTGTGTGTGATCTACGACGGACAGTTTGCTCTTATGAACTGTTTGTGATTAGCGAAGATAGAAGAAATGGTTAACAAAACTCCATACCTGTGCGAAGTATGGCATACAGTTCACTCGGATAAACTGTTTGTGCTGGTCCAGCAGAACACAAATAGGTTAGCTTAAGAAGATGTGTGTCATACGCAGAAAATGATTCATTCATAAAAGTTGCGTGTGAACACAAATAGTAACCAAAACGCTTCATCCGGTGTGTTGTGGGAAGACGGTTGTTGCCAAGAAATTTCCAGCGATTCATGAAATCATTACCGACGCTATGTAGGGAAGTTTCATTTGTTTGTATTAATATCACACACATTTTATTATTATTACTTTGCTAATTGCGCATCACCCCTTCTTCCTCTCTCATGTCTTGTCATCGCATTTTCTCCCGACAATTCTAGTGCACTCTTCGGCATGGCATAACCGTTTCTTTTGGCCATGTTGTGGCCCGTAACCGCACATGTTCCCGCGCAAGATTCCCCATCGGTTTACCGCTAGAAGTAAATGCGCACAAGATCTGGCGTGTGACACACGCGGATGCACACCTAGTGCGGGCTAGTGATACTTCTCCAACATATCTACTTTTCCAAACTTTTTTGGCCTTGTTTTGGACTCTAATTTGCATGATTTAAATGAAACTAATCCGGACTAACGTTGTTTTCAGCAGAACTTCCATGGTGTTGTTTTTGTGCAGAAATAAAAGTTCTCAGAATGACCTGGAAACTTACGACGATTTTTTATGGAATATATAAAAAATATCAAAGAAAGAATCAACTGAAGACACGCTGTCAGTGGGCCACGAGCCGTGCAGGCGCCCCCCTTAGGGCGCGCCTAGCAGGCTCGTGGGGCCCGCGTGGCTCCTCTGACTTCATCTCCAACTCTATATAACCTCTCTCGACCAAAAAAAATCAGAGAGAAGAGTTCATCACGTTTCACGATACGGAGCCGCCGCCACCGCCTGTTCTTCCTCGGGAGGGCAGATTTGGAGTCCGTTCTGGGCTCCGGAGAGGGGAAATCGACGTCATCGTCATCATCAACCATCCTCCATATCCAATTCCATGATGCTCTCCATCGTTCATGAGTAATCTTATCGTAGGCTTGCTGGATGGTGATGGGTTGGATGAGATCTATCATGTAATCGAGTTAGTTTTGATGGGGCTTGATCTCTAGTATCGACTATGTTCAAAGATTGATGTTGCTACTACTTCGCTATGCTTAACGCTTGTCACTAGGGCCCGAGTGCCATGATTTCAGAGCTGAACCTATTATGTTTTCATCAATATATGTGTGTTCTTGATCCTATCTTGCAAGTTGTATTCACCTACTATGTGTTATGACCCGGCAACCCCGGAGTGACAATAGTCGGAACCACTCCCGAAGATGACCATGGTATGAGGATCCCATGTATTCACCATGTGCTAATGCTTTGTTCCAGTTGTCTATTAAAATGAGACCTTAATATCCCTTAGTTTCCATTAGGACCCCGCTGCCATGGGAGGGTAGGACAAAAGATGTCATGCAAGTTCTTTTCCATAAGCACGTATGACTAAATACGGAATACATGCCTACATTACATTGACGAACTAGAGCTAGTTACATATCACCCTATGTTATAACTGTTACATGATGAATGCCATCCGAGATAATTATCCATCACCAATCCAATGCCTACGAGCTTTTCCTATACTAGTCCTTGCTAAGTTACTTTACCTCTACTGTTGTCACACTTGCTATACAAATTACTACTGCTACTATTACCTCTGCTACCATTACTATCATACTACTTTGCTACTAAAACTTTGCTACAGATACTAAGTCTTTCAGGTGCGGTTGAATTGACAACTCAACTGCTAATACTCGAGAGTATTCTTTGGCTCCCCTTGTGTCGAATCAATATATTTGGGTTGAATACTCTACCCTTGAAAACTGTTGCGATCCCCTATACTTGTGGGTTATCAAGACCTTTTTCTGGCGCCGTTGCCAGGGAGCATAGCTGTATTCTCTGAGTCCCTTGGGATTTATATCTGTTGATCACTATGAGGAGTCCGAGAGAAAACTAAAGTCTTGCCCTCAACTACGAGGACAGGTAAGGAACTGCCATGTAGCTCTGCATTTGATTCACCTTCTGTTATGAGTAAATTTGCGACACCACCACCTACTAGTAATTCTAATATGCCGCGTGTGCTTGATGATGCTACTTTTGCTATCCATGATGCTTATGATGATGCTTTGCTTGATAATGATATGCCACTGGGTGAATTTTTTGATGCACAAATTGCTAGAGTTACTGCTGAATCTGATGATACTTCTGAAACTGATGAAATTATTGAAGTTGAACCTGGTGTGACACCTGTTAGACCTAGCTCTCCTAGATATGAATTGCCTAATATACCTAAGGGTTATGTTATGGAGGGAGAGGTAGTTGAAGACTTTCTTGCTTGTATGTATAGCTATGATCTTGAGAATTTATTACGCAAGTGGAAAGAAAAATCTCTCAATGCTAGAATGAAATATGATCCTAAGTTTGCAACTTCACCCAACTTTGTTACTGATAAGGATTATGAATTATCTGTCGATCCTGAGTTAATCACTTTGGTTGAATCTGATCCTTTTCGTGGTTATGAATCTGAAACTGTTGTAGCACATCTTACTAAACTGAATGATATAGCCACCCTATTCACTACTGAGGAAAAAATTCGCTATTACTATATCGTTAAGTTGTTTCCTTTCTCACTAAAGGGTGATGCTAAAACTTGGTTTACTTCTCTTGCTCCTGGTTGTGTGCGTAGTCCCCAGGATATGATATACCACTTCTCTGAGAAATATTTTCCTGCCCATAAGAAACAAGTTGCCTTGCAGGATATATATAACATTGTGCAAATTGAAGAAGAGAGTCTGCCACAAGCTTGGGGAGGCTTGTCCAGTTACTTAATGCTTTGCCTGATCACCCTCTTAAGAAAAATGAAATACTTGATATCTTTTATAATGGACTAACCGATGCTTCTAGGGACCACCTAGATAGTTGTGTTGGTTGTGTTTTTAGGGAACGAACTGTGGAACAAGCTGAAATTCTATTGAATAATATCTTGAGCAATGATAATGCTTGGACTATTCCCGAACCACCTCCCAAGCCAACTCCGAAGAAAAGAGGTATTCTATTCCTAAGTCCTGAAGATATGAAATAAGCCAAGAAATCTATGCAAGAATCTACGACCTATTGAAAGGTATTAAATCTGAAGATGTTAAGAATTTACCACCTATTGAAGAAATGGTCTTGATAACCCGACACAGGTAGTAGAGGTAAATTCTCTTCGTAGATTCAATGAGAGTGATATTCCTTATGATAAACCTGCTAGCTTATGCTTAGATGAATTTGACAACTTTGTTGCCAAACAACAAAGTTTTAATGATTATGTTAGCAGACAACTGAAACAAAATGACCGTATGATTAATCATATAAGTGCTTGTGTGGATAGAAATGTTAATGATCTTAAGCTTATTGGTAAACATGCTTCTATGGTCACTACTCAAGTAGAACAAATACTTAAGGCTCAAAATAACTTGCTTAATGAATTGAATGATAATTCTGTTAGAGTTGTTACTAGAGGTGGTAGAATGACTCAGGAACCTTTGTATCCTGAGGGCCATCCTAAGAGATTTGAACAAGATTCTCAAGGAGTTAATACTAATGCACCTAGTCATCCTGGTAATAGGAAGAAAAAGAAAGATGATAGGAATTTGCATGCTAGTAAACCTATTGCTGTTAGACCTAAGAATCCAAATGATGTTTCTATTTCTGATGCCGAAACACAATCTGGTGATGAACATGAGCCTAGTGATAATATTGATAATGGTGTTCATGTTGATGCTCAACCTAGTAATGATAATGATGTGGAGATTGAACCTGCTGTGGATCTTGATAACCCACAACCTAAGAACAAGAGATATGATAAGAATGATTTTATTGCTAGGACGCATGGTAAAGAAAGAGAACCTTGGGTTCAGAAACCCATGCCCTTTCCCCCAAACCATCCAAGAAAAAGGATGATGAGGATTTTGAGCGCTTTGTTGAAATGATTAGACCTATATTTTTGCAAATGCGTTTGACTGATATGCTTAAAATGTCTCCTTATGCTAAGTACATGAAAGATATTGTGACTAATAAAAGAAAGATACCTGATGTTGAGATTTACACCATGCTTGCTAATTACACTTTTAAGGGTGGGACTCCTAAGAAACTAGGTGATCCCGGAGTGCCGACTATACCTTGCTCCATTAAAGGAAATTATGTTAGAACTGCTTTATGTGATCTTGGAGCCGGTGTTAGTGTTATGCCTCTCTCTTTATATCGTAGACTTGAATTGGATAAGTTGACACCTACTGAAATTTCTTTGCAAATGGCCAACAAATCAACTGCTTTACCTATCGGCATTTGCGAGGATGTGCCTGTTGTGGTTGCGAACGTTACTATCTTAACGAACTTTGTTATTCTTGATATTCCCGAGGATGATGCCATGGCGGTCATCCTTGGAAGACCCTTTTTAAACACTGTAGGGGATGTTATTGATTGCAACAAAGGCAATTTCACTTTCCATGTTAATGGTAATGAGCACATGGTGCACTTTCCGAAGAAAAAATATCGAGTTCATTGCATTAATGCTATTGAAAAATCTTCATCAATTATTATTGGAAGCTTTGAATTCCCTATACCTACTGTCAAGATGAAATATGATATACTTGTTATTGGGGATATGCACACCCCCGTTGAGGTAACCTAGTGATTATTCGAAAATTCTCTGGTCTTATGTGATTCAAAAAAAAGTTTGTCAAGGATACTTGATCAACCTCATTGACGGATTTCTTTTGATGACCATGAGATGGATGAATCTAGAAGTCACAACCTTCTGTTCCCAACTTTTACTTTCTGTTATTTAGTAGAAAAATAATAAATATAGCATTATTTTCCTGTTTTCTGCATTATCCGTTCAATAAAAAATGACCTGAAAATAAAAGTTCTCCAAATGCCCTCAAATTCAAGTATGATTTTGTGTGGAATATTTAAGAATTTCTAAAAAAGATAACTAGTCAGGGGGATGCACCAGAGGGCCACGAGCCCAGGAGGCGCGCCCACCCCCTGGGCGCGCCCGACAGGCTCGTGGGTCCCACATGGCCCCCATCCACTTATTCCAGCACCCATCTTCTTCGTCTACCTCCAGAAAAAATCATACCACAGCTCAAACCCGTTTTCTTGCTCATTTTGCTGCATTTTTCGATCTCCTTGTGCAAAGCCCCATTCACCAAACTGTTTTGGGGAATTGTTCCTTAGTATGTGACCTCTCCATTGGTCCAATTAGTTTTTATTCTAGTGCTTTATTCATTGCATATTATTGCTGCCTTGGTGACCCTGTTCTTGAGCTTTGCATGTCAATTTTAGTTGGTCCCAAGTAGTTTTGATGCATGATATGACTTCTAGGCACTTGTATGAGTAGTTGCTATGAGTCTTGTTAAACTTTGTTCACTTATATTTTGAGTCACTAAAAATTTCAGAATTATTTCAGAAAAAGGAAGATGTCGAGGAAGAACTATCACGGTGGTTCCTCAAGCAAAAGGGGTCCCCGTCTCGCGATTCGGGAGCCCGATCCTTATCAGCTGAGGAATGCACCGGTGCAACCATGTGAATGGCCTTTCAATGAATTCATGATTGCTGCAGGTTTCAAGGACGAGTTTGATACATTTGTTTACAACGTCGGGCTCAAAGAATTCATCTCCAATAAATGTGAACAAGATACTACACTCACTGCCTCTTTGGTTCGTAGATTCAAATTTTCAGTTGGCCGTGACACATCCATACTATTTAATCTTTATGACAAATCGTATACTATGGACTTAGAGGATTTTAATAGAATATGCAAGATACCTGATTGGGGTAGTCCCAATGACCCTCCTAAGTCTTCGGTTAGAGATTTTAATTCTAGTATAACTGTTGGAGAAACTAGTGATATTACACGGGCTACCATGGGGAGCATTCATTTTCCTGCCTTACATTATTTTGCCCTCTTCATAGGTAGATGCAGTAATGGGTGATAGAAGTTTCATCATGGGAGCTATAATTGCTAGGAGGCTAAATAATAATGCTAATGAAGGGGATTTCTTCGGTGGGATCTATGCCACTTGCATAGCAAATTCTCTTGGAATACCCATCCGCACAGGAGATCGCCCGCTCCACACAGCTTTCCTTTATCGCACCGCTATGATACGTTATCAGTTCCTTGAGAGGGATAATGAATCCCTCCTATACTGATTAATATTTAAGCGACAGTGTGTTTTCCATATTACCCTTCCTGCTCCTGCCTTCTTTGACTTTCAAGGAAAATGGA
The DNA here is from genome assembly GCF_904849725.1 of Hordeum vulgare subsp. vulgare. Classification (NCBI taxonomy): domain Eukaryota; kingdom Viridiplantae; phylum Streptophyta; class Magnoliopsida; order Poales; family Poaceae; genus Hordeum; species Hordeum vulgare. The sequence continues at coordinate 383,771,542 of NC_058522.1, read as the reverse complement.
GATATTACATAACCAGAGGAGAGGCAGAGGAGTATGAGAGGGAGGTGAAGGCTGCTCGCCTCCGTGAGGCATCTATTCAGGCGGTAGCTGCTGCGTCCCAGTACAACCCCCATTCTGATTTTGGATATCGCCTGGACCAGCGGTGGAACTATACCAACTTAGGCCAAAAGCCTAAGCTTGGAGCTGTACGTGTCTCTCACCGACTTTATATTCATGCTCACACATTCACTTTGATAGTCGGTGTTCACACTCTTCCATTGTATCATCCATGCTAGTTTATTTCTTTGTCTTGCATTTTTCTCGTATGTTTGTTTAAAAATGAGAAAACCAAAAAAAATTAGTTGTAAGTTTATTTTCCAGCATGCTTAGTGGTAGTAAAAAGAAAACCCAAAAAGATTTCCCGTTCTTCTTTTGCTTGTTGGGAGCTTTCCCGTGTAAATAGTTTTTTTTCTTCGGGTCGAGGTAGAAGACCATGATTAAAATGATTAGTGGCTCTCATATGCATTATTGTTTATCCGTCAAAGAGCCATATTACTTTGTGTTCTCCTCCGAATTTGCTTGCAGATTCCACCTTAGTCCAATGCATGAACACTCTTATTATTATTCACATCATTCGGTCGTGCAAGTGAAAGGCAATAATGACGATATTTGATGAAGTGACTGAGCCTCGGAAAGATGGTATGAACTCGACCCGTTTTGTTTTTGTAAATATGACTAGCTCATCGTTCCTAATTAAGCATTGTTACGAGAGAAACATGTTTGCAATGACAACTTAGAGATCATAGTTTCTGATGCCATGCTTAATTAGCTAGGAGCTTATAATGGTTTGCCTTGGATGCCAACATGAATTTCAAGATGATTATGATGTAGTATGATAGGATGGTATCCTCCTTTGAATGATTCAAGTGGCTTGAATTGGCACATGTTCACGCGTGTAGTTGAAACAAAATCAACATAGCCTCTACGATATTCATGTTTATGGTGATTTATATCCTACTCATGCTTGCACTCAACATTGGTTAATTTCAATGCATATTGATGACTGTTGTCGCTCTCTAGTTGGTCGCTTCCCAGTCTTTTGCTAGGATTCACTTGTACTGAGCGGGAATACTGCTTGTGCATCCACTTCCATAAACCCAATGTATTTCCATATGAGTCCACCATACCTACCTATATGCGGTATCTACCTGTCGTTCCAAGTAAATTTGCATGTGCCACTCTCTAAATCTTCAAATAATAATCTGTTTTGTATGCCCGAACCGCTCATGTGGTGATAAAGGGCGGTCACTATCTTCCATTCTAGGCGTGTTATCCTCGATACGTGTTTCTTCACTATCACCCACGAGAAACCGCCGGTAATCGGAATGCCAATTCCATGCTCAAATCAAATCAAAAATATAATTGCAAACAAAACTCCCCCTCGATTGTTGTTGGTATTGACGGAACCCGAGGATTCGGCTAGTCGTGGAGTGTGATTGATCGGTGGTGGGGGAGTCAAAACTTTACTATTCTGTTTGGGAACCGCCTATAATATGTGTAGCATGGAAGATGGTGAAAACTCTTGGTCATCGCGTTGACAATGAAAGCATGCCACACAAAATTATTTATCTTTGTTTTAAAAAGCTTGAGCTCTGGCACCTCTGCAAATCAATGCTTCCCTGTGCGAAGGGCCTATATATTTACGTTTTTGTTGAGTCATCCTCTTATTATTAAAAAGCACCAGTTAGAGAGCACCTCCATCATTTATATGCTTTGCCATTAATTGATATTGAGTATGACTATGACTTGATCTTCTTTGCCATGAATTACAATTTCCAGTCGGCCTTTGGTCTTTGAAGGTGCTCTGCATTTATGTTTTGCGGTCTCAGAAAGGGCTAGCGTGATACCAGTTATTCATGTTGTATCATGATTATTTTGATTGAAGTGTTAACGTTTGAAACTTTTTATTGTTGCTCGCTAGTTAATTATGCCATTCATATGAGTATACCATTAGACCTAAATGTCATTGCTTGTGTGGTTAGCTTATGATCTTGCTGAAAATCTGAATATGAGTTAGACATAATTACAACAACAAGATCAAACAGAGTTCGTAAAAGTTTTTCTTTTGTCTCTTTTAGTTTATCAACTGAATTGCTTGAGGACAAGCAAGGCTTTAAGCTTGGGGGAGTTGATACGTCTCCAACGTATCTACTTTTACAAACTCTTTTGCCCTTGTTTTGGACACTAATTTACATGATTTGAATGAAACTAACCCGGATTGATGCTGTTTTCAGCAGAACTGCCATGGTGTTGTTTTTGTGCAAAAATAAAAGTTCTCGGAATGACCTGGAAACTTACAAGGTTTTTTATGGAATATATAAAAAATATCAGAGAAAAATTCAACTCAAGATACGCTGCCAGTGGGCCACGAGCCCTGCAGGCCCCCCCTAGGGCGCGCCTAGCAGGCTCGTGGGGCCCACCTGGCTCCTCCGACTTCATCTCTAACTCAATATAACCTCTCTCGCCCAGAAAAATAATCAGAGAGCAGAGTTCATCGCGTTTCACGATACGGAGCCGCGGCCACTGCCTGTTCTTCCTCGGGAGGGCAGATCTGGAGTTCATTCTGGGCTCCGGAGAGGGGAAATCGACGCCGTCGTCATCCTTAACCATCCTCCATCGCCAATTCCATGATGCTCTCCATCGTTCGTGAGTAATCTTATCGTAGGCTTGCTCGACGGTGATGGGTTGGATGAGATCTATCATGTAATCGAGTTAGTTTTGATGTGGTTTGATCCCTAGCATCCACTATGTTTAAAGATTGATGTTGCTACTACTTTGCTATGCTTAATGCTTGTCACTAGGGCCCGAGTGCCATGATTTCAGATCTGAACCTATTATGTTTTCATCAATATATGTGTGTTCTTGATCCTATCTTGCAAGTTGTAGTCACCTACTATGTGTTATGACCCGGCAACCCCGGAGTGACAATAGCCGGAACCACTCCCGGAGATGATCATAGTATGAGGATCCCATGCATTCACCATGTGCTAATGCTTTGTTCCGGTTCTCTACTAAAAGGAGACCTTAATATCCCTTAGTTTCCATTAGGACCCTACTGCCACGGGAGGGTAGGACAAAAGATGTCATGCAAGTTCTTTTCCATAAGCACGTATGACTAAATACGGAATACATGCCTACATTACATTGACGAACTGGAGCTAGTTACATATCACCCTATGTTATAACTGTTACATGATGAATGCCATCTGACATAATTATCCATCACCGATGCAATGCCTATGAGCTTTTCCAATACTGGTCCTTGCTAAGTTACTTTACCGCTACTGTTGTCACACTTGCTATACAAATTACTACTGCTACTGTTACCGCCGCTACCGTTACTACCATACTACTTTTCTACTAAAAGTTTGCTGCAGATACTAAGTCTTTCAGGTGTGGTTGAATTTACAACTCAACTGCTAATACTCGAGAGTATTCTTTTGCTCCCCTTGTGTCGAATCAATAAATTTGGGTTGAATACTCTACCCTCGAAAACTGTTGCGATCCCCTATATTTGTGGGTTATCAGCTAGCCATTCTACAAATCATGCCAACTCGACCAGCCCTCGCCTATGCCATCAACCTGCTCGACAACAAAAACAATCAGGTGCAGGCGCAACGGCCTGTCGAGGCCGGCGGTGAGCCCGGAGACGCGCAAGACAACGTTATGATTGTTGGGAACGTCGCATGGGAAAGAAAATTTTTCCTACGCGCACGAAGACCTATCATGGTGATGTCCATCTACGAGAGGGGATTTTCGATCTACGTACCCTTGTAGATCGCACAGCAGAAGCATTAGTGAACGTGGTTGATGTAGTGGAACTTCCTCACGTCCCTCGATCCGCCCCGTGAACCGTCCCACGAACCGTCCCGCGATCCGTCCCACGATCCGCTCCGATCTAGTGCCGAACGGACGGCACCTCTGGGTTCAGCACACGTACAGCTCGACGATGATCTCGGCCTTCTTGATCCAGCAAGAGAGACGGAGAGGTAGATGAGTTCTCAGGCAGCGTGACGGCGCTCCGGAGGTTGGTGGTGATCTAATCTCAGCAGGGCTCCGCCCGAGCTCCGCAAAAACGCGATCTAGAGGTAAAACCGTGGAGGTATGTGGTCGGGCTGCCGTGGCAAAAGTTGTCTCAAATCAGCCCAAAAACCCCACTATATATAGGAGGGAGGGAGAGGGAAGAGGCAGCCTCAAACCCTCAAGGTTTGGCCGAAATTGGAGGTGGAGGAGTCCTACTCCAATCCTACTTGGAGTAGGATTCCACCTTCCCATTTGGAAACTCTTTCCACCTTGTGTTTTTTCCTTCTCAAACCTTACGGGCCTTAGTGGGAACTTATTCCAGCCAACTAGGGGCTGGTTTATCTCTTCCCATAGCCCATGAGACCCCTTGGGGCGTGACACCCCTCCTGATAGTCCCCGGCACCCCTCCCGGCACTCCCGGTACACTATCGATGAGCCCGAAACTTTTCCGATGACCAAAACAGGACTTCCTATATATCAAACTTTACCTCCGGACCATTCCGGAGCTCCTCGTGACATCCTGGATCTCATCCGGGACTCCGAACAACATTCGGTAACCAACCATATAACTCAAATACGAATAAAAGCACGTCGAACCTTAAGTGTGCAAACCCTGCGGGTTCGAGAACTATGTAGACATGACCCGAGTGACTCCTCGGTCAATATCCAATAGCGGGACCTGGATGCCCATATTGGATCCTACATATTCTCCGAACATCTTATCGGTTGAACCTCAGTGTCAAGGATTCATATAATCCCGTATGTCATTCCCTTTGTCCTTCGGTATGTTACTTGCCCGAGATTCGATCGTCAGTATCCGCATACCTATTTCAATCTCGTTTACCGGCAAGTCTCTTTACTCGTTCCGTAATACAAGATCCCGCAACTTACACTAAGTCACATTGCTTGCAAGGCTTGCGTGTGATGTTGTATTACCGAGTGGGCCCCGAGATACCTCTCCGTCACACGGAGTGACAAATCCCAGTCTCGATCCATACTAACTCAACGAACACCTTCGGAGATACCTGTAGAGCATCTTTATAGTCACCCAGTTACGTTGCGATGTTTGATACACACAAAGCATTCCTCCGGTGTTAGTGAGTTATATGATCTCATGGTCATAGGAACAAATACTTGACACGCAGAAAACAGTAGCAACAAAATGACACGATCAACATGCTACGTCTATTAGTTTGGGTCTAGTCCATCACATGATTCTCCTAATGATGTGATCCCGTTATCAAGTGACAACACTTGCCTATGGTCAGGAAACCTTGACCATCTTTGATCAACGAGCTAGTTGACTAGAGGCTTACTAGGGACAGTGTTTTGTCTATGTATCCACACATGCACTGTGTTTCCAATCAATACAATTATAGCATGGATAATAAACGATTATCATGAACAAAGAAATATAATAATAACTAATTTATTACTGCCTCTAGGGCATATTTCCAACAATGATGTGCTTCATCGCAAGGTTGAGCAGACCCTTGGCGCAGGGCACGACAGCAACGCCGAGCAACATAGGCACCTCACCACCGAGAGGATGTAGTTCGCCGCACAAGAAGATCATCGGTGGTGCTCCGTAGTGCCAAAAAATGTGCGTTCGCACCAAGAGGGCGAGGTGCACCTTGCAACAAGAATGATGAATGGTCGTAGAGCGAGAGGCGCAGTGCGCGATAGATCAAGAGTGCTTCCATCCCCGCTTGCGTGCTATCCCACCCGACATGATATTGCAGTTGTGTCCAAGGCAGGTCAGTAGCCCAATTTCTCGCCAGGAATGAGCAGCAGTCGTTGATACGTCCATTTTGTATCATGCTTTCATGTTGATATTTATCGCTTTATGGGCCGTTATATTACTTCGTGTTACCATATTTATGCCTTTTCTCTCTTATTTTGCAAGGTTTATTTGAAGAGGGAGAATTCAGGCAGCTGGAATTCTGGACTGGAAAAGGAGCACCACCGATATGAAGGGTTTCGTTCCAGGAAAAATCAAGAGGGAGCTTTTTCGTGGTTTCGCCGCCGCCACGAGGCAGAACTTGAGCAGATCCAATCTAGAGCTCTAGCAGGACGATCCTGCTGGGGAAACTTCCCTCCCGGAGGGGGAAATCGTCGCCATCGTCATCACCAACACTCCTATCATGGGAGGGGAGGCATCTTCATCAACATCTTCATCAGCACCTTCTCCTCTCCAATCCCTAGTTCATCTCTTGTAGCCAATCTCCATGTCACGACTCCGATTGGTACTTGTAAGGTTGCTAGTAGTGTTGATTACTCTTTGTAGTTGATGCTAGTTGGATTACTTGGTGGAAGAGTTTATGTTCATATCCTTGATGCTATTCATTACACCTCTGATCATGATTATGATTATGCTTTGTGAGTAGTTACTTTTGTTCCTGAGGACATGGGATAAGTCATGCTAATAATAGTCATGTGAATTTGGTATTCGTTCGGCATTTTGATACATTGTATGTTGTATTTTCCTCTAGTGGTGTTATGTGAATGTCGACTACATAACACTTCACCATACTTGGGTCTAGAGGAAGGCATTGGGGAGTAGTAAGTAGATGATGGGTTGCTGGAGTGACAGAAGCTTAAAACCCACTCTATGCGTTGCTTCGTAAGGGGTTGATTTGGATCCACTAGTTTAATGATATGGTTAGACGTTGTCTTAATTCTTCTTTCGTAGTTGTGGATGCTTGTGAGAGGGGTTAATCATAAGTGGGATGCTTGTCCAAGTATGGGAAGTACCCAAGCGCTGGTCCACCCACATATCAAACTATCAAAGTAACGAACGTGAATCACATGAACATGATGAAACTAACATGACAGAAATTCCCGTGTGTCCTCGGGAGCGTTTTTCCTCCTATAAGACTTTGTTCAGGATTGTCCCTTGCTACAAAAGGGATTGGGCCACTTGCTGCACCATTGCTACTACTTGTCACTTGTTACTTTTCACTTGCTACGTTTCACCTCGCTACATCAGCACTTGTTACCACTACTTTCAGTGCTTGCAGTTATTACCTTGCTGAAAACCGTTTATCAGAGCCTTCCGCTCCTCGTTGGGTTTGATACTCTTACTTATAGAAAGTACTACGATTGATCCCCTATACTTGTGGGTCATCAAGACTCTTTTCTGGCGCCGTTGACGGGGAAGTAGGTGCCTTTGGTAAGTGGAATTTGGTAAGGAAACATTTATATGCTGTGCTGAAATTTTTTGTCACTTGTCACTATGGAAACTGTTCATTTGAGGAGTTTGTTTGGGGTATCTTCACCACGAATGGAAGCGCGAGGTGTGTTTCCTCAACCTGAGGTTCCTACTGAAAATATCTTTTATGAAATTCCTTCGGGTATGCTTGAGAAACTGCTGCAAATCCTTTTACAACAGATGGATCTTCACATCCAGACTCGCATCTGATCTTTGTAGATGAAGTTTGTGGTTTACTTAAGCTTGTAGGTTTTCCCGAGGATGAGGTAAAGAAGAAAGTCTTTCCTTTATCTTTGAAGGATAAGGCGTTGACATGGTATAGGCTATGTGATGATAATGGATCATGGGACTACAATCGGTTGAAATTGGAATTTCATGAAAAGTTCTATCTTATGCATTTAGTACATCGTGTTCGGAATTATATTTATAACTTTTGGCCTCGTGACAACGAAAGCATAGCTCAAGCTTGGGGGAGTCTTAAATCAATGCTACATTCATGCCCAATCATGAGCTCTCAAGAGAAATTATCACTCAAAGCTTTTATGCTCGACTTTCTCATGAAAATCGTACCATGCTTGACACTTCTTGTACGAGTTCTTTTATGAAGAAGGATATTGACCACAAGTGGAATTTATTGGAAAGAATCAAACGTAACTCTTAGGATTGGGAGCTGGAAGAAGGAAAGGAGTCAGGTATGAATTTCCAGTTTGATTGTGTTAAATCTTTTGTTGAGACAAACACTTCTAGAGATTTTAGCGCTAAGTATGGACTTGACTCTGAGATGGTAGCTTCTCTATGTGAATCTTTTGCTGCTCATGTTGATCTTCCCACAGAGAAGTGGTTTAAGTATCATCCTCCTGTAGAAAGCAACATAGTCAAAACCAATCTAGTTGAGGAGAAAGTCATCGCTTTTAGTGATCCTGTTGTTCCTTGTGCCTACGCTGAGAAACCACCTTACCCTGCTAGGAAAGTGGATTATTCTAAAGCTCCAACTGTGATACGTAGGGGTTACATTAGACCACTTGCACCTCCTGAGGAGATTAGAGTTGAACCTAGTGTTGCTATTATCAAAGATCTCTTAGCCGAAGACATAGATGGGCATGTCATCAAATTCTGTGAGGACTCCGCTAGAATTGCTAAACCTCACGCGAAAGACAAATACGGACCTATAGTTGGCCTGCCCGTTGTTTCTGTCAAGATAGGAGATCATTGTTACCATGGTTTATGTGATATGGGAGCGAGTGTTAGTGCAATACCCCGTTCCCTATATGATGAAATCAAAGATGAGATTGCACCTGCTGAGCTAGAACCCATTGATGCCACTATTACGCTAGCTAATAGAGACACTCTCTGTCCTCTGGGAATTGTGAGAGACGTAGAAGTCCTGTGTGGTAAGACGAAGTATCCTACTGATTTCCTCGTCCTTGGTACTGCACAAGATAGCTTTTGTCCCATCATATTCGATAGACCCTTTCTCAACACTGTCAATGCTCACATTGATTGCATTAAGCAGACTGTCACATTTAGTTTCGAGGGTGTGTCTCATGAATTTAACTTCTCCAAGTTTGGAAGACAACCTCATGAAAAAGAGTCGTCTGGTAGGGATGAAATCATTGCTCTTGCCTCTATTGACGTACCTCCTATGGTTCCTTTAGATCAATATCTGCTTGAGCATGAAAATGATATGCATATGGAGGAAAGAGATGAGATAGATAAAATTGTCTTAGAACAATATCCTATTCTCAAGAATAATCTGCCTGTTGAACTGCTTGGGGATCCTCCCCCACCAAAGGGTGATCCTGTGTTCGAGCTTAAACAGTTGCCTGATACTCTTAAGTATGCCTATCTTGATGAGAAGGAGATATATCCTGTTATTATTAGTGCTCTCCTCTCAGAACACGAAGAGAAGAAGTTACTAAAACTCTGAGGAAGCACCGTGCTGCTATTGGATATACTCTTGATGATCTTAAGGGTATTAGTCCCACTCTATATCAGCACAAGATTAAAACCGATCCTGATTCTAAACCAGTTGCTGATCATCAAAGGAGATTAAATCCTAAGATGAAAGAGGTCGTTAGAAAAGAAATATTAAAGCTTCTGGAAGCAGGAATCATTTATCATGTTGCTCATAGTGATTGGTAAATCCAGTACATTGTGTACCTAAGAAGGGAGGTATCACCGTCGTTCCTAATGATAAGAATGAATTAATCCCACAAAGGATTGTTACTGGCTATAGGATGGTAATACACTTCCGGAAACTGAACAAGGCAACCAGGAAAGACCATTATCCTTTGTCGTTTATCGACCAAATGCTAGAAAGGCTATCCAAACACACACACTTCTGCTTTCTGGATGGTTATTCACGTTTCTCGCAAATACCTGTTGCACAATCTGATCAGGAGAAAACCACTTTCACCTGCCCCTTCGGTACCTTTGCTTATAGACGTATGCCTTTTGGCTTATGCAATGCACCTGCCACCTTTGAAAGATGTATGATGGCTATATTCTCTGACTTTTGTGAAAAGATTGTCGAGGTTTTCATGGATTACTTCTCCGTTTATGGGTCTTCCTCTGATGATTGCCTCAGCAATCTTGATCGAGTCTTACAGAGATGCAAAGATACCAACCTCATCTTGAATTGGGAGAAGTGCCACTTTATGGTTAATGAAGGCATCGTCTTAGGACACAAAATCTTGGAAAGAGGCATTGAAGTTGATAAGGCTAAGGTTGATGCAATTGAGAAAATGCCTTGCCCCACAGGTATACCTGTTGCACATGTCGGTGCTGTTCTAGGACAAAGAGTTGACAAGAAGTTGAATGTTATTCACTACGCTAGTAAAACTCTAGACAGTGCCCAAATAAACTATGCCACTACGGAAAAGGAGTTTTTAGAAGTCGTGTTTGTATGTGAAAAGTTCAGATCTTATATAGTTGATTCCAAAGTCACTATTCACTCTGATCATGTTGCTATTAAGTACCTTATGGAGAAGAAGGACGCTTAGCTTAGGCTGATCAAATGGGTTCTCCTGCTATAGGAATTTGATTTGCACGTCGTTGACCGAAATGGTGCTGATAACCCTGTAGCAGATAACTTGTCCAGGCAAGAGAATGTCCTTGATGACCCACGACTTATTGATGACAGCTTTCTTGATGAGCAACTAAATGTCATCCGCACTTCACATAGTGCACCGTGGTATGCTGATTACGCATATTATATCGTAGCCAAATACATACCACCCAGTTTCACCTATCAGCAAAAGAAGAAATTCTTCTTTGATTTGAGACACTACTTTTGGGATGATCCTCACCTTTATAAGGAAGGAGTAGATGGTGTTATTAAATGTTGTGTGCCTGAACATGAAAAGGGGCAGATCCTGTAGAAGTGTCATTCCGAAGCCTACGGAGGACACCATGCTGGAGATAGAACTGCTCATAAGATATTGCAATCAGGTTTCTATTGGCCCACTCTCTTCATGGATGCGTGTAAGTTTTTCTTGTCTTGTGACGAATGCCAAAGAATAGGGAACATCAGTAAGCATCAGGAAATGCCTATGAACTATTCACTTGTCATTGAACCGTTCGATGTTTGGGGCTTTGATTATATGGGACCCTTCCCGAGTTCCAATGGGTACACTCACATCTTAGTTGCTGTGGATTACGTCACTAAGTGGTAGAAGCTATCCCCACTAAAAATGCTGATCACCATACCTCTATTAAGATGCTTAAAGAAGTCATTTTCCCAAGATTTGGAGTCCCTAGATATTTGATGACTGATGGCGGTTCACACTTCATTCATGGTGTTTTCCGCAAGATGCTCGCTAAGTATGATGTCAACCATAGAGTTGCATCTCCTTATCATCCTCAGTCTAGTGGTCAAGTGGAGTTGAGTAATAGGGAGACCAAATTGATCCTACAAAAGACTGTCAATAGATCTCGAAAGAATTGGTCTAGCAAACTTGACGATGCACTATGGGCTTATAGGACTGCTTATAAGAATCCCATGGGCATGTCGCCGTATAAAATGGTTTACGGTAAGGCCTGTCATTTACCTCTTGAGCTCGAACACAAAGCTTATTGGGCAATCAAAGAGCTCAACTTCGATTTCAAACTTGCCGGTGAGAAGCGGTTGTTTGATATCAGCTCATTAGATGAATGGAGGGCCCATGCATATGAGAATGCCAAGTTGTTCAAGGAAAAGGTTAAGAGATGGCACGATAAACGAATACAGAAACGAGAGTTCAATGTAGGTGATTATGTCCTGCTATACAATTCTTGCTTAAGATTCTTCGTAGGCAAGCTTCTCTCTAAATGGGAAGGTCCTTACGTTATCGAGGAAGTATATTGTTTCGGTGCCATCAAAATCAATAACACGGAAGGAAATTTTCCTAGAGTGGTAAATGGGCCAAGAATCAAGCATTATATCTTCGGTACTCCCATAAATGTTGAGACCAGTATCATCATGTAACATCCCAAATTTTGGAATGTTAAAAATAATTATTAGATTGTTTGTTTGTTTGCTTGAGTGATTGAAGCTTGAGTGAAATTTGAAACTTTTCAAAACTTTTGAATGAGAGGGAATAAAATGACTCTCCCCTTCTCCGGTAGATTCAAATTCAAAAGCAATGAGAGAAGATGACATGACTTCTTCAACTATAAAGAATTTGAATGGAGTTTGCATTTGAATTCTTTCAAATTTTTGCTTTTGCATTTCTTTATTTTTCTTCCCCGAGAAACGCCCCGAAATAATTCTTGCAAGCAAGAAAGAGCGGAGGAAAATGACCCTCCAAATCAGGGATATGTTTGAAAATATTTGAGCCAAGAAAAACCAAAGTGTTATGGAGAAAATAATTTCAAAAAGGAAAATAAAACTTAGGGGTTTTTCTCAAAAAACATTTTTAAAAAGTTTTTATTTTGGTCTTGGAAAAATGATAAACGAGTAGGAAATTTTTTCTGAAAATTTTGGTATATAATAACCCTATATTTATTATTTATTTTGTTTCCTTTTTATTTTTAATACTTGCGGTTTTTGAAAAAAACTAAATCGGGAATTTTTTTTTGGGAAGCGCCTCAAGCGCTTTATAGCGCTATCGGGTTGTCCCGCCTGGCCCGGGATCCAAATCCCCTCCGCATCGGTCGGCCGACCGAGCCACACCGCGCCCCCCTCGCTGACCGCGGGCCCTACCGCCCGACCCTACCCCGCACAGGTCACCCCCACCTCTCTTTCCTTTCTCCCTCCCTCTCTTTCCTTCCCTGCCCGAGCTGTTTCCTTAGCTCGCCGGCCACCGCAATCCCCGGCCGATCTCCCTCCCGTGTGTTCCCCGAGCCCTCTCCTCCCCCTATAAAGCTCGCCCCTCGCCTCCGCACTCCGTTCCCCTCCCCAAACCCCGAGCCCCCCTCGCCCCACGTACCCCTCCCCTGCCTCGCCGGAGTTCGACAGCCGGCCGAACCTCCCCGACCTACTGCTGCTCGCTGCCACACCCCCTGCACCACCCACCACCACCAGAGAACCCCCTACCCTCTCCACGTTCCATTCCCCTCCCCAAAACCCCGAGCCCTCCACCCAGCCGCCCATGCGACCACCTCGCTAGAGCCCGACCACGACCGAACCCCCCGAGCTTCCCCTGCTCACCCCGACCACCCCCGACACCCTCTCGCCTCGCCGACATCGCTAGATGACGCCGGAGCGCCACCGCCATCTCCTGGGATTCTCGGACGCTGTAGGAGATCGCCGGAGCACCATCCCCGAGCACCACCTCCTCTCTGCCTCGCCGGAGAAGAGCAACCTCCTGCAACCCACGGTGAGCTACCCAATCTCTTCCTTAGCCGTCCGATCTGTAATACACGGTAAAGATTAGAACACCCATACCCTTCTGGTCTTTTAAACAAAACCGAGTCGGTTTTTCATTACTTAATATTAGCCGAAGAGGTTTTTGTTAAGATTCGGCCGTTTGTTAGATTTCCCCGCAGCAAACACCCGTACACAGTGTCCGTTAGATTCAGTTTTTCTTTTTTTGTTTTAATTCCAAAAACAGAGAGAGTTTTAAATTTGTTATTATCATAACTTCTGATCCATAACTCCAATGGAGTTGAAACTTTTCCCAGTAGATCACAATTTTCCTGTAGTGTTCAAAAACATATTATTTGTCTATGTTTGAAATTTAAAAATTTGAATTAGATCAGATTTAGTTTAAATCTTGTTTTGCTTATTTTGGGAGTTTAAAAATAGCTTTTAATTTGATTCTTTTTGCTAATACTTCCTAGTGATTATATCTTTCTATAGTATAAGTTTCAATTTTTTTAAATAACTTTACTTGGGGTTTTTATCAAAAAACAGATTCTATCTTTGTTAGGTGAAGTGAATTCCTTCACTTTATGCCATAGCAACTTTATGCTAGTGATGTTATCTTACTTGTGGATGATTGTAGTGCTTATGGTGTGTAATTGTTTGTATCGATAGATCACCCGGAGTGCGAAGCTTGCTACTTAGAAGCGCTCGATCGCGACAACTATCAGCAAGGCAAGTCACTTTGATCATACTATGGCCTATGTTTTCTATGCATGGTAGTTTCACCTTTCTTTGCCCAATTGCATCCTAGTAGGTACTTGGAAATTATGGTTACATGTTGTAGTATCATGTGGTAGGCACCCAACAACCCCGTTACTTGGCCCGGGACGACAAATTTCATATAGCTATGCTTGAGTAGACGGGATTCTGGTTGAGTGCATAACACGAGTGATGCGAGAAATATTTCAATAACCAAGACCGGTTAATTCAAGATTTTCAAGACCTCGTGAAGAACGGTTTTGACGGGCTCCCTGGAGAAACAAGTGGACGACCCCGGGATGCTTGGAGACGTGTCATGACATCTTGCAGAAAGCTTCACCCAGGCTCGAAGAGATGGACGGAGGCTTCAAGACCCAAGGCTTACCTGCACAGCCACAAGTCATTATGGGCTCTGGCTTGGTTGGACAATGTGGCGACTCTGGACAGGCGGTGCTAGTAGATGTAGAAGAACGGTAGGATTGGATGGGCACCGACAGGGATTCACAGGGACCCGTTGAAACACCATGTTTTGATCATCTGGTCTTCAGACACCCTGAAGTGCGAGGACATACACGGAAGCGATCAAATCTTGTGGGGAACGTGTGCAAAACTCTGCAGAGTACTCAAACCTAATGGATTAGCCGTGTCCACGGTCATGGACTTCTTGAGCCAAAGGAACTGAAGTTATCTCAAATTCTCAACACCATTATGTATAATTGATGAGGGTAATATTTATAACTTGGCTATGAGAACTGGTTGCCGGAACCATCTCGTTAACAACCAACCTTGTAGTTATATTTTTCTTTCAGCCCCTCTTGTTGTAGGGGAAAATTTTCTTTACGCTAAAACTTACAGCCCCACCTGCCATATATGCATATGGGTTAGATGACTATTATTTCACCCACTCTCTTTGATGACTTGCCGGCATATTCAATATGCTGACCTACACGGCTGCAATGTCTTATGTTGCAGATATTTTCCTCGACGAGTAAGAGTACGATTCAGGGTTACGGTCCGCACTCAACTTGCCGTTGGTGTTTATTGGGACTCCACTCCCTTGACTATTTCCGCTGAGATAATTAAGGTATATATCAGTTTTACGCTATTTACATGTGATTGCACTTTGATATATACATTTATGTACTGTGTGTGCCAGCATACTGATCCAGGGATGGCACAGATACACAGAGGCTTGACTCGTTTTGAGTCGGGTCGCTACAGAAATGGTATCAGAGCACAAGTTGACTGTAGGACGTGACCCTAGAAACTGGAAATTTCTTAGGATAGGATTTTTCTAAAATTTTATTTCCAAGAACATTCTTTACCTCTCATCTCTTCTGATTTCATCAAATGTTCTCTCTCACCTCCAATGGTTGGACAATGCCCTTTTGACCACAAGAGGAATCAACTGAGTTCTACCCCAAAGTAAAGAGGATTTCACCATGCATTTGTCGAATCGAAGCTACACCAATTGAGACTAAGAAGACCCGAAGAATTCGAAGACCCTGACGCATTCATATGACCATTAGAAGTCCAAACCCCAATTATATACCCACGTTAGTTACGATGATTTGTGAGCCGTCATTGGTGTGTGTTTTCCGACAGCCACAAATAAAACCTATTTTCAAAAATATTGTTTGTATTGTGTGTATCTCCCTCCCTCCCTTACCCGTCTCATCCCCAAAACCTCAACCCTACCAGATGAAGTATGAAGCTGGACTTGTAGTCTCTGGTCCAATGACCCAGTTGGACGCTGAAATATGGATTCAGAACATGGAGAACCACTTCGGGAGCAACTTGATCTCAAGTAAGTATGAAGTGGAACACGCTCTTCAGTACTTTAACGAAAGTGCTGCTATCTGGTGGAAAATGCACCATGCCATACAAGGATTTAGGGGAGCAGAAACCTGGGACGAATTCAAGAAGACTCTGTTAAGATCCCGTCTCATTCGGAAGTGCTAAGATAATCCGAAGGAGAAGACTTGTGCATGCAAGATGTGTGGAGAAATAGGACACACCCAGGAAGAACACAAGGATGGATGCACTCATTGTGAAGATAAACACCCAGCTGAGGAGTGCCCCAGTAGTCAGGTGACTTGTTTCCTTTGTGAAGGAACCACCCACTACCCAGCGGCGTCTCACATTTACCCCAAGCTGCAACAAGTTGTCAAGCAGAAGAAAGATGCAATGAAGGAAACCCTCAAGAAGAAGATTCTATAAGAACCTGTGATGCATGAAAATACAGAAGACCCTGATGAACAAGGTCTGACCAGATTTTTCTCCAATGCGTGTTACTCATGTGGAGAAGAAGGACATTATTCACAGGATTGCACGAAGGGAAGCCAATAGTATCTAGGAAACTTCCCGACGGAAAATGTGGAGTTTGATCCACTTGAAATATAAGAACTGGCCAAAATAAAGGAGTCTAGAAAGAAGAAAAAGTACCCTTCGAAGAGCCAAATCTCTGCAGATAAAGACCTGAGTCATGTCAGATGTTACAAGTGTATGGAATTTGGCCACCACAAATACATGTGCTCAAGAAGGAAGCCGGAAACCCAAGGAGCAAAAGCAAACACTAAGACGCCTCGAGACTTGTCAGAACTCATTTGCTTTCGTTGCAAGGAAGCAGGACATTTTGCTAATGATTGTCCACGTAGGAAGAAAGCTGAAATGGAGTAGTTAAGTTTTGACCGCGGCAATTAGTGTAATCTGAAGGACACTTGTTTTTCATGAAACCATGGAGTTGAATTTTTTGTAACAGAAGTCCGTGAGATTGTAATAACTTCATGAATCAATGGAATTTATTGTCCCATGATTGCCTATGTTGAAACTGTATGCATTGTTTCTCTACGAACAAAGATCTCTGAACATTTATGAGGATAAGAGAAAATATGGTCTATGCAGGCATGAGTATAATTCATTTTTAGTGTGGTAGTAATCGGTAAACCCACAGGATCCAAGGAGTAGGAATGTACCATGATTACCAAGGAGACACATACCTTCCTCTGAGTACCTATTTACTGACACCTGTAGATGACAACTCTCTACGAGTCATTCCTCAAGGGCCCAGAAACGATCATGACCCTGACCAGTGATCATGATTACCCGAAAATCATGAAGGACATGATGAAGCACATTCATCTTGAAGGAGATGCAGTCTACAAAGGCTACCCATTCATGGAAAGTGGAGTAGAACTTTGGTATGTGGAAGTACACCTCCACCATGTGAAAGGAGTTTGTCCAAAGACTATGGGGCAATAATTTTTCATTTCACGTGTGCCACAAGCAATTTTCTTTGATGCTGTTCGTGAAGGTGCCATGGAAGCCATACGTCAGGTTGGAGAAATATTTGAAGCAAGACTCCGTTATACCCAGGAATAGCTGAGTGAGGTACGTGCGGAGATGATGGAGATGAAGCTCATGGCCAGCATGATGAAGCAAAAGATGGATGATTTCAAGGAGCACCTCAGAAAGTTCCGGCGGAACTAAAGTACCTCCAAGAGAGACATATGAATAAATTTGGCAGAAATGCTTGACCATACCGAACAATGTGGATGGCAGCATTTGTAATAAATTACTTTTGAGTTGGAATTTTGAAGAAAGTAAGGATGTAATAAAGGATTGATTATGAAATGAATATGATTTATGGATGAACCAATACATTTTCATGGTAAACACACCAATGGAAAGTATCACACAGAGTGGAGTGTGTACCAAAAATAAGTCCGAGGATTATTCTTATATGATGGTTACCCCAAGAGTATGATGGAATGAAACACTATAGGATTTAAAGGCAGAGTAACCCCAAGTATGCCTGAAACCCACAGACCCCGGGACTAATAAGGATCAAGTACTATCTTTTTGGAGAAGGAAACTTGTATGAGAAAACGTTTTCTTAGGAGCATACGAAAACCCGAGAGTGGTGAAAAACTGATAGATGTTTTGTTCAGCTTGGAGAACCAATGGTTTATCCAAACTTTGTTCGTGGACAAGAGAAACTCTAGAATGCTTGTGAGGATGCCCAAGTGTTAGAATACGAGATTCACTAAACCTTATACAAGGTAATGATTTCAGTGCGACATGGTTTGGTCACCATGATGACTTACTCTTATCATTCTCTTTCTATTCGGAAAGGTAAATCTGAGAGACTTACCCATAGAGAGAGATGACGTTCTTTGAAGCTTTTGTTTAAGCCTTAGAATGGTATGATGAAAGCCCCATGTAAATGGAATTTGCTGTCACGCGTAGGAAATTTTACGGTCAGGATGAAGACAAGATCCCTCTCTCTGCAGGATAGCCACAAATGGTAGACCACCATGAGAATCATCGATAGGTTATTTAGAATTGATCACGAGACTGTAAGTTAAGAAGACCCAGTAAAGGAAGAAGCTTATATCAACAGAAGGACCCTCGTTTTAATGGAAACGTTAGGAATATAACGGAAGAGCATCACTAGAGGAGTTAGTACGAAGACTGTGAGGAGTCAGATGCCAAAATCCAAGAGGATTTCAAAAAATTCTAGGGACCAGTAACTCTCATTTTAAGTGTGGTGGCATCCCGTTTTGCCGGAGGTTGGATTTGTTAGAAGACCCCCGAACTCTAACCTTTTCTTTCTAGCCCCTCCGAATCTCGAGCACGAGATTCATTTTAAGTGTGGTAGGTTTGTAACATCCCAAATTTTGGAATGTTAAAAATAATTATTAGATTGTTTCTTTCTTTGCTTGAGTGATTGAAGCTTGAGTGAAATTTGAAACTTTTCAAAACTTTTGAATGAGAGGGAATAAAATTACTTTCCCCTTCTCCGGTAAATTCAAATTCAAAAGCAATGATAGAAGATGACATGACTTCTTCAACTATAAAGAATTTCAATGGAGTTTGCATTTGAATTCTTTCAAATTTTTGCTTTTCCATTTCTCTATTATTCTTCCCCGAGAATTGCCCCGAAATAATTCTTGCAAGGAAGAAAGAGCGGAGGAAAATGACCCTCCAAATCAGGGATATTTTTGAAAATATTTGAGCCAAGAAAAACCAAAGTGTTATGGAGAAAATAATTTCAAAAGGAAAATAAAACTTTGGGGTTTTTGTGAAAAAACATTTTTAAAAACTTTTTATTTTGGTCTTGGAAAAATGATAAACGAGTAGGAATTTTTTTTCTGAAAATTTTGGTATATAATAACCCTATATTTATTATTTATTTTGTTTCCTTTTTATTTTTAATACTTGCGGTTTTTGAAAAAAACTAAATCAGGATTTTTTTGGAAAGCGCCTCACGCGCTTTATAGCGCTATCGGGCTGTCACGCCTGGCCCGGGATCCAGATCCCCTCCACATCGGTCGGCCGACCGAGCCGCACCGCGCCCCCCTTGCTGACCGTGGGCCCACAGCCCGACCCTGCCCCGCACCGGTCACCCCCCACCTCTCTTTCCTTTCTCCCTCCCTCTCTTTCCTTCCCTGCCCGAGCTCTTTCCTTAGCTCACAGACCACCGCAATCCCCGGCCGATCTCCCTCCCCTGCCTTCCCCGAGCCCCCTCCTCCCCCTATAAAGCTCGCCCCTCGCCTCCGCACTCCATTCCCCTCCCCAAACCCCGAGCCCCCTCGCCCCACGTACCCCTCCCCTACCTCGCGGGAGTTCGGCAGCCGGCCGAACCTCCCCGAGCTACTGCTGCTCGCTGCCACACCCCCTGCGGCACCCACCACCAGATATCCCCCTACCCTCTCCGCGTTCCATTCCCCTCCCCAAAACGCCGAGCCCTCCATCCAGCCGCCCCTGCGACCACCTCGTCGGAGCCCGACCACCACCAAACGCCCCCGAGCTTCCCCTGCTCACTCCGACCACCCCCGACACCCCCTCACCTCGCCGATATCTCTAGAGGATGCCGGAGCGCCACCGCCATCTCCTGGGACTCTCGGACGCTGCAGGAGATCGCCGAAGCACCATCCCCGAGCACCACCTCCTCTCTGCCTCGCCGGAGAAGAGCAACCTCCTGGAACCCACGGTGAGCTACCCCCATCTCTTCCTTAGTCGTCCGATCTGTAATACACGGTAGAGATTAGAACACCCATACCCTTTTGGTCTTTTAAACAAAATCGAGCCGGTTTTTCATTACTTAATATTAACCGAAGAGGTTTTTGTTAAGATTCGGCCATTTGTTAGATTTCCCTGCAGTAAACACCCTTAGAGCAATCAGAGAGCGCCATGTATACACAGTGTCCATTAGATTCAGTTTTTCTTTTTTTTGTTTTATTTCCAAAAATAGAGAGAGTTTTAATTTTGTTTTGATCAGAACTTTTGATCCATAACTCCAATGGAGTTGAAACTTGTCCCAGTAGATCACAATTTTCCTGTAGTTTTCAAAAACTTATTATTTTTCTATGTTTGAAATTTTAAAAAATTGAATTAGATCAGATTAAGTTTAAATCTTGTTTTGCTTATTCTGGGAGTTGGAAAATATCTTTTAATTTGATTCTTTTTTCTACTACTTCCTAGTGATTATATCTTTCTGTAGTATAAGTTTCAATTTTTTTTAAATAATTTTACTTGGGGTTTTATCAAAAAACAGATTCTGTCTTTGTTAGGTGAAGTGAATTCCTTCACTTTATGCCATAGCAACTTTATGCTAGTGATGTTATTTTACTTGTTGATGATTGTAGTGCTTACGGTCTGTAATAGTTTGTATCGATAGATCACCCGGAGTGAGAAGCTTTCTACTTAGAAGCGCTCGATCACAACAACTATCAGCAAGGCAAGTCATTTTGATCATACTATCGCCTATGTTTTCTATGCATGGTACTTTCACCTTTCTTTTCCCAATTGCATGCTGAGTAGGTACTTGGAAATTATGGTTACATGTTGTAGTATCATGTGGTAGGCACCCAACAACCCCGTTACTTGGCCTGGGACGACAAATTTCATATTGCTATGCTTGAGTAGACGGGATTCTGGTTGAGTGCATAACATGAGTGATGCGAGAAATATTTTAATAACCAAGACCGGTTAATTCAAGATTTTCAAGACCTCGTGAAGCATTGCAAATCTGGGTGAAGAACGATTTTGATGGGCTCCCTGGAGAAACCAGTGGACGACCCCGGGATGCTTGGAGACGTGCCATGACATCTTGCGGAAAGCTTCACCCAGGCTCGAAGAGATGGACGGAGGCTTCAAGACCCAAGGCTTACCTGCACAGCCACAAGTCATTATGGGCTCTGGCTTGGTTGGACAACATGGCGACTCTGGACAGGCGGTGCTAGCAGATGTAGAAGAACGGTAGGATTGGATGGGCACCGACAGGAATTCAGAGGGACCCGTTGAAAGACCATGTTTTGATCATCCGGTCTTCGAACACCCTGAAGTGCGAGGACATACACGGAGCCGATCAAATCTTGTGGGGAACGTGTGCAAAACTCTCTAGAGTACTTAAACCTAATCGATTAGCCGTGTCCACGGTCATGGACATCTTGAGCCAAAGGAACTGAAGTTATCTGGAATTCTCAACACCATTATATATAATTGATGAGGGTAATATTCATAACTTGGCTATGAGAACTGGTTGACGGAACCATCTCGTTAACAACCAACCTTGTAGTTATATTTTGCTTTTAGCCCCTCTTGTTGTAGGAGAAAATTTGCTTTACGCTAAAACTTACAGCCCCAATTGCCATATATGCATATAGATTAGATGACTATTATTTCACCCCCTGTCTTTGATGACTTGCCGGCATATTCAATATGCTGACCTACACGGCTGCAATGTCTTATGTTGCAGATATTTTCCTCGAGGAGTAAGAGTACGATTCAGGGTTACGGTCCGCACTCAACTTGCCGTTGGTGTTTATTGGGACTCCACTCCCTTGACTGTTTTCGCTGAGATAATTAAGGTATATATCAGTTTTAAGCTATTTACATGTGATTGCACTTTGATATATACATTTATGTACTGTGTGTGCCAGCATACTGATGCAGGGATGGCACAGATACATAGAGGCTTGACTCGTTTTGAGTCGGGTCGCTACACATCAATATCATAAGTCCAGAGGAGTACATAAGGGATGTTTATCAGCCTGTTTCAGACCCTAAAACGAAGAGGTGTCTGTTTCGGTAAGTAATTGAACTCCGAAGCTTTTCCAATAGGAAATTTCCTCCGTTTTGGAATTTTTGGAAAAATAGAAAAATAAAAAGCAGTCCGGAGAGCGCACGAGGCGGCCACAAGCTTGGTAGCCGCCACCTACCCCCCTGGCGGCGGCTACAGGGCTTGTGGGCACCTCGTGTGCCTCCCGGACTCCGTTTTCTTGCGGAGCACTCCTTCTGGTCCAGAAAAAAAATCATTATATATACGCCCGAAGGTTTTGATCTCCGTATCGCGCAGTTCTCCTCTGTTTTCGTTTCGAGCCTGTTGTCTGCCGCAGATTTAGAGCAAAGATGTCTCAGGAATCTGTTGGGGAGAATGATCTTTCCCAAGTTCATGAAGAAGTAGATGCTGATCTGAAAAGAGTAGAAGTCACGGAAGTCAGGGACAAAGCTAAGGAGAAAACCCAAGCTAGGGAGGAAGTTCAACCTATGTTCAACATTGAAGACGTTGAAGGAGTAGATTTTCTCCAGCCCTTCCTCCACGTGTTGTCTCCATCCTTGATTGGACTCTTGAGGTTTTGCGAAACAACTCGTGCTCGCAATATTTCCCTTTCTCGTGAAGTTGTTTTGCTGGAAAACCATGTTGCGGATCTCAAAGGTATAAATCAAAGATTGATAGCTCTCTTGGAATCAAAGACAACAACTCCACCACCGTCACCACCAAAGGAAGACAACTAAGCATTGGTATGGGCAATCCCCTTGGCTTCTGTCAAGCTTGGGGGAGTTGCCCTGGTATCATATCACCTTTATATCTTTTTCTTTTACCTTTGTTCTAGTTCTTTCCTTTTCAGTTTTTATTTCTTCTCTTAGTGGAATAAGCCTTTAGTGTTTAGTTTGAGTCTTTTTCCGTGTGTCTCCCCCGATGTATTCGAGCTCTTGAGCTATATAATAAAGAGTATCTTAGTCAAGGGCTTTGCTTTGTGTCGTGATCAAAAGTATGAAAAGAACGATAGCATGAAAGATTATGAGATGATCTTATGGAAAGTGATAGCTTCACATATGACACGTATGATGATTGAAACTTGTTGAGAATAAATCAACATAGACCTCAGTCATTGTTGCAATTAATAAGAAGTAATAAGGAAAGAGAGGTTCACATATAAATATATCATCTTAGATACTTTTTACAATTGCGAGCACTCACCAAACTATTACATGCTTAGGAGTAGATGTTGGACAAGGAAGACAACATAATGAATTGTGTTTGCTTGGTTCCAAACAATGTTATATGATTAGAGATCCCTTAGCATGTGATGATTCCTTCAACCTCATATTAGCCAAAACACCCACACCAAGTAGAGATACTACTTGTGCATCCATAAACCTTCAACCCAGTTTTGCCATAAGAGTCCACCATACCTACCTATGGATTGAATAAGATCCCTCAAGTAAGTTGTCATTGGTGCAAGCAATAAAAATTGCTCTCTAATATGTATGATCTATTAGTGTGTGGAAAATAAGCTTTGTACGAACCTGTGATGAGGAAGACATAAAAGCGACAGACTGCATAATAAAGTTCTTTATCACAGGAGGCAATATAAAGTGACGTTTCTCCACACTAAGAGGACACGCATTCAAACCTCAAAAGCACATGACAACCTCTGCTTCCCTCTGTGAAGGGCCTATCTTGTACCTTTACTTTTTGCCCTTGTAAGAGTCATGGTGGTCTTCACCAATTCCCTATTTTTGACTTTGTCTTGGCTACCGTCACATGCTTGGGAAAGATCTATATTCATATATCAACTTGGAGTTGAGTACTTATGCTTTATTATTGTTGACTTTACCCTTGAGGTAAATAGTTAGGAGGCAAAACTATAAGCCCCTATCTTCCTCTGTGTCTAGCTGAAACTTTGATACCATGAGTACCACGTGAGTTGTAACAATTGTGGAAAATAAAAGAGATGATTGAGTATGTGGGTTTGCCTTACAAGCTCTTATTTGACTCTTCCTGATGTTATGATAATTTGCATTTGCTTCAATGACTTTGGACTGTTGTTGGTTACTTGTCAGTAAGGTTTTTGCTTCATACTTTGCTTTGTGAAGGAATTGTTACTTTCCCATAAGAATCTTTATGATGTATTGCCGTTCTATGTGTGATCATGATGCCCTCATGTTCGTAATATGTTTTATCAACACCTTCGTCCCTAAACATGTGGACATGTTTATGGAACTTGGTTTTCACTTGAGGACAAGCGAGGTCTAAGCTTGGGGGAGTTGATACGTCCATTTTGCATCATGCTTTCATGTTGATATTTATCGCTTTATGGGATGTTATATTACTTTGTGGTACCATATTTATGCCTTTTCTCTCTTATTTTGCAAGGTTTATTTGAAGAGGGAGAATTCAGGCAGCTGGAATTCTGGACTAGAAAAGGAGCAAATCTGAGTCCTCTATTCTGCACAACTCCAAATGCCCTGAAAATTTACGTGGAATTTTTTGGGAATATATAAAAAATACTGGGCGAAAGAAGTACCAGAGGGGAGCTACCAGGCCCCACAATCCTGGTAGCCGCCACCCCCTGGTGGTGGCTACAGGGCTTGTGGGCTCCCTGACGGCCCACTGCCCCCCCTCTTTTGCTATATGAAGGGTTTCTTTCCAGAAAAAATCAAGAGGGAGCTCTTTCGTGGTTTCGCCGCCGCCATGAGGCGGAACTTGAGCAGATCCAATCTAGAGCTCTGGCAGGACGATCCTGCTGGGGAAACTTCCCTCCTAGAGGGGGAAATCATCGCCATCGTCATCACCAACACTCCTCTCGTCGGAGGGGAGGCATCTTCGTCAACATATTCATCAGCACCATCTCCTCTCCAATCCCGAGTTCATCTCTTGTAACCAATTTCCGTCTCGCGACTCCGATTGGTACTTGTAAGGTTGCTAGTAGTGTTGATTACTCTTTGTAGTTGATGCTAGTTGGATTACTTGGTGGAAAAGTTTATGTTCAGATCCTTGATGCTATTCATTACACCTCTGATCATGATTATGATATGCTTTGTGAGTAGTTACTTTTGTTCCTGAGGACATGGGATAAGTCCTGCTAATAATAGTCATGTGAATTTGGTATTCGTTCGGTATTTTGATATGTTGTATGTTGTCTTTTCCTCTAGTGGTGTTATGTGAACGTCGACTACATAACACTTCACCATACTTGGGCCTAGAGGAAGGCATTGGGGAGTAGTAAGTAGATGATGGGTTGCTGGAGTGACAGAAGCTTAAACCCCAGTCTATGCGTTGCTTCGTAAGGGGCTGATTTGGATCCACTAGTTTAATGCTATGGTTAGACGTTGTCTTAGTTCTTCTTTCGTAGTTGCGGATGCTTTCGAGAGGGGTTAATCATAAGTGGGATGCTTGTCCAAGTAAGGGAAGTACCCAAGCGCCGCTCCACCCACATATCAAACTATCAAAGTAACGAACGCGAATCACATGAACATGATGAAACTAGCATGACAGAAATTCCCGTGTCTCCTCAGGAGCGTTTTTCCTCCTATAAGACTTTGTTCAGGCTTGTCCCTTGCTACAAAAGGGATTGGGCCACTTGCTGCACCATTGCTACTACTTGTTACTTGCTACTTTTCACTTGCTACGTTTCACATCGCTACATCATCACTTGTTACCGCTACTTTTAGTGCTTGCAGTTATTACCTTGCTAAAAACCACTTATCAGAGCCTTCCGCTCCTTGTTAGGTTCGACACTCTTACTTATCGAAAGGACTACGATTGATCCCCTATACTTGTGGGTCATCAGTCGTCTACACGGTACTTGTACCAGACGTCGGTCACACCTTTTGCATGGGCCGCGCCATTCACCTTGTTGATACATTTCCGTCGTATATATAATTTTTGATTGTTTCATGCCAATATTCTACAACTTTCATATACTTTTGGCAACTTTTTATACTATTTTCGGGACTAACATATTGATCCAGTGTGCAATGCCAGTTCCTGTTTGTTGCATGTTTTTTGTTTCGCAGAAAATCCATATCAAAAGAATTCCAAACAGGATAAAAATTTACAGAGATTTTTTTGGAATATTTGGGAAGTGGAATCAACACAAGGCGGTGCCCGATGGGGCCACAAGCCATAGGGGCGCGGCCTCGGGGGTAGGTCGCGCTAGGCAGGCTTGTGGCCACCCCGTATGGTGGTTTGTTCCTTTCTTTCGCCGAGGAAAGCTAATTTCCACATAAAGTCATGTTAAAATGTCATCTCAATCAGCGTTATGGATCTCCGGGAATATAAGAAACGGTGAAAGGCCAGAATCTGGGAACGCAGAAACGGAAAGAAAGAGAGAGAGAGATCCAATCTCGGAGGGGCTGTCGCCCCTTCGCCGCCATGGAGGCCAAGGACCAGAGAGGAAGCTCTCCTCCCATCCAGGGAGGAGGCCAAGGAAGAAGAAGAAGAAGGGGGCAAAAAAATTGACATGAGCATTTCTAAAAATAACATATCGAGCGCGTGATATTTTCCGGAATGGAAGTGAATTAACATTCCGGCAAAACATAGGCACAAGGATGTGCTTCTAGAAATTCACATTTACATTTAAAAAACTAGCTTGACATTTGCATTTCAAATAAATACTCGCTTCACATTTTCATTTAAACGAAAACTATTTGCACATTTTTATAGCTACCCATCTACTACTACTACATCTACGATAATGGAGGAACATTTTTACAACTACTACATCTACGATAATTGAGGAACATTTTTACTACTACTACATCTACTTCAAATTCACATTTTTCAAATATTATTTGAACATCATCTTCATCTAGACCTAGAACATGAAGAAATTATATAACTTGGGAAGAACGAGGGGCCCGATGGGTAGAGGGGAAGGAGGGGCGGCGGATGGAGGAGGGAAGAGGGGAGTGGAGGGAGAAGGGAAGAGGGTCGATGTCCGGAGGAGGAGAAAGGGCAGCGGTCAAAGGAGGGACACTACTGGAAAACAGTTATTTGCCATCTGTTGCTTCTTTGCCATCTGCTGGTTGATGGCAAAGACCCTCTTTGCCATCAGCTACCAGAAACCAGACGGCAAAGAGCAGGCTGATGCGAAAGGTACTATTTGCCATCAGCAGCTCTTTGCCGTTTGCCAGCTCACGGCAAAGAGCATGCAGGCAGACGGCAAAGAGCATGGGCGGCCCACCCCACAGCCCCTCTCTCCCTTCTAACGGCCACTTTCTTTGGCGTCTGCCTGCATGCTCTTTGCCGTCGGGAGGCGGACGGCAAAGAGGGCCCCCCCCCCTAACGGCCGTTAGCCCCACCCCCACGCGCCTCTCTCTCCCCCTAACGGCCACCCCAACTCCCCTCTCTCTCAGCCCCGACACCACCACCGCTGCCGCGCCCTCCTCCGGCCTCCCTGCGCCGCCCTGCGCCCTCCTCCTCACCGGCCGCCCTGCACCCTCTCCACCGCCGCCCTGCGCCCCCTCCTCCACCCCGGCCGCCCTGCACCCTCCTCCACCGCCGCCCTGCGCCCCCTCCTCCTCCCCGGCCGCCCTGCACCCTCCTCCACCGCCGTCCTGCGCCCCCTCCTCCAGCCCGACACCCCTCTCTCGCACCCCGACACCACCACAGCCGCCACGCCCTCCTCCGGCCTCCCTGCCCCACCACCGCCGCCGCCGACGCCACCCCCACCCTAGCGCCCCACCCCACTGCCACCGCCCTCCTCGCGCCCCTCACTGTGCCCCTCCTCCCCCTGCTGCCCTCCTCCCCCTGCGACCCTCCTCCCCCGGTTAGTTTTCTTTCTTCTTTTTTTAATAGTTTTTGTTTAATTAGTTATATGTTTTACTGAGGTTTTGGCTTAGTTTTAGTTTAGTTTAGGTTTAGTTAGGTTAGTTTCCTGTTTAATAAAGGAGAAAAGGAGAAAAGAAGAAGGAGAAAGGAGAAGAAGAAGAAGGAGAAAGGAGAATAAGAAGAAGGAGAAAGGAGAAGAAGAGAAGGAGAAATGAGAAGAAAAAAATAAGAAGAAGGAAAAGAAGAAGAAGGAAAAGGAAGGGAAGGAGAAGAAAGAAGAAGAAGAACAAGAAAAATAGGAGAGGAAGAGAAGAATAAAAGGAAAAAAGAAAATAAGAAGAAGAAGATGAAGAAGAAGAAGAAGAAGAAGAAGAAGAAGAAGAAGAAGAAGAGAAGAAGAAAACAAGAAGAAGGAGAAGAAGAATAAGAGGAAAAAAGAAAAAAGAAAATAAGAAGAAGAAGAAGAAGAAGAAGAAGAGAAAAAGAAAAGCAGAAGAAGGAGAAGAAGAATAAGAGGAAAAAAGAAAAAAGAAAATAAGAAGAAGAAGAAGAAGAAGAAGAAGAAGAAGAGAAGAAAAAAAGAAGAAGAAAGAGGAGCAGGAGGAGAAGGAGGAGAAGGCCAAGGACCTTCTAGTCCTTCTCCTCCTCCTCCTTCTCCTCCTTCTCCTCCTTCTTCTTGATTTCTTCTTCTTCTCCTCCTCCTCCTCTTTCTTCTCCTCTTTCATATTATCCTTGCTTTAGTTTCCCCAAAAAGACATAATTAGCCCATTTAGCTCCAAAATGCCATAATAACCTCAAAATGGCATAAGAACCTTGGTTAGCTCATGAATATTATATACTTAGCTTGTTTTCCTCTCAAATGAGATAATTAGCCCCTTTAGCTCCAAAAGACATAATTAGGTAATTTAGCTCCAAGAAGAGGAGAAGAGGAGAAGAGGAGAAGAAATAGGAAAAATGAAAAGAAAGAAGAAGAAGAAGAAGAGAAGAAGGAGAAGGAGGACGAGGAGAAGGAGGAGAAGGCCAAGGACCTTCTAGTCCTTCTCCTCCTCCTCCTTCTCCTCCTTCTCCTCCTTTTCTTGATTTCTTATTCTTCTCCTCCTCCTCCTCCTCTTTCTTCTCCTCTTTCATATTATCCTTGCTTTAATTTCCCCAAAAAGACATAATTAGCCCATTTAGCTCCGAAATGCCATAATAACCTCAAAATGGCATAAGAACCTTGGTTAGCTCATGAATATTATATACTTAGCTTGTTTTCCTCTAAAATGAGATAATTAGCCCATTTAGCTCCAAAAAGACATAATTAGTTAATTTAGTTCCCAGAAGAGGAGAAGAAATAGGAGAAATGAAAAGAAAGAAGAAGAAGAAGAAGAGAAGAAGTAGAAGGAGGAGAAGGAGGAGGAGGAGGAGGAGAAGGAGGAGAAGGCCAAGGACCTTCTAGTTCTTCTCCTCCTCCTCCTTCTCCCCCTTCTCCTCTTTTTCTTGATTTCTTCTTCTTCTCCTCCTCCTCCTCTTTCTTCTCCTCTTTCATATTATCCTTGCTTTAACTTCCCCAACAATGACATAATTAGCCCATTTAGCTCCGAAATGCCATGATATGCTCAAAATGGCATAAGAACCTTGGTTAGCTCATGAATATTATATACTTAGCTTGTTTACCTCTAAAATGGGATAATTAGCCCATTTAGCTCCAAAAAGACATAATTAGGTAATTTAGCTCCAACAAGAGGAGAAGAGGAGAAGAAATAGGAAAAATGAAAAGAAAGAAGAAGAAGAAGAAGAAGAAGAAGAAGAGAAGAAGGAGAAGGAGGAGCAGGAGGAGGAGAAGGAGAAGGCCAAGGACCTTCTAGTCCTTCTCCTCCTCCTCCTTCTCCTCCTTCTCCTCCTTCTTCTTGATTTCTTCTTCTTCTCCTACTCCTCCTCTTTCTTCTCCTCTTTAATATTATCCTTGCTTTAATTTCCCCAAAAAGACATAATTAGCCCATTTAGCTCCAAAATGCCATAATAACCTCAAAATGGCATAAGAACCTTGGTTAGCTCATGAATATTATATACTTAGCTTGTTTTCCTCTAAAATGAGATAATTAGCCCATTTAGCTCCAAAAAGACATAGTTAGGTAATTTAGCTCCAACAAGTGGAGAAGAGGAGAAGAAATAGGAAAAATGAAAAGAAAGAAGAAGAAGAAGAAGAAGAAGAAGAAGAAGAAGAAGAGAAGGAGGAGGAGGAGGAGGAGGAGGAGAAGGCCGAGGACCTTCTAGTCCTTCTCCTCCTTCGCCTCATTCTTCTTGATTTCTTCTTTTTCTCCTCCTCCTCCTCTTTCTTCTCCTCTTTCATATTATCCTTGCTTTAATTAACCCATTTAGCTCCAAAATGCCATAATAAGCTAAAAATGGCATAAGAACCTTGGTTAGCTCATTAATATTATATTCTTAGCTTGTTTTCCGCTAAAAATGACATAATTAGCTGAAAAACATCATATTTTGTTTTTTCTGACTTTCTTATTCAGATTTTTGCAGATTGGATATACTACATGCATGGAAGCTGGCATTCATGGAGTTGAACAATGTCGATGGATGAACTTTATATGTATATCATCTAGTTTTCATTTGAGTTGATGAACAATGTCGAACTATATGTATATGTATATATGGATAAACAGTGCAATACTTTGTATGTTGGTTCTTTCGATATATGGGGATGTACATTGATTTATATGTATATCATATATGTGTGGTGAATTATATATATGTGTTGGCAAGTATATGTGTGGTGAACTATATATCATATATGTGTGGTGAATTATATAAATGTGATGTAAAATATATATATGTGTGATGTGAAATAATATAAAACAAAAAAACAGGTACTATATGGGCTCTTTGCCGTCTGCCAGCTGATGGCAAAGACTTGTGCCATCAGCTGGCAGATGGCAAAGGTGCCACATGGCACCCAACGGTGCATCCTGGGGTGTCTATATAGGCTCTTTGCCGTCTGCCTCCAGGGTGGGCAGACGGCAAAGAAGAGGGCACAGAGGAGGGGGGAGGAGGAGGCAGACGACAAAGAGTGGAGGGGGGGAGGAGGAGGAGGCAGACGACAAAGAGTAAGGGGGAACAGCCGGCAAAGAATAAGGGGGAGGTAGATGGCAAAGAATAAGGGGGAGGCAGACGGCAAAGCCTCCGTTAACCCCTAATGGAGGCAACGCCTGTCGGCTGCCGTCTCGAGCTCTTTGTCGACAGCTCCTAAGGAAAGCTGATGGCAAAGAGCTTTGTCGTCCGCTTTGGGGGGACAGACGGCAAAGAAGGTCCTATGCCGTCGTAGACTGACGCAGAAATTTTGTCGGTCGTGAGATTCTTTGCCGTCTGTTGTTTTCTATTTGCCGTCCGGGATTTAGTCTTTGCCGTCTGTGATGGCAGACGGCAAAGAAGTTGATTCCTGTAGTGGGAGAAGCGAGAGGATGGAGGGGGAGGAGGGTGAGGGCCGGGGGATAAGGGCAAGGATGGAGGCTGATACGTCTCCGTCGTATCTACTTTTCCAAACTCTTTTGGCCTTGTTTTGGACTCTAATTTGCATGATTTGAATGGAACTAACCCAGACTAACGTTGTTTTCAGCAGAATTGCTATGTTATTGTTTTTGCATAGAAATAAAAGTTTTCGGAATGACCTGGAAATTTACGAGGATTTTTTGTGGAATATATAAAAAATATTGGTGCAAGAATCAACCGGAGAAGTGGAGCGTGGAGCCCACAAGCCCACCAGGCGCGCCCCCTGGCCGCGCCTAGCAGGCTTGTGGGGCCCACGGAGATCCACCACCTCCAATTCCAGCTCTATTTAGTCCCTTCCGTCCAGAAAAAATCAAGGAGAAGAGTTCATCGCATTTTACGATACGGAGGCGCCGCCACCTCCTGTTCTTCCTCTGGAGGGCAGATCTCGAGTCCGTTCTGGGCTCCGGAGTGGGAGATCGTCGCCATCGTCATCACCAACCTTCCTTCATCGCCAATTCCATGATGCTCTTCACAGTTCGTGAGTAATCTCATCGTAGGCTTGCTGGATGGTGATGGGTTGGATGAGATCTATCATGTAATCGCATTAGTTTTGACGGGGATTGATCCCTAGTATCCACTATGTTCTGAGATTGATGTTGCTACTACTTTGCCATGCTTAATGCTTGTCACTAGGGCCCGAATGCCATGATTTCTGATCTGAACCTATTATGTTCCCGCCAATATATGTGTGTTCTTGATCCTATCTTGCAAGTTGTAGTCACCTACTATGTGTTATGACCCGGCAACCCCGGAGTGACAATAGCCGGAACCACTCCCGGAGATGACCATAGTATGAGGAGTTCATGTATTAACTAAGTGTTAGTGTGTTGGTCTGGTTCTCTATTAAAAGGAGAACCTTAATATCCCGTAGTTTCCATTAGGACCCTGCTGCCACGGGAGGGATGGACAATAGATGTCATGCAAGTTCTTTTCCCTAGGCACGTATGACTACATACGGAATACATGCCTACATTACCTTGACGAACTGGAGCTAGTTACATATCTCTCCGTGTTATAACTGTTGCATGATGAATATCACCCGGCATAATCATCCATCACCGATCTAATGCCTACGAGTTTTTCCTACTGGTCCTTGCTACGTTACTTTGCTGCTACTATTGTCACTGCTACTACTATTACCGCTACTCCTGTCACTGCTGCTACTTTTACTGCTACTGTTGTCACTGTTGCTACTGTTACCGTTGCTACTTTTGCTATCACACTTCTCTGCTACTGATACTTTGCTGCAGATACTAAGTCTTTCATGTGTGATTGAATTGACAACTCAACTTATAATACTTGAGAATATTCTTTGGCTTCCCCTTGTGTCGAATCAACAAATTTGGGTTGAATACTCTACCCTCGAAAACTGTTGCGATCCCCTATACTTGTGGGTTACGAGAGACAAGAGGAGGTCGGGGCGGGGAGGAGGCTTATGGCAATGGAGGAGATGGTGGTGCAGCAACGACGGTGATGGCGGTGACAGCGTGGTGAGGAAGAGAGAGAGTTTGTGTGCATAAGGGAGAGTGAGCAACGCAGGCTAGGGGAAGAGGATAAGGGCAGATTAGCAGTAGCGCGGGCAGGAGAAGCACGCTACGGCTATAGAGTTAGCAATAGCGTGTGTTGACAAGATGCGCTGCTACTATGCATAGTCGGGTGGGTAAACATACTAGTAGCGCCTTTTATTCCCCCTGCACAACTGATTACATAGCAGTAGCATGTTTTATTCACTCGCGCTACTACTAAGTAGCAGTAGGACGTTTATGCAGACCGCGCTGGTGCTAAATATCCACACATAGGCTTTTCCCTATTTGTGTTAACTTTATTACTATGGACCTATGTTCAGCAAGCTATGCCGGTTAAGCATGCTTTGTTTACCTGTTGCATGTGCGGCTCTTGCCTTTCATTTATAAATTCTAGTGAAATGTCCAATGTAATGTTACTATGCAATCTAACCTTCTAGTATGTTCTATTGTGCAATGCGGTGGTTAGTTAGTTGTTTGATTCTATTTTGGTACAATTTGTTGTGGCGATCATTTAACTGTTTCGTTCAATATTTCTATGTGATGTTTAATTGTTGTTGGTACAATGTTGTATTGTTATGCATGTGAGAAATAAATCGAATTTGTATGTACAAAATACATGTGAAACCTATAAAATTGCTACATTTCCTAGTTCTTAGAATACTTGGTTTAGATAATTGACTTTTCCATCCGGCTCAAATTAATATGTTGGATGTGCATTGTGTTTATTTTTAATTAACATATTTTACTGATAGTATGCAAGATCTCACTTATAACCTGATCAACATCTATCTCATATAGGTTGCAAGGGGAAACAATGGGAGACACTCAAGTTTACCATCGAGGTTTGCACATGCATGGTAGTCACGTGAATAGCACATTATTGTTCAATTGCAGGAACCATTCAAATATTTAATTTTCTAATAATCTAATGTGGCACATGTTGGTCCTGCTATAAGAGGTTTAGACCCACTTTTTGACCCATTTTGCATCTCGGGAAATGAGGTATTCATGAATATTAGTCAAATCAAGAAACTTGGAAAGATTGTTAACATAAAGAAACTAGCAACAGAAAACAACAAGATATTTGTGTGCACAATTAAAAAGGGATTAGTCAACTATAGGATTGTACTATCTCTTTTACCTTGTCTTTTTCCCTTTGTGCCATTTCAAATTTTATAAAATATATTTATGCATATCTTTGTTTCGAGTCCTTTCCAAAGTTGTTCATCAATGATAACGTCTCAAACCACCTCTATGGACAAGAGGCAAGGAAGGTATTCACACAACACCCACGATATAATCTTGAAGTCTTCCTCAAGAGGATGAAGGATGGACCGGAAACCATCCACACGCATTGGCCTAAATTTTTAAGGACCTTCAGCATCATTGAAGGCTGAATATTTTCCTTCTGCTTCAATAGTTTTCTAGACGAGAGATTCATCTGTCTATTTACCGTCTATGATGCTACTTTCCAAGGGTTTTAGATGTTGTATGTCAAACATGGTCCTCTTGTGTAATTGGGTAGCTAGGTAGTATATGCCTATTTGGTGTTCTATTATGATGTATTTCAATTAGGAAATCCTGGTTGTCGTAATATGAATATGAAATATATTATGTGCTATATATGAAATGCCAATTTCATTACTAAATGGATTATAAATAATATGGCAATTAGGCTACTTATTGGGTTTTCTATTGTAGACGGTTTGTCATAAAACACCATGGGCGATGACCTCAACAAACCCACACGGTTTATAGAAACATTCCGTGTGGGATAAGTGAAAAATCACAAAAAACTTCCGGGTGACAATTGAGTGCATTAGGCCACATATCACAAACGTTTTCACATTGAAAGTATGTGTGATGGACAAACCTATTCCAAACAATATCTTCTAGGCATCATGCATGATGTATTGAATAACGCAATTGATAGAACTATAACGATCGTCTGTGATGGCGATCCCTATCACAAACGATGTTATGCAGAAAATTGTGTGTAATGTACTGTATGAACAAAATAGTATCTTTGGGATTCACTATGTGGGATGCTAAGAACATCTCACATGATTTCAACAATATTTTTGTTTGTGATGGCCTTCTCAATCGCACATGATATATTTTTTCCTAGCATGCGTGACCGGACGAGGGATCACCAGCATTTTATATCTATCGTGTGTGATAGGACCCCCTATCACACACACACAAGGTGATAGTTTAAAACTACGTCCTAAAAAGGGATAAAACCGTTTGTATAGGATCCTCCTGCACTTGTGTGTTGAAATGAGAATTCTTATGTTGGTAGATGCCGACATATGGTCGATATACTACTTGTCAGAAAAAATATGGATGGCTCATCGTACTGCATGGGTGGAAGGATTTACTTTTATTCTATGAAATGGTAGTTGGAGACAGGCCGCTCTCTATAATCCACCACAGAGGTGATGAGTTTACCATCTTTGTCAAACCCATACACTACACGAAAAATGCTCAACTATGACCAAAAATAATGACAGTGGTTTAATTGGTCATTGATCCATGACCAAAATTCCGAAATTAGTCATGGCCAGTCTAAGGGAGTCCAAATACCATAACGTTATGACCTTTTGCGTCCATTCGGTCATGATACTATTGCACAAAATGGTCATTAAGATGTGTAGCATTATTTATGATCATATTTCAGTGCTACCATGACCAAATATAAGATTGTAAACATATACGTGGAGGTGACTTGACGACACCTCATCAATTTTGCCTATGTGTCATGTATACACAGCGAAAATTTGTTTCATACGTATAAGGATGAATTAAATGATATTAGGTAAATACCAATAACTTTAATTATTCATTTTCATATCCTAAATATTTTGGAAAATACAATATATTTACCAAAATGAAATATATGAGCCCATGCTAATCTCATTATTTGTAGACCCTATTTAGATAAATATTTTTGAAAGGTGGTATAGGGTACCTTAACTTGGTGTTTGAGACAATAAAAACTTAAACATGACCTCGTGCCTCATTCTAACACAATTATTGTAGAAGTTCAGGTAAGAAGTATGGAGATATAAAAAGTTTTCAACACATTATGTTGAATGTTTTTCCAATAGCAACCGACGTGCAATTTGTATAGAAGTAGAGAGGTGGGAGCCCTTTCGAGATACCTCTTATTAGTATGTGTGCCTGAAAGTACAATGATGTGGATATACGATAAAACCAACTTTTTTGAGGCAATCAAAAAATACAACTAGAGACAACAATATGGGTCCATATTTCATAAATACAATATCTATACAGACTTGAGTAGACCCATTAAGTGAACAGGATATAATTCAATAAAAAGGAATAAGATATAAAGTCCCTTCCCCCACAAACCTAACCCTAACCCTATCTCCACAATCCAGACTCATCACCCTCGACTCCCCTCCCACCTCTCCCGCCGCCAGCCTTCCGACCCCTCACAAATCTCGTTCGCCGTAACAGGCCCCTGCGCTCTCGTTTGCTGCAGTACACCCATGCGCTCTAGTTCACCGCAGCAGGCCCCTGCGCTCCCTTCTCCACATCTCCCGTCAACCTTCGAGCCACGATCTCCTATGCCCCATTCACTGCGATTGGCCCCGATATTGGCGTCAGCGGATCTGGCTGCCACCAGGTAATCCCCCTCCTTCCTCCGTGCATCTGAGATGAGCAGTCGTCGGTGCTCGCGCCATCGGAGATGAGCGGTCCCCTCTGCCTCATCTTGCAGCACGACGCCTTTGGACATGGGGGTGGAGAGATGGAGCCGCAACCTCCCCTCCAACTGGGACCGCTTCGAGGAAGAACCTGAGGTGGACGACGGCGCTGAATGGGCCGGCGAGGTGGTGCTGCGGAGCAAGGGCGCCGACTTTGCCTTCCTGCTTGAGCAGGCCCGGGTGCAGCCCCCCGAGGAGCGGGGCCTCGACACGGCCAGCCGGGTCGCTTCCATGGACTCGCCATTTGGTGAGTTATTATGGCCAGCTTGAACATGTTTTGTTTTTGTCACTGTTTGTTCAGTGAGTAAGCTTATTCACTTTGTCGCTTCAACCAGGCTTAGGTCAATTCGGTGGATAAAAAGGTCCGTGATGATCTTTTTCTGCAAGATAATATCATGTCGGTAGTCCTCCCATCAAAAGGAGCAATCATGATCTGTTTCCAGCACTTAGATTGAGATTGATTACATTCTCTTTGCTTGTAGAGTAAAACAATCATAGTGCACCCACAAATCTCATATATGAAACATAGCAATGAAGAAAATTAACATCTGAAACGTCTTATTAGAATATAGGATTACTTGATAACATTAATGGAGTTGATTTCAATAAAGAAACAACTTAAGTAACATATAAAAGTGGCACTCTCAACCGTCCACATGAGAACAAAGACAAAAGTTTCACATCAGATCTCTCTGTATCTTGAATGGTCTAAACATAAGTAACTGATAACAGTGTAACGTAGTGGCACTCTCAACCGTCCATATGAGAACAAACACAAAAGTTTCACATCACATTTTTTAGTATCTTGAATGATATAAAGAGCAAAACAATGTATCTCATCAATATCCATGGATAGGAACCGGGTTGTGTTAGCCAACTTGTATATTGGTTTCACACCACTACGTAAATCATCGCTGAAATAAATATATATGAGAGTAACCGACTACACCCACAATCCTACTGATGACAAACGTGGCATCCAGTAATGCATGGGCACACGAAATAAAGGAGCACACACACACAAAGCGGACCGACTAGACCGACCTCTAACAAATGCATCCGGTGAAGGCTAGCGTGACCGGTTTAATATTGTCATGTATTTAATTGAACTATTTCTTTATCAATTTATCTCGAAAATCAAGTATTGCAAATGTATGCAGTTCCATTGATGCTTTTTCTCCATTAGTGTAGATTTATGAGGGGATATACATAAGTAGTATTATTATGTTGTGAACTACCAGAACACGTGATAAATTATTAGTCGAAAATTCAAAAAAGAAAACTGGTGTGAGGCCGAGGCTACAAGAAAGGACAAGTATCTTTTTTAATAAAATTGTTACTATTTTTGTTTTCAAAAATATTTTTTTGTAAATATTGTTAACACGTAATATTGTTCACAACTAATTATTTGTTTAAATCAAATTTTTAAGTGTTTATACATTTTGCTCAGAAAAGAAACTACGCTTCCGTTTTTATAGAAACACTCAACGCGTAGAGCCATGTTCACCCATTTAAAGTTCGGAAAGTAGACTATTCACATGAGATTACTATTCATATTTAGTTAATACATGGATCTATTGTTCATTAGAGATACTGTTCACTAACTACCATGCGTCGCCTAGCGTGTATAGCGTTTTTCACCCGTTTTCATGTTCGGGAAGGTTACTATTTATATTTAGTTGATAAGTGGAGTTAGTGTACGTTACAACTGCTGTTCACTTGAAAAAAATTGAAAAAGTGAGGGAGCCCCTAGCTTAGCCGGTTTAATATAGTAGTATTTATCCATTGTTAGAAGCAAGTTCTGAACTAGAATTTTTAGAACTGGTTATGAGCTAAAATTGCAATTGTTAATTATTTTACCTATATGTAGCCTGATTTGTTGCTCGTGGGCAGATTCTTGTTATACCAAGATTGTCCTGATTATCCTAAGATTGTAGATTTATTTTTCTCTTTAAGCTAGGTTTCTTTTCAAGCATGTCAAACATCTACATGGAAGTCTTGAGATAAATAATATAAGGAGATTTTTTGTGGTACATGTGCAGGAACCTATAATGGGTTATTATCTGCTGCCCTTTTTATTATTATATGTGGCTCGTTGTTTAGAGGCTTATCTATGCATTAGTATTTGATGCTCTATCATGTTAGTTTCCTTGGTCTGCTTTCTGAGCCTTGCCATCATTTTCTTCTTGCACGCGGCAATGGTAGGAGTGGCAGATTGTGCAGAGGAAGAGGATGAGAAGAAACTTGTGCTTCTCATCCAATATTTGTAGAACTCTCTTGATGTGCGATTGTGCATTTTTTAGGTCCTCTTTCTGTGCACTTGCACTTGTAGAAGTATTCTTTTGTGCACTTGTAAAATTATTTTGATGTGCACTTGTTAGGCCTTGAACCTTGATGTGTAGAGGAGTCGTGGATGATGTATTGTATGTCATGTGATGTGCTACTGAAATAAAACATATAGTTTTTTGCAATCTTTTATTCTATTGTACTTGTTTTTAATGGGCCTATCCTGATATATGTGTGCTTCGGCAAAATAATGCATCAATCCAAACAAATCAGACATTTTTAATAGTAAAATAGGTATTGGGCCAGGCCCATGTAGGCTAAATTGGTGGACTGGGATGTGAAATTTATGATGATTCCATTTGGTCACTAGCAATGCCACGTCAGTGCTGCCTCTTGAGCTTGCGTTGGTTTTTCCATTGAAGAGGAAAGGGTGATGCAGCACAGGAGCAGTAAGTATTTCCCTCAGTTTGAGAACCAAGGTATCGATCCAATAGGAGAATCGCGTCAAGTCCAGAGTACCTGCGCAAACACAAACGAGCTTGCACCCAACGCTATAAAGGGGTTGTCAATACCTTCGAGATTGATTGCAAAGTGAGATCTGAAGGCGGAAAGTGCGACGAAGTAAATGTGTAAGGCTGAAAATATGGTGTGAAGTAGACCCAGGAGCCATAGTGTTCACTAGAGGCTTCTCTCAAAATAGCAAATAATACGGTGGGTGAACAAATTACTGTCGAGCAACTGATAGAACCGCGCAAAGTCATGACGATATCTAAGGCAATGATCATACATATAGGCATCACGTCCGAGAGAAGTAGAACGATACTTTCTGCATCTACTACTATTACTCCATACATCGACCGCTATCCAGCATGCATCTAGTGTATTGAGTTCATGACGAACAGAGGAACGCCTTAAGCAAGATGACATGATGTAGAGGGTTAAACTCAAACAAATGATGAAAACCCCATCTTTTTACCCTTGATGGCAACAACACGATACGTGCCTCGCTACCCCTTCTGTCACTGGGTGAGGTCACCGCACGGTATGAACCCAAAACCAAGCACTTCTCCCATTTCAAGAATCATAGATCAAGTTGGCCAAACAAAACCCACAACTCGAAGAGAATTAAAAGGATATGAAATCATGCATAGAAGAGATCAGAAGAAACTCAAATAAGATTCATAGATAATCTGATCATAAATCCACAATTCATCGGATCTTGACAAACACACCGGAAAGGAAGATTACATCGGATAGATCTCCATGAAGATCATGGAGAACTTTGTATTGAAGATCCAAGAGAGAGAAGAAGCCATCTACCTACTACCTATGGACCTGAAGGTCTATGCTGAACTACTCACGCATCATCGGAGAGGTCATGGTGTTGATGAAGAAGCCCTCCGTATCCGAATCCTCCCTCCGGCAGGGCACCAGAACGTGCCCCAGATGGGATCTTGCGGAGAAAGAAGCTTGCGGCGGCGGAAAAGTATTTTCATGGATCTCTCGCGCAGTTTTGGAATTTTTCTGAATTTATAGGCGGAAGAGGTAGGGCTGACGAGCCATAGGGGTCCCACAAGCCTGCTAGGCGCGGCCCCCTGGCCCCGCCTAGGGGGCTTGTGGGGTCCCCTGGTGTCCCCTGCCTTGGTTCTCGAGTCTCGTGCGTATCTTCTGTTCCGGAAAAAAACTTTTTGGAAGTTTTATTCCGTTTGGACACCGTTTAAAATCCTCCTCTGAAAACGGTCAAAAACACGGAAAAAACAGGAGCTGGCACTTGGCACTGAGTTAATAAGTTAGTCCCAAAACAGATATAAAAGGCATACGAAACATCCAAAGTTTTACAAGATAATGGCATGGAACCATCAAAAATTATAGATACGTTGGAGACGTATCAAGAATCCCCAAACTTAACTCATGCTTGTCCTCGAGTAGGGAAGTGATAAAGACATAATTTTTGATGTGGAATGCTACCTAGCATAGTGATATAGATACATTGGAGACGTATCAGTCAGCTTGGCCACGTCAGATCCTACGTGGCTCACACAAATGGGTAGTGAGCAAACCAAAATTTTGGTCAATAGAGATCTACGACAAATTTTTTAGAAAGGTCATGTTTGTTCATTCTTGACGGCCAGCTGTTGACCTTCTAAATTTGGTCAAAAAAGGTCAAAAAACGTCAACAATGACGAATCAACGACCAATATAGGTAGTCATAATTGACCTTTTTTCTTGTAGTGCTACCTTGGAAATCTGTGTGCTTTGATGAATAGTAGTTCTATGATGCTGGTGCAATTCTTGTTGATGCTCGGCTCCTATTCGTGAATGTCCGATACTTTTGTAAATGACACTTGCTCATGTACCGAATGTTTGTTCCATGTGTGCACTTGTAGTGCTATATTATTCTATGTGATCATATTCTACTGTTCATGCCTTGTTTAAGAATTAATATGTCATCTCATAGTTCACTAAAATGATAGCATGCACATATTTTTTAGTGCATTTGATTACGAGCGTCTCAACTAGTATCCAACGGATAAACCCAAAATTTTGTTTTCAAGCCCACCGCTGCATTTTTTTAAATTATTTTTTCAACGCGCCGAAAAACAATTGTGACACCAAACTTTTTTGTGACAATAAATTGTCACTAAACTTGCACATGCACAATGACAGCCAAATATGTTATCAAAAATAAGGCCAGAACATCGTCAATGTTGTTGTGGGCGCTGCCGAGGAGGAAAACACCTAGTGACGGTGGACCGCCAAAGAAAAATATCTTATGCGATGTTTCTAGTTTCATCACGAGGGATTTTGTCACTTAATAGAGTATATTTTCTAGTGTGATCGATTGCAACCATCCCCAGTGATTCTAGCTAGACACCGAGAACCTAGGCGCGCAGCTCGGTGAGCCTTTTATCTGACTTGCCCTATCTATTTTGAATGCACAAGATTATATCTTTTAGTTAAACTAACCGCTATTTGCTAGATATCGTCCATTTGAAGATCAAAGGTGATGTTTAAATAGCCCTATCCCGACATCTTTAAACCAACACGTGTAGCAGGAACTCTGTGTAAAAATTAATTTTTACAACAATAAAACTCTGTACACTAAAGCCTTTATAACATTTTGCACATTGCTCCTTTTGATGTGATGTTTTTTGCAAAGTATCCACATGGAATACACTATTCACAAGAACCAAATATTTCTATTGTTGCACATTTGAATTTAAATTTATTCAAATTTGAAAATAAACCTTTGGAAGTCCCTAAATTGTAAATAAAATATTCCAATTTAGTGAAAACTTTTGCAATGTGTTCAAAATGATCACTATCATCCAGTAGAGCCAATGTTGTACAAATTTGAACATTTCTAAAATCAATTCATACAAATTTTAATTTAATATAGTTTAGGCTGTAAATGAAAAACTAATAAGTCCAAAATTTATGTTGTTTTAACCATTTTCTATCTCAGTAGTAGGCTCTATCGGATTTGATCGCGTTCACACACCTCATTCTAGTTGTTTTTGCCAAGATGTCATTTATAGGAGTGATTGGGACTTTAAGAAAACAACACCATGAGATGATGATAAAATCACATCAATTAACATGATAAAATGTTACCATAGGGGGACAAATAAATGGGGGAAGAAGGAGGGCTCACAAAGAGGTTTAGAGCGCTTGGTGTCGCATGCTACGAGCACACTTTATTATCACTCGTCGTACTGCAAGCCTTCGTCTGGTCGACTATTTCACCTCTACATGATCGGATCAAGTATCAGATGCCCAAAGCCACTAGAAACTACTATAGAATGGACCGGGAGTGGATTTTGGCTCATCTAGAGCCCCTGGATCAAAGGAGTTAAGATACATCTATGGAGGTAGCTTTGTGACGTCTACTATATACACACCTCCAACGCTAGCTACCGAGCTATCATATTGATCACCCATTATATATCTTCATCACCTCCAGTTTTGTGCCAAGATCATGTCCACCAAGAATATGGGTCAAGACAAGAAGAAGGAAGAGGAGACTCCACCGCAACCAAGCATCAGCTTTTCGGGGAGTGCCATCCCCATCGGCCCCACCACTGTCTTCTCCTTCAACAACCCAGTGTTGGCTTGTATCTTGTTCCTCTCTTCTATGTTGTCCCCCTTTATGTTTGAGTAGTTGTACTATTTCTTGCGTATATGGATGAACTTTAATTAGTATCATAGTACTGAATTCCTATAAGAGATTTAATATCCTCTCTCTACGTGATGAGGTAATTATTCGTCGTGATGTTGCGAAGAGAGCTCACACAGCATGAACCCCTTTTGGACATGAGAAATTTATAAACTTAGATAGGGGAATAATAGAGAACCCCTAAGTTTTTTGTCGCATTCACAAAGAAACTCTTAATCACTTATACAACAACCTCTTGTCAGAGGAAACGGTGGTGGCATGCACGATGCATGGTTGCAGCATGTATGCACACCTTGTTTGTTAACTCTGCCCACATTTGACCATACAGAGTGGTTAGAGAGATGCACACCTAGAACTATGTATTCACATATGTTGTGCAAATCATACTAGTGGTGATGAATCTGAAATCCTTGAGAACTCCTTTACTACTACTACACCATCCCATTTATCATAGTTTCTTTTTGGACCCCACACTGGTAGAAAACAGGGCTTTGGTCCTGGCCTGATAAGAGCATTAGACCCGGTCGACTTACGAAC
Source organism: Hordeum vulgare subsp. vulgare (assembly GCF_904849725.1). Lineage (NCBI taxonomy): Eukaryota > Viridiplantae > Streptophyta > Magnoliopsida > Poales > Poaceae > Hordeum > Hordeum vulgare. The sequence continues at coordinate 383,728,082 of NC_058522.1, read as the reverse complement.
CGGGACTAATGCATGCATCAGTCCCAGTTCGAGTGACAAGGACCCTGGTCAGGCCTCTACGAGCATCAATCATGGTTCTTCTAGGACCTTTAACCCCGGTTCATTCCACAAACCGGGGCTAAAGGGCCTGGCTCCTGGCGCAACCCCTTCAGTCCTGGTTCATGTGTGGAACCGGTACTAACTGGCTATCTGAAGTCCCGGTTCTATCCACCAACCTAGAATAAAATATTGCCTATATATATGCTCGTCCCTGCCCGCTCACTCATCAAATTTTTGGTCGGCCAACGTATGGAGGTGTGTGCTACTCTAGTTACCTCAAATTAACCTTTTAGTTTGCACATGTGTAGGGTGACGTCCCGTCCCCATGCATGTCGTCCTCTCCCTAGTCCATTGCCCGTGCTGATCTCGTCGATCTCCTGCACCATTGTGGTGAGCCTCTTCTTCTTAATTATCTTTGTTAGAAAAACCATTCTTAGTTGTATGATTTATGTAGCTACTTGTATAATTTTCTTACTATTATTATTGTTTGTTTTTACATAGTGACATGGTTTTGCTATACGCCCCCGTTGGCTCTCGTCCAGTCTATGATTCAGATGTGTTATATTACCTTTTATAACTATTTATTTCATTTAGTGTTTATGACAATTATGCCGACCAAATTGACATACATGTCTTTATGTAGGAGGTATGTGAACCAGAAATTCCAATCGACCCTCTTGTCAAGAGGTTAAATCTAGTTGAAAAAGAAAACAATTATTTGAACGAAAAATTGAAAATAGTTGAAGAGGAGAAGATGAAATTGGAGTTGCATGTTGCCGATGTCGTCAATCTAAACAAGATCCAGATGAATGCAATGCGTTTGAAGATTAAAAGGATTAGAAAATATGCTAATAATAATGAGGCTTGGTATCATTATGTTGTTGGATCAATTATTACCTTAATTGCGATTTTGGTCGCATTTGTTGCTGCATTTAAATGTTTTACATAGGTGTATGTTAGTTTCAATGTATGCTTAATTTAGATGCTCTAGAGAGGTGTATGTTGTTCGATGGGGACTATATGTATGGACTATATGTCGTGTGAAACTTTAATACTTCGAAAGAGATTGTCCAGTTTGTACACGAACTGCATCCAATTTTTGTCATAACCCACTGAAATGTATAGCACATGTTGTGTGTGTAAAATTAAGGTACCATTCCAAGTATCAACCTTTTCAGAGTTCATTTGTAATGCTTTTCAATTTCAGGGTCATTTAGCTCAAAAAAATGATTAAAAGCATAAAAATAAATTAGGTTCAAAAAGTATTAGGTTAAACTAATTACCTAATAGAAGAAATGATCAACTAAAAAGAATCAATTAAAGTATTTTGTTATGATCAACTAAAACAAAACTACAATATTCTTCAATAGCAAAAAGAATCAACTAAAATTATCAAAGTATTTTTTGTTAAAAACTTTAATAGCAAAAAGAATTTTCATAAAGAGTTTTTGTTAAAAACTATAATAGCAAAAAAATAACATACAATTTTTTTATAAAGCCCGCCTACTAGGCCACAACAGCCTGCATACGACTAGAAACCCAACCAAACATGTGCCAGGATGCAGGCCCGCATGACAAGTAGGCCCAACTCGGTAGGGCTGAAGATTAGGCATTTCCTGCCCGCATAAGAGAAAAGCTCTCGACGGTAGCCGTAGACGGGCTTATAAACCGCTGCAATCGGCCTTCGCTAGGTGATGTGGGACTAAACTACATCCCACCTCGGCCGTGCGAGCACCACCCATTTAGTCCCGGTTGGTGGCTCCAACTGGGACTAAAGGGGGGCCTTTAGTCCCTCTTGTAGCCACCAACGGGGAGAAAAGGTAAATTTCGCAAGCCGAAAGGGCGGGAGCCCAAACCTTTAGTCCCGGTTGGTGGCTCCAACAGGGACTAAAGGCCTTTAGTTCCGGTTGGAGCCGCCAACCGGGACTAAATGAGTGGGTATAAAAGCCTTCTGGCCGCCGGCCTCCTCACCTCAATTCAGTTACTCATCCTCTCCCCTCCCCCCACCCCCCCCCCCCCCGACGGTGTCGTCGACCACCTCGACGCCGCCAGGCTGTCGGACCTCGCCATCGACGCCCTCACCGTGCCCTGCCCCGACGCCGCTGCTCCCCGCGCCCTTGCCCTACCCCGACGCCGCCGCTCCCTTCGCCCCTGCCCTGCCCCAACACCGCCGCTCCCCGCACCCCTGTCCTGCCCCGACACCGCCGTAACCCGCGCCCCTGCCCTGCCCTGACACCGCCGCGCCCCTGCCCTGACGTCGGTGCTCCATAGTAGGCCAGTTATACCTCGTCCTCTCTCCCATCCCTCTCCTCCCTTCTTCCTCCCTGCCTCCGTACTAGCATCCAGGGCCGGTCCTGATATTTTGGGCAACCATTGGGCCATGTTCTCTCATCAATTTTGCAATTATGAAATTGTTGGCTAGGTACATCTTGCTGTGGACACAGAGTTTGATACATCAATTTAAATGTTTCCAAAGACACTAAAAGGAAATTCGAATTTAGCAATACCAGCCGGAATGATGATTGATATTAAGTGTGTTTGGATATTGACAAAATGTTGGTATTTGACATATAGTATTATTGCTCGCTAGTTAATTAGGTTATGGACTTGAGTAAACATGACGTGCGCCATCCTGTAGCATTAAGCCCTTCACTTTCATTCATTCACTCACTTCGATTGCTAATTAACCACAATGAATCGATTCCTCATACCACTGTATCCATTTTAGTCTCCAATACACCACATTTTGTGATTCTCACCTTGTATATTATCCTAATTCGGATGAGGGGATGATCGTCGTCCACCGATGGTACATATGTCGACCATGGAATTGGGCCGTGTTGTTATACTCGACGACGGTATCTACTTTATTTCAAGAAAAACATCTGATCTATATTCATCAAACATCATGATGAAGAGGTACCTTCGATTTTGGGGGCCCGGGGTGGCTAGCCCCCTGCCCCCCTCCGTCAGGGCTGGCCCTTCTAGCATTGAGTTGAAACTTGTAGAGGGCATCAAATAACTATTCGAAGATGACATGATTTTGATCCTATGAAATAGTTTTAGCATTTCGATAATGAAAAAATGTATTTTCCCCATGTAAATTGTTGTATTTTTGTGACAAATATAATTTTTTTTCTAGGTTTTACTAGGTTTACTAGGTTTTTTGCCATGCAAGCGCTACTATACTTTGGCTTGGCCTAAATTTTTTTCAATCAGTGAAATTACAGGTTGTGGTGTTGCATCTCCATGCGGTTGGTCCCTAATCGACCCTCCGTTGTTCGACAAAAGGTGTCCATTTGTTGTATGTCGAGTTTTGTTCATAGGATTATGCTTGGTTCATTTGTTGCGTTGTGTATTGATACGTCCCAAACGTATCTATAATTTCAGCTTGTTCCATGATCTTTTGGGTGACATTGTTATGTGTTTTGCTACACTTTTATATCATTTTACAAATATTTGGACTAACCTACTAACTCAGTGCACCCACTGCTAGTTTCTATCTGCTGATGTCTATTTTGCACGGGCTTTTACCCAATTTTCCGAAGCCCGAAAAATTCCAGGAAAAGTATATAAAAAATCAGTGAAATAGAAGCTTCCGGATCACCGAAGATGGGCAAGAGGGGGGGGCTAGGGGCTGCCGAGGCAACTTGCTGGCGCGGCCAGGCCCTAGGTCCCGCGAGGAGGCCGCCTTGGTGGGACCCACCTCCTCTGGTGCCCTCCTTTAGCCTATATTAAGAGTCCCGAGAGAAAACCCTTCCACAACTTCCAGAATCGCGAATTTCTCCATCGTTCTGCCGCCGCAACCCTTCCGAGATCGGGAGCGTCAGGAGACCTCTTCCCAGCACCCTGTCGGCAGGAGGATTGACCTTTGGGACCGCCATGGACGCTTCCAGGACGTGTCGTGAGTAGTGCTCCATGGACCATGGGTCCATGACCAGTAGCTATGTGATGTCTTCTCTCCAATCTTGTGCTTCAATGGTTAGTCCTTGTGAGCTGCCCTACATGATCAAGCCGTCTATGTAATTCTCTTCCTATTGCTATGCTCGGTTTGTTGGAAGCCGATGGATTATGAGATTATGTTCAGATTGTTATGAGTTACATATTTGATTATCCTTTTATATTATGTTTCTTAGTTATTCATGCATGTTCTCTGTTGCTATTTATTGCTTTGGCCGAGTAGTAGATTGTAACTCCAAGAGGGACCGTTATGCATGATTGTGGATTCATGCCCCTCAATGTCTAGCTTGAGTGACAGAAACATGAGACAAGGGGATGTGTTGTTGCCACCAGGGAGAAAACAACAGTGCTTTGTGACCACGGATGCAAGGAATGTTTACACTTTGGGTGGGGCTCGCAACTTAATAACGACGAGATGTTCTGGATAGATATCTCAAGGTGGATGATTAGTAAGTAGATGCTGATGAATAAATGGTCTACTTGTCTTGGTAAACTGCCCATTACTGTTGAACCTCTAATTATCAAGTAACATAATTAGCATTGTGGCGCGTTCATAATTATGTCAATTGCCCAACTATGATTTGTTTACCCCAAGCATAGTTGTTTATCGTCTTTTGGGAGAGAGACATAACTAGTGAACATCATGTGACTCCGGTCCATATCACCATCATTATTTACACCTCCGCCATTTACCGCTTTCATTTACTTTTCCTTTGCAATCACTATTACCTTCCCGTTTGAGTTTTGATCCTTTGCAAACTACACGGCCGGAGAGATTGACAACCTCCCTATACTCGTTGAGAGCAAAGTTATTTGTTGTGTGTGCAGGTCCACGTCTTCTGCTGACCAGGACAGGAGACACCTACTTGTTGATCCTAGGAGTCCTTCTGGTTCGATAAACCTTACAGTTCCCGTGTGAGGGAAAGCTTGATGCTGACTACATCTCAACCTTTCACTTGGGATAACCAACGAGGTGCGAGAAGTATATACATCATCTTGTTATCAAGCAAAGTTTTCTAGCGCCGTTGCCCGGGACTCCAGTCTTCAAGGTAGGGGAGTTGCACGCTATCCTTTACCTTTGCTTTTCAGTCTTGTTAGTTTGCTTTCTAGTTTTTGTCTTAGAGCCTTATACCAAAAACCACAAAAAAATTAGTTCCTTTGTTCTTGCTTGTTGCCGCTGCTATGGGTTCCACTGAAAACACCAAGTTGTGTGACTTCACTAGTCACAACAACAATGACTTTATCTGCACTCCTATTGCTACTCCCGCCATTGGAGCCACGTCCTATGAGATTAAACCCCCTTTTCTGAACCTTGTTATGAAAGATCAATTCTCCAGCGCCGGTGATGATGCTGCCTTGCACTTGAAAAAGTTTGTTGAGATTTGTGATATGAAAAAATATAAAGAAGTAGATGGTGATATTGTTAAACTTAAGCTTTTTTCCTTTCTCCTTGGGAGGAGGAGCTAAATTGTGGCTTCAATCTTGCCTAGGAATAGCATAAATTCCTGGGATAAGTGAAAAGATGCTTTTATTGGGAAGTAAATTTATGAATTTTAGGAAATTGGATAATGAACATGTTGCTCAAGCCTGGGAACGTATGAAATCTCTTGTTAAGAATTGCCCTACACATGGTTTGACTACTTGGATGGTTATCCAAACTACACTTATGTCAACTACACTTAGTGTTGCCACAAAGCTATTGGATGAGATGATGACAAATTATTCTTAATGGCACACCGAGAGAGCTCCAACAGGTAGGAAGGTAAACTCTGTTGAGGAGATCTCCTCCCTTAATGATAAGGTTGACATGATCATGACTCTACTTACTAAGCAAGCTCCTATTGATCCTCATGATGTTCCTTTAAATTCTTTGGTTGCTCAAGAAAGAGAGCAAGTGGATGTTAATTTTATCTCTAGGAACAACTTCAATAATAATGCCTATGGGAGTAATTTTGGTAGCAATCCTAGATCGTTTCCATCCAACAACTATTGGAACAAGAAAAATTATCCTAGCACCAAAAACTCCACTTTTGAATTAGAGAGCATGCTTAAAGATTTTATCACTTCTCAAAAATCCTTCAACAAGAGGGTAGAAGAGAAATTAGAAAAAATAGATAGTCTCTCTTTGAAGGTGGACAACATAGCTCATGATGTAGAGATGCTTAAAATTAGAACTTCCCCACTTGAGGAAAGGAACACTACACCCATGAATGTTATCCAAGTCCAAATTAATGAGAACATAAGAATGCTAGCCAAACTTAAGGATAGATGGGCTAGAGAAAAGGAAGAGGAAGAGAGAATTAAGAGCCTTCCTACACACACTACCATTGCTACTATACAAGTTGTTGAGGATCTCAAAAACTTTAGCACCCATCGCACTCCTAGTCCCAATGGACCTATTAATGGCGATGCTAATACCTCAACTATAGGACAAGAAAGTCCTTTGAATTTAGAGACTACCAAAAGACTGAGCTTAGATGACATTACTACCACTTTAACTAATGGTAGTAATCTTGATTTTGACAACTGTAGTCTTTCTGAAGTCATCACCTTTTTGCAAAGAATGGCTAAAGACCTTCACACTAGTACACTCAATATTGCCTTCACCGAGCATATTACAAATGCTCTTATCAAAGATAGGGAGGAGAACCTCAAGCTAGAGACTTCTATTCCTAGAATACTAGAAGATGGTTGGGATCCAGTGGTCAAAATTAAATTAAATAATATCTCTTGCTTTGCATTGTGTGATGTTGGAGATAGTGCTTCCGTTATGCCCAAAAGAATGTATAACATGCTTGATTGGAAACCTTATGATCCATGTTCTTTTGGCGTTTGTCTTGTTGATTCTTCCATAAAGAAACCTTTAGGGAGAATTGATGGTGTTCTAATTATTTTCGATGATAATTATGTTTCAGTTGATTTTCTTACTATGGACATTGAATGTCATCCTTCATGTCCAATTATTTTGGGACGTCCTTTTCTCCGCACCGTAGGTGCTATCATTGACATGAAAGAGGGAATTATTAAATTCCTATTTCCTCTTAAAAAGGGGATGGAACACTTCCCTATAAAAAAGATTAAGTTACCTTATGAGTCCGTTACTCGGGCAAGTTATTCTTTTCGAGATGATAATACTTGATCTTCTTGCATTATGCCTAGCTCAAAGGCATAAAAGAAAGCGCTTGTTGGGAGGCAACCCAATTTGTTTTTACTTTCCGTTTAAGTGTTCTTGATGCTTGTTACTATTGTAGAAACATCATTTTATCTTTATTTTTAAGCTTTGTGCCAAATTATATCCTCCGATTGCAAAAAGTTCAAAAATTGTGACATGCTGTCCAGAAACAGATTATGTCTGCGTGACAGAAAAATTCGCCCTAAATCACCAGATCATCTTTTTTATCTTAATATTTTTGACAGCATGATTTATATAATTTACTTTCTGGCATATGTTCTGAGTTTTTTTATTTGTTTTTCAGAAGTGCCCCGAATAAATTATTTACTACCTTTTGTTCTGTTTTTCACCGATTCTGCCTTGTTTTGCGTTTCCATTGTTTTGCAAATCCTAAGCTTACTTTTTATTTGCAAAAACCTTCTGGAAATCATGAGAAGCGGTAGCTTTTCATGAAAATCATTATTTCCAGCAGATAATGAATTATTTTATTAAGGGTACTAATCACTCTAATCAGCTTATGATGAGTTTCGTATGAAAGGAGTTTTCAAGTATGGGATGGGAGAAGATGAAAGAAGATACAGGAGTGTCAAGCGCTCAAGCTTGGGGATGCCCCCATGCACCCCAAGAAATATTCAAGGATAATCAAGCATCTAAGCTTGGGGATGCCCATGTGCATCCCCTTCTCTATCAACAATCATCAGTTCATCCATCTCCATGCTATATTTTTATCACTTCATATGTTATGTGCTATGCTTGGAGCGTCCTGCTATTTACTTTTTAGTTTGTTTTAGTTTTTCTTGCTGTTCATAACAAGTCGGAACCTAGCCTACCTTGTTTGGGAGAGAGACACGCTCAATTCCACTCTAGAACACAACATATGTTTTCATGCTTATCTTTTTGTGTGTTCTTCACCTTTACATAGCTACTCTCATGCTTAGCTCTTAGTTTTCATGCTTACCTTTTCAAGAGCTTTTATTTAGTTTAATTTTGGAACTCTCTTGAGTTATCATGCTTGTCTTTTTTATAGTGGTGTCTTGTTGCACTGAGTTGTGTGTCTTGCATGAGTAGGTAATTAAGATTGCTATTTAAGTAGAGTAGTAACCTGCAATAGTTTTGAGGTATTGATTTGAGTAACGTTTGGACTATTGGTGCCAAGAGCTTGAGCCTATTAGTGATAGGTGTCGTATTTTGGGAAATCCGTGTGTTATTCAAAAACTAAAAATTAGTTGAGAACTCTAGCTACTAAATTGATCGCTAACCTCTAAAGGGGTTGGAATATAAAGAGTACCCTCACGTTACGATTAGTCGAGGATGCGCAAGGATAACTAAACCCCCGAACACTCCTCCTCGGGGTACTTGTCTCTTTGTGAACCTCCTAACTAGATAGAGAGTTACCGATAATAAGTGTATGAGTTCTTCGAACTAATGTGAGTATTCGATTGTTGGCACTTCCACCATCCATATTTTGCTAGCCTCTTCGGTACCGTGCATTGCCCTTTCTCACATTGAGAGTTGGTGCAAACTCCGCTGGTACATCCAAACCCATGACATGATACGCTCTGTCATACATAAGCCACATTATATCTTTCCTCAAAACAGCCACCATACCTACCTATTAAGGCATTCCCATAGCCTTTCCGAGATACATTGCCATGCAACATCCATCATCTCATGACTTGATCTTCAGGTCATACACGCTTTTGCTTGATCGTAGAGCCGCATGATAGTTGGGCTTAGCCCCAATTATTGCTACATGACACGCTAGTATCATTGCATATCCTCCTACACTCATAGAGGCATACATTTGCATACATCATGATAGTTTCCACTTGTCTTTATGTTGACTACTTCCTATAAAGTGTGAAGATCTTCTTTTTATTCATGTAAAACATAGAGTGTTGCCCTTAAGTGAGGAAAAGATCCCAAAGAGGACAAACAAAAGATCCCACAGAGGCCAAATGAGATATAAAAAGAAAGAGCGAAAGAGGCCACAAAAAAAGAGAAAAAAAGGGGGCAACACTACTATTCCTTTTGCAGATCCACACTCGTACTCCATTGCTACTATTTTACTACATAGAGATTATCATTCATGCATGACTATATGGGGACCCTTACACTATAGAACTTGGTTTGCATATTCCAATGATGAGCCTCCTCAAATGAGCTCTAGGTCTTCATGAGCAAACTAGTTGGATGCACCCCCACTAGTTCCATTGGAGAGCTTACCTTACCTCATATGTGCATCCATTACATGGCAATCCCTATTCCTCACATCATATCTATCATTTGGCTTTCTCTCGCCTATGGTTGTCCTCATTGATGTGAGCCTTTCACACCTTTTTGTCTTCCTTCCCCATCATTATTCTATTTTCCATCCTAAGTGCCAACATATCTTGCTTACGCTCATCCATTGCTTGAGTGCTCAAAGTCAAAAGGGAGAGGATCATTTTGACTTGTGCCTGACTAGTGGTCTGGGGATGAGTCAAAATAAGATTCTGAAGGAGACTAAGTGTGAGGTTTAGTAGATTGAGTTCTCGATAAAAAAATTATGATCTCAACCCATCTCCCACTTCTTGCAAGCAAACACCATTTGGAGACATTCGAGTCATGGACATCGAGAGCTCTTGCACCATTATGTTCTTACTTTGCTAATCTCAATACTAGATATAAACTCTTCCTTGTTATTTTCTTGACTTGAATTGCATATCTTACTTGCTTTACTTTTAAGTTCTTATATGTGTGTTAGCATGTCAGCGCAGAAATTATTGAGTTATCATTTATCTACTCGGGGACGAGCAGAAATTAAGCTTGGGGATGTTGATGTGTCCCAATAGTATCTATAATTTCTGCTTGTTCCATGATCTTTTGGGTGACATTGTTATGTGTTTTGCTACACTTTTATATCATTTTACACATATTTGGACTAACCTACTAACTTAGTGCACCCAGTGCTATTTTCTGTGTGCTGATGTCTATTTTGCATGGGCTTTTACCCAATTTTCCGAAGCCCGAAAAATTCCAGGAAAAATATATAAAAAATCAGTGAAACATAAGCTTCCAGATTAGTTGTTTATCGTCTTTTGGGAGGGAGACATCACTAGTGAACATCATGTGAGTCCGGTCCATATCACCATCATTATTTACACCTCCGTCGTTTACCGCTTTCATTTACTTTTCCTTTGCAATCACTATTACCTTCCCGTTTGAGTTTTGATCCTTTGCAAACTACAAGGCCGGAGAGATTGACAACCTCTCTATACTCGTTGGGCGCAAAGTTATTTGTTGTGTGTGCAGGTCCATGTCTTCTGCTGACCAGGATAGGAGATACCTACTTGTTGATCCTAGGAGTCCTTCTGGTTCGATAAACCTTACAGTTCTCGTGTGAGGGAAAACTTGCTGCTAACTACATCTCATCCTTTCACTTGGGATAACCAACGAGGTGCGAGAAGTATATACATCATCTTGTCATCAAGCAAAGTTTTCTGGCGCCGTTGCCCAGGACTCCAGTCTTCAAGATTGGGGAGTTGCACGCTATCCTTTACCTTTGCTTTTCAGTCTTGTTAGTTTGCTTTGTAGTTTTTGCCTTAGAGTCTTATACCAAAAACCACAAAAAAATTAGTTGCTTTGTTCTTGCTTGTTGCCGCTGCTATGGGTTCCACTGAAAACACCAAGTTGTGTGACTTCACTGGTCACAACAACAATGACTTTATCTGCACTCCTATTGCTACTCCCGCCACTGGAGGCATGTCCTATGAGATTAAACCCACTTTACTGAACCTTGTTATGAAAGATCAATTCTCCGGCACTGGAGATGATGCTGCCTTGCACTTGAAATTTTTTGTTGAGCTTTGTGATATGAAAAAATATAAAGAAGTAGATGGTGATATTGTTAAACTTAAGTTTTTTTCCTTTCTCCTTGAGAGGAGGAGCTAAAGTGTGGCTTCAATATTGCCTTGGAATAGCATAAATTCCTGGGATAAGTGCAAAGATGCTTTTATTGGGAAGTATTACCCGCCTGCTAATATTATCCAGTTCAGGAGTAACATTATGAATTTTAGGAAATTGGATAATGAACATGTTGCTCAAGCCTGGGAACGTATGAAATCTCTTTTCAAGAATTGCCCTACACATGGTTTGACTACTTGGATGGTTATCCAAACTTTCTATGCAGGATTGAACTATACCTCGCAGAATATGTTAGACACAGTCGCGGGAGGAACCTTTATGTCAACTACACTTGGTGCTGCCACAAAGCTATTGGATGAGATGATGACAAATTATTCTTAATGGCACACCGAGAGAGCTCCAGCAGGTAGCAAGGTAAACTCTGTTGAGGAGATCTCCTCCCTTAATGATCAGGTTGACATGATCATGACTCTACTTACTAAGACAGCTCCTATTGATCCTCATGATGTTCCTTTAAATTCTTTGGTTGCTCAAGAAAGATAGCAAGTGGATGTTAATTTTGTCTCTAGGAACAACTTTAATAAAATGCCTATGGGAGTAATTTTGGTAGCAATCCTAGACTGTTTCCATCCAACAACTATGGGAACAACAAAAATTATCCAGGAGCTCACAAGCCCACTAGGCCCAGCCTCCCCCCTAGCTGGGCCTGGCAGGCTTGTGAGCCCCTCGGGGCTCCGCCGCCCCCATTTCCAACTCTATACATCCTCTGTCGTCCGGAAAAAAAATCAGGGAGAAGAGTTCATCGCGTTTTACGATACGGAGGCGCCGCCACCTCCTGTTCTTCGTCTAGAGGGCAGATTTGGAGTCCGTTTTGGGCTCCGGAGAGGGGAGATCGTCGCCAGCGTTATTATCAACCTTCCTTCATCGCCAATTCCATGATGCTCTTCACCATTCATGAGTAATCTCATCGTAGGCTTGCTGGACGGTGATGGGTTGGATGAGATCTATCATGTAATTGAGTTAGTTTTGACAGGAATTGATCCCTAGTATCCACTATGTTCTGAAATTGATGTTCCTACTACTTTGCCATGCTTAATGCTTGTCACTAGGGCCCGAGTGCCATGATTTCAGATGTGAACCTATTATATTGTCGCCTATATATGTGTGTTTTAGATCCTATCTTGCAAGTTGTAGTCACCTACTATGTGTTATCACGCGGCAACCCCGGAGTGACAATAGCCGGAACCACTCCCGGAGATGACCATAGTATGAGGAGTTCATGTACTCACCAAGTGTTAATGCGTTGGTCCAGTTCTTTATTAAAAGGAGAACTTTCCCGTAGTTTCCATTAGGACCCCGCTTCCACGGGGGGATAGACAATAGATGTCATGCAAGTTCTTTTCCCTAAGCACGTATGACAAAATACGGAATACATGCCTACATTAGATTGACGAACTGGAGCTAGTTACATATCTCTCCATGTTATAAATGTTGCATGATGAATAGCATCTGGCATAATCATCCATCACCGATCCAATCCCTACGAGTCTTTCCTACTGGTCCTTGCTACGTTACTTTGCCGCTACTGCTGTCACTGCTGCTATTGTTACTGTGTTGCTACTGCTGTTACTTTGCTGCTACTGTTGTTACTTTGATGCTACTGGTTACTGTTGCTACTGTTGATATCATACTACTCTGCTACTGATACTTTTTTGTAGATACTAAATCTTTCAGGTGTGGTTGAATTGACAAATCAACTGCTAATACTTGAGAATATTCTTTGGCTTCCCCTTGAGTCGAATCAGAAAATTTGGGTTGAATACTCTACCCTCGAAAACGGTTGCGATCCCCTATACTTGTGGGTTATCAAGACCTTTTTCTGGCGCCGTTGCCGGGCAGGCACAGCTATATTCTCTGAGTCACTTGGGATTTATGTCTTCTGGTCACTATGAGGAATCCGATAGATCCAAGAACTAAAGTCTTACCCTCCACTACGAGGACAGGTAAGGAACTGCCATCTAGCTGTGCACTTGATTCACCTTCAGTTATGAGTAAGTTTGCGACACCACCTCCTGCTAGAAATCTTGATATGTCGCATGTGCTTGATGATGCTACTTCTGCTGCCCATGATGCTTATGATGATGCTATGCTTGATACAGCTTTGCCTGATGATGTTATGCTTGATACTGTTTTGCCACTAGGTGCATTCCTTGATGCATAAATTGCTAGATGTGATGATACTTATGAAACTGCTGATACTATTGAAGTAGAACCTGCTATATTGCGTGCTAGAACTTGCTCTCCTAGACATGAATTGCCTGATATGCCTGAGTGTTATGTTATGGAGGGAGAGATAGCTGAGGATTTTCTTGCGTGTAAGGATAGCTATGATGTTGACAAACTACTGCTCCAGTCGAAAGAAAAATCTTTGAACGCTAGGATGAAATCGACCCGAAGTTAGCTACTTCGCCTATCTTTGTGACCATAAGGATTATGAATTCTTTGTCGACCCTGAGTTAATCACGCTGGTCGAATCTGATCCTTTCCATGGTTATGAGTCTACAACGGTTGTAGCCCATCTTACCAAACTGCACGATATAGCCACCCTATTCACGAGTGAGGAAAAGATCCGCCACTACTATATCCTCAAGGTGTTTCCTTTCTCACTAAAGGATGATGCTAAGACTTGATTCACTTCTCTTGCTCCTGGTTGTGTGTGTAGCCCCCAGGATATGGTGTACTACATCTCTGAAAAATATTTCCCTGCCCATAAGAAGCAAGCTGCCTTCCAGGAAATATACAACTTTGCTCAAGCTGGAGAAGAGAGTCTCCCACAAGCTTGGGGGAGGCTTGTCCAGCTACTGAATGCTCTTCCTGATCACCCTCTTGAGAAGAATGAAATACTTGATGTCTTCCATAATGGACTTACCGATGCTTCTAGATACCACCTAGATAGTTGTGTCGGTTGTGTTTTTAGGGAACGAACTGTAGAACAAGCTGAGATCCTATTGAATAATATCTTGTGCAATGAGAATGCTTGGACTATTCCCGAATCACCTCCTAAGCCAACTCCGAAGAAAAGAGGTATTCTATTCCTCAGTCCTGAAGATATGCAAGAAGCTAAGAAATCTATGAAAGAGAAAGGCATTAAATCTGAAGATGTCAAAAATCTACCACCTATCGAAGAGATCCATGGTCTTGATAACCCGATACATGTAGTAGAAGTAAATTCTCTACGTAGGTTTTATGAGAGTGATATTCCATTTTATAAACCTGCTAGCCTACGCCTGGATGAATTTGATAACTTTGTTGCCAAACAACAGAGTTTCAATGATTATGTTAGCAGATAATTGGAACAGAATGCTCATATGCTTAGCCATTTAAGTGCTTGTGTGGACAGAAATGTTAATGATCTTAAACTCCTGAGTTCACATGCCTCTATGGTTACTACTCAAGTAGAACAAGTACTTAAAGCTCAGAATGACTTGCCCAATGAGTTGAATGACAATTCTGTCAGAGTCGCTACTAGAGGCGGTAGAATGACCCAGGAACCTTTTTATCCTGAGGGTCATCAAAAGATAATTGAACAAGATTCTCATGGACTTAGCACTGATGCATCTAGTCATCCTAGAAATAAGAAAGATGATAGGAACCTGCACACTAGCAACCCAGATGCTGATACACCTGAGAATCCAAATCATGTCTTTGTCTCTGATGATGAAACACAATCTGGTGATGAACATGAGCCTAATGATAATATCAATAGTGATCATCGTGTTGATGCTCGACCTATCAATGATAAAGATGTGGAGATTGAACATGTTGATCTTGATAACCCACGGCCTAAGGCTAGGAGATACGATAAGAATGACTTCGCTGCTAGGAAGCATGGTAAAGAAAGGGAACCATGGGTTCAGAAACCCATGCCCTTTCCTCCCAAACCATCCAAGAAAAAGGATGATGAGGATTTTGAGGGACTCGTTGCAATCATTACTGAAAGTGCGTTATATCGACTAGAGGGGGGTGAATAGGATATTTTTAGAATTTCATCACTGAGGAAATTCCTTTTGAGGAAATTCCTCACTGATGACTAACTTACAGCGGAAACAGTAAAGGATCAGACGTGCAAACGTTCACAACAGCAGTATTACAGAGTGAAGAATGTGAAAACAGATTGCACAGTAAGCAGGCACGCAGAATACAGATGATGATTAACTATTGTGAAGAATTTGGGGTTGAGGAAATTCAGAGAAAGTCTTCAGCAAATTCTTCAAACAGTCATAGTGAAAGTCATCAACACATAATACAGAGAAAGTAAAGAATTGAGGAATTAGAACCCGATTCATAGTGAAGACTGTTGTTGATGACCGAGTTCCAACTGTTGTGACAGTTGTACATCTGGTTTGGATCGGCTTGGTATTGAAACCAAAGGACACCCAGTCCTGGGACACACAGTCCCTACCGTATTCTCCTTGAGCTAAGGACACACAGTCCTCGCCCAACACTCGTGGTAAGTCTTCAGGGTAGACTTCCAAACCCTCACAAACTTGGTCACCCGGCGATCCACAATTGACTGCTGGATTGCTCTAGACCATGACGCCTAACCGTCTGGAAGATGCACAGTCCTCAAAGGTAAAAGGCTTCAGTCCCACACAGGAACAACTTCTTCAGTGATGCTCAATCACTAGGTTTGGTTTGTGGTTTCGGTGTATGGGGTATTTCCTCACTGATGAATTACTCTCGAAAGCTCTGAGGAATTTGGGTTGCTCTTATGACAACTGTCAGTTTCTAACGGAGCAGCCAACCAGCTAGTGGTTGTGGGGGTGGCTATTTATAGCCTGGGAGCATCCCGACATGATTTGACACTAATGCCCTTAAATAATATGACCGTTGGAGTGGATAAGACCGGTGACTTGGCGTGTCTATCGAAACGGTCGGAACCCTCAACTGTGAGAGTCCTCATGTCACTCATATTCCTCACTTGAGGCTTTTGGTAGGATTAGGCTTGGGTTGAGCATCATGAGGAAATCCATTCCATAGTGTTACTTTGACCCCCCTTAACAGTACGGTGTTCCTATTCAACAAATGCGAAGAAAGTAAAACAGAAAACGTAAATCTTCACGCTTCAGTTTCTTCAGAATGATTTTCTTCAGGAACCACCGGTCTTCTCAATATCAGTATCTTCATGAGGAATATCAATTTCATCGCAGATTCCTCACGATTCATTTCTTCAGCTTCAGACCAATTTCTTCAACTTAAGACATATATTTTTAGGGGTCGATATTCTTCAAATATCTCAAACTCCTCAATGACTTATAGATCCTGTGTACACTCACATACACATTCGATACTTCACCTATAAGTTTTCAAACCACCAAAATCACTAAGGGGCACTAGATGCACTTACAATCTCCCCCTTTTTGGTGGTTGATGACGATTAGGTTAAGTCTTCAACAGGGATAAAAAATGTGAAGTGTAAATACTCATTTCAGGAATTTGAAAACAAGATTCAGAGAGACTCCCCCTGAATATGTGCATACCTTGATGATTTTGCTTTTATAGCAAATGCACATTGAGGATTTATATCATGGAAATCTCCCCCTGAGTCTTGTAAATCATGCATACATATAACATATCATATGAAGAAAATGAAGATGCATGATGGAAAATGGTATCTGACGAATTCCAGCATGCGTGCATTAAAACATGAGGAATAAGCATGCGAAGAAAAGCATTCAAAAGCGTCAGAGTACCATCGGGCTTAAGTTACAACTCATTACATAAAAACTTCAGAAGAGCCAAGAGTTTGTAACTTAATATAGTTTATAAGCCCCAAAAATTTCCCGCTTGAAGACTAACTCTCGAGTTTCTCCCCCTTTGTCATAAAGTGACAAAAAGGGACAAACTGAGGACTAACGCCCATGAAGACTTCATTTCTTGGCGGTCGAGGAAGAGCCGTGATGCTTCTTCGGAGTAGTCTTCTTCCTGGGGCCGGTTGCAGTGTCGAGTTGTTCCTCATTAGATTCAGCAGTGCGGAATGAAGAAAAGGAGCTGTCTTCAAGGTCTGTCACTGGAATGGGCCTGAACTTTCTCTTGGGAGGCCACGACCACTCAAAGTCCTTCTCAAAGTTCATTTCTTCAAGCTCAGTCTGGGTCTTCAGATGTGCAAGTGTAGCCCAGGTGCGATCGAAAACCTCATGCAGATAGTGATGATTAGGCTTCATAGAGTTCCGAGTCTCAGTGAGGGTTTTCACAATGGCACCAAACTGGCGTTTGACCCATTTGTGGTTGTGATCCACCTTCTGGTGAAGACTGAGGAGGAGCTCTCTGGTGTTCAGCACGCGAGGAGGAACAGGGCTTGTTGGACGAGTCTCAGTATCGTCCCATGAAGAATATGCTTCTGGCTCTTTGAACTGACCATCAAGGGGCCTGCTGCCTTCTTCAATCACAGATTTTCCTTTTCCTTCGATGGGCTCGAAAGTCTTCTTGTTGACCCGGATAGGAGGCATATAACCCATGTGGTTTTGGAAATCAGCATGGAAGTTGATGGCTGTCCTTGTCCTGATGAACCTCATGATCCACGGGGCATAAATCTTGTGATCATATGGGCACATTGCATTGTTAGCCAAAGTCCTCACGAAGAAATCATGGATATTAATAGGAATACCTTGAATGATGTTGAAGAGGATATTCTTCATGAGGCCTACAACATCTTCTTCATCGTCATGGCCTTTGATTGGCGCGAGCACACTGCAGAGGATTCTGTAGACAGAGCGGGGTGTGTACTTGAGCTCATGGACGAGGAATGTGGTTCTTGAGGGTTTTCCTGCAGCCAAAGGCTTCATGAGGACTTCCATCATTCCATTTGGCAGCTCACGCTCACCATAAAGCTTCACTGCCCCATCTGAGGGAATTGGTACGGGCAGTTCTCTGAGGAGTTCAGAAGCAGGAGCCTTGTAGTGAGTGCTTTGTGTCATCCAATCAAACACCCAAGTGTTGATGTCTTCAGGGTTGCCAGATATATGAAGAGTGGCATAGAACTGAAGAATAAGCTCACTGTTCCAGTCTGATATGTCGGAGCACATAGGAAGCAAACCTGCATCGTGGAGTACACTGAGGACTGGTTCCATGCAAGGTATTTCTTCAAGCTCAACATGAGGAATGTGCCTGTGCTGGAATATCTTTTTGCATCCACACAGCACAGAGGCATAGTAGTTCATCTGAGTCCTTGTCCAAAACTTCAGATACCTCATTTGAGGCTTGTCATAAGGGTTCTCTCCGATGAAATACATGCGTTCCTCAAAGAAATTTTCTTTCTGAAACTTTGGACGCTTGGAGAAGGGCAGACCCTGAACTGGCTTGAGATTTTGCTGAGGAATGGGGGGAGACAACAATGGCAGTCTCTGGGTTGAGCACAATGAATTCATTGTCTTGGTCGGGTACATTTTCTTCAGCATTTTTCTCAAGTTGAGGAATTTCATCAGCTGGTACTTCTTGCTGGGGAGATGATGCTTGCTCTGGCTGAGCTTCAGGATGTGGAATTTCTGCCTCTTTCTCATTTTGAGGAGTTGGGTCAGCCTGTTCCTCATCTTGAGGAGTCTGCTCAGAATGTACATTTTCCTCAGCATGTTTTTCTTCAGCTGGCTTTGTGGCAGAAGCAGTTTCATCAGCTGGTGCAGCTGATGCTTGAGTAATCTCTGTCTAAGGAATAAGAGGTTGAGGACTGTCATCTATCTGGATTTCCTCATTAGTATGTTCCTTAGAGGCAACATCCTTCATTTCCTCATGTTCCCTTGTTGCTGGGTCATTAATGATGACCATCTCATAGGAAGGGGCCACATTGAGAGGCACTGGGTCCAAAGGAGCAGTTTCTTCAGTTTCTTTGAGGCGCTTTGCCTCTGTCTCTTCTACTGCTGAGGAGGCATTTCTCTTCTTTGCTTCCTTTTTAGCAGCGCTTGTTTTCTTCACGTATGATGCAGACGGAATTATCTTCTTCACCTTTGAAGCTTTAGGTGAAGGTGTTCTTTCTGCAGATTCTTCAGCTGGTAGTGAGGAACTAGCTGGAACAGAGTCATCAGCCTGCTTTGATGAAGCAGCTAGATCAGGAGCAGTCTCATCAGTGGTTGCAATTTCATCAGTTGCAGTTTCCGTGATGATTTCTTCAATGGCCGGTTCATCAACACGGCGCTCTTGGTATTCTTCCTCAGCTTGAGGAGTTTCCTCCTCATCAGGAGATGCATCTGCTGGCTGCTCAACCAAGGGCAGAGGAGTTGGTGCTGGGGGTGCGATTCTCTTGTTGTAGTCATCAACAGCACTAGTGGCTAGCTTGATGAAATTGCTCTTGATGCTTTTGCGATTTGACAGCTTGGCGTACTTGTCAGTCAGTACTTGCAGCTCTGCCTGGGTTGACACCAGTGCATCAGGAGTTAGCTTGAGGAGATTCTGCCTCAGGAATTTCTCCTTTTTGGCCTTGGCAACTTTTGCCTGCCTTGCCTGTTGTTCTTTCCACTTGGCTTCATTTATGAAGGTGGCCACCATGTGGCTGATGGCAGGAGGAAGTTTCAAATCATCAATGGGAGTGTTTGGATCCTCATACCATATATTGATGTAGTCGAGGAGGACTTTGGGGTCCATGGCCAGAGGAATAGCACTGCCTGATGCTTGTGCTACCCTTTCTTGCTTGTTTCTGATGATGGCTTGCAGGGTTTCATCATTATAATCTTCACTTCCCTCTAATGCAGATGGGACTGTGATGATTTTGCTGGGGCTGGGCAGAGGTGCACGTTCAGTAGTTGCCTAAGTCTTCACAAGTGGTGTTGAAGACTTTGTATCCGAGCTAGTTGCAGCTGGGAGTGAGGAGCTGGAGCTGGCGGTCGTAGGCTTCATGACATGCTTCTGTACTGGTTTTTCTTGAGGTTTTGGAGGTGGAGCTGAGGATTTTTGTTACTGAGGAGATTGGTGCTGAGGGCTTTGGCGCTGATGGTTTTGGTGTTGAAGGTTTTGGTAATGAGGGTTTTGGTGTTGAGGGTTTTGTTACCGAAGTCTGAGCAGACTTCTCTTGAGGATTTGGAGCCTTTGGCTTTGATGGCGCATACTGCATTTGAGGAATCTCTGAGCCAGAGGTTTCTGCAGCTGAGGAATGAGCAGCACCGGAGGCAGCAGCTGAGGATTCATAGAATTTCTTCACTGCAGCTTCTGCTTGCCTCTTGAGCTTGACCAGATGCTTTTCCTTTTCTTCTGGATAGTCATCAATGGTTTTGAGGCTTGATGGATGTGCTACTTGATGATCCTCAAGTGGGGCCCTTCTGCCAGGAGGCTTCAAAGCGAATTTCTTCGCATATTTGGGAGTCACAAACCTGTACTCCTTCCATTCCTTCGCCCATCGGCGTTCAATCTTCTGCAGCCTTATCTTTCTCTTGGACATTGTCTCATGTTCCTCAGGCGTACAATATTCCATGTATATGTCCTCAGGAATATCAGCAGCTGTGTTCTGCTCCAGTTTCTTTCCTCCCTTCTGTTTTCTCTCTTCCTCCATTTTCTTCAGGTGAGGACTTTGCTGATGATTTTGAACTCTTGAGGATTCTGAAGAGCCTTGAAGAGTTTCTTCCAGAAACGCTGCAAATGAGTTAATCTGATGAGAACCGAGAGATTCATCAGCTGACATGTGTGTACCTGTGAACACAGTATAGTTGCGAGGAAATTGGAGAGGTCATATGCGTTCTCAGATTTGAAGAAAATGAAAAAGTTTGACAATTTGAGGAATATAACCAGTGGTTGAGGAATTTGCCTAAGCATACTGTTCTTGGGTTCCAGAGTTGTACAGATCCGAAAATTCGCACAATTGAGGAATCTCGTGATAATCTTAGATGCTTAGTATAGTTCATCAATGATTGTGGTGATAGGTAGTGTTTGAGGAATCAAGTGTGCATCGTATCTTGAGGAGAAACAGATTTCACATAGAGGATGTAAAATTTTAGATCTAATCTGCTGTAAAAATGGGATATATTTACCCTGGAAGGTGCGTACGAAGAACACAGAAAGTAGTGTTGGAGAGGCTCTTCGTTCGAGTGTCCAATGCACCCTAACTTGGCGGCAGAGGACGTCTACGGCGGCGGCGGACGAAGATGGTCCGACTCCGGCGTGATTCTGGTGACGAAAAGGTCGAGGCAGTGAAGCTCTTCCTCACCAGCGACAAGACTACCAGCGGTGGCGCTAGGGTTTGGTGGAGTGTGCTGTGGCAGGAGAGCGATGAGGCGAACAAGAGGATACCGAGGGGGATAAGGACATATTTATAGTACAAAAGTTACTGTTTGGCGCGAAAGTTTCGGACCGAATAGCCCCTGCCTCTATGTCTCCGCAGGACACGTGTAGCTCCCGTACGATGCGGTGGAGATAGTGGAGATCGTGGTTATCCGATCGTGGGAAGTGGGGGTTCAGTTACTGTGCCTTTAAAGAAAACAATTTTTTGAAGATTTGAGGATTTTCGTTACAAAATCATCAGTTGACAAGGATGCAGTGAGGATTTTGAACAAAGTTTCAAATAGAACGCATATGAAGAATTGAATAGACTGGATAAATATAGCATAGAGAGAAAGTAGGGTCCGATCACATTCACTTAGCAGAAACATCAACTTGAAGAAATAGCAATAAGTGAATGCTGTTGAGGACTAGAAATCACAGATTACCTAGGCAAATGAAAGTCATCAAGTGTTTTTGAAGATTTGGTAATAGATCATCACAATGAAGAACAGCTGTTTTGAAGAAAAATGCATTGTGAGGAAATTGATCATTTCAAGAAAATCAACTTGAGGAATTTCACATTGGGCGGTGGCGTTACCCACCATATAAGAATGTTGATTACACACACCGCGTACAATTGTCGTAGGGCCCTGAGAATCAATTTCTTCGTTAATTTCTTCACATTTAGAGTGACATTCTTCATCAGTTGAAGAAAATCGTTTCATCATGTGTTGCACATCTAAGTCATAAACTTTGCATAAGTGTTAGGATGTGTGCATGTTTTTACAAAACATTTGAAGACTCTAAGATATTTAGCTCACACCGCAACTTGCAAAACCTTTTCTCGTCCAAGGGCTTAGTGAAGATATCTGCCAGTTGATCATCAGTCTTCGCATGGTCGATGAGGATATTGCCCTTGAGGACATGGTCCCGAAGAAAATGATGACGAATCTGGATGTGCTTTGTCTTCGAGTGCTGTACTTGGTTGTATGCAATCTTGATAGCACTCTCATTGTCACAGTAGAGAGGTACATTCTTCATGTTGATGCCGTAGTCCTTGAGGGTTTGCTTCACCCATAGCAGTTGAGCACAGCAAGAACCAGCAGCAATGTATTCAGCTTCGGCAGTGGAGAGTGATACGCAGTTCTGCTTCTTTGAGGACCAGCAAACTAGTGATCTTCCGAGGAAATGGAAAGTGCCATAAGTAGACTTGCGATCCACACGGTCACCAGCATAGTCTGAATCAGAATACCCTACCAGATGAAGATTGTAGCCCTTGGGATACCATAAACCTAGTGTTGGTGTGTGAGCTAAGTATCGAAGAATATGTTTCACAGCCTTATGGTGTGATTCCTTCGGTTTTGCTTGAAAACATGCACACATGCAAACACTAATCATTTTATCTGGCCTAGATGCACATAAATACAATAAAGAGCCAATCATAGAATGGTATACCTGTTGATCGAAATCTTTACCATTTTCATCAGTGCCGAGGTGGCCGTTGGTAGGCATTGGAGTCTTGGCACCTTTGCATTCGTGCATGTCGAATTTCCTCAGAACATCCTTGAGGTATTTCTCTTGTGATATGAAGATTCCATTTCTTTGTTGACAAATTTGAAGACCTAAGAAGAATTTCAGCTCCCCCACCATGGACATCTGATATTCCTCACTCATCATGTCGGCAAATTCATCACTATATCTTTTGTCAGTACAACCAAATATAATATCATCGACATATATTTGACACACAAATAGCTCATTATCATAGGATTTAGTGAAAAGAGTTGGATCGAGTGAACCAGGTTTGAAGCCTTTCTTCAGGAGGAATTCCTTCAATGTATCATACCATGCCCGAGGGGCTTGCTTGAGGCCATACAGAGCCTTTTTGAGTCTGAAGACTTTGTCTGGATTCTTTGGATCCTCAAAACCTGGGGGCTGAGAAACATATACTTCTTCCTGAAGCTTACCATTGAGGAATGCACTTTTCACATCCATTTGATACAAGGTGATGTTATGATGATTAGCATAAGCAAGTAGTATTCGAATAGCTTCAAGTCTAGCAACAGGTGCAAAAGTTTCATCGAAATCTATTCCTTCAACCTGGGTGTAGCCTTGGGCTACAAGTCGTGCCTTGTTCTTCACCACTTGACCGTCCTCATCTTGCTTGTTTCAGAATATCCACTTGGTGCCGATGATGTTGTTCTTGCGAGGATCTGGTCGTTTGACGAGCTCCCATAGGTCATTCAGCTTGAATTGAAGAAGTTCGTCTTGCATAGCTTGGATCCACTCCGGTTCCAGAAAAGCCTCAGCAACTTTTGAGGGTTCTGTGATGGATACAAAGGAGAAATGCCCACAAAAGTTAACTAAGTGTGAAGCTTTTGAGCGAGTGAGAGGACCTGGCGCGTTGATGTCGTTGAGGATTTTGTCAAGTTCAACTTCGTTTGCAATCCTCGGATGAGCTGGTTGAAGATTTTGTCTGGGCTGAGGAAGTGGTGCTCATGCAATTTCCTCAGGAACATCTTCTTGGTTTTTATCAGCATTGGGGATTGTTTCTTCATCAATTTCCTCAGATGGAACAATGTCTTCAGTAGGCTTGAGCTTTATTGCTTCCTCAGGAGACAGCTTATCTGGATCAGAAGGCAATTGCTCTCTTTGTGAGCCATTAGTTTCATCGAACCGCACATCTACAGTCTCAACAACTTTGTTGTGATAGTTATTGAAGACTCTGTAAGTGTGCGAGTCCTTTCCATAACCGAGCATAAAACCTTCATGTGCCTTAGGTGCAAATTTTGAGCTGTGGTGAGGATCTCTAATCCAGCATTTTGCACCGAAGACTTTGAAATAACTTACATTGGGTTTCTTGTCAGTGAGGAGTTCATATGAGGTTTTCTTGAGGAATTTGTGAAGATATACCCTGTTGATGATATGGCATGCAGTGTTGATTGCTTCAGGCCAAAAGCGACGAGGAGTCTGATATTCTTCAAGCATGGTTCTCGCCATTTCAACCAGAGTCCTATTCTTCCTTTCGACGACATCATTCTGCCGAGGAGTATAAGCAGCAGACAATTCGTGAGTAATACCAAGTTCATCAAGATAATCATCAAGACCAGTGTTTTTGAACTCGGTTCCATTATCACTCCTGATATGTTCGATCTTGATGCCAAAGTTCGTCGAGGCCCTTGAAGAAAATTGTTTGAAGATTTCCTGCACTTCAGTTTTATACACTATAATATGCACCCAAATGTATCTGGAATAATCATCAACTATGACAAAGCCATATAGAGATGCTGCATTGGTTAGTGTGGCATAGTGAGTAGGTCCAAACAAATCCATATGAAGCAATTCGAATGGTCGTGTAGTGGTCATGATGGTTTTGGAGGGATGCTTGGATCTGGTCATTTTCCGAGATTCACAAGCACCGCAGAGATGATTCTTGAGGAATTTGACGGATTCGATGCCGATGACATGCTTCTTCTTCGCGAGCGTGTGCAAATTCCTCATGCCTGCATGACCTAGTCTTCGGTGCCACAGCCATCCTTCTGAGGTTTTTGCTAGTAAGCAAGTGGCTGGTTGAGGACCTGTAGAGAAATCAACAATGTACAAATCCCCTCTTCTTACACCTTCGAAGACTTTGGATCTGTCAGATTCCATGATGACTACGCATCTATATTTACCAAAGATAACAATCATATCAAGATCACAAAGCATTGAGACTGACATAAGGTTAAAACCAAGGGATTCAACAAGCATCACTTTGTCCATATGCCTATCCTTGGAAATAGCCACTTTGCCAAGTCCCAATACCTTGCTTTTACCTTTATCAGCATATGTGATTTGCTTCAGAGGTGATGGAGTTAGTGGCATATTCATCAGTAAGCTTTTATCACCAGTCATGTGATGTGTGCAGCCACTATCAAGAACCCACTCAGTATTCTTGGGTTTGTCATCCTGCAGATGAATTAGTACAGCTTACCATCTCATATGCTTCATATTTGAAGAATATGATACTAATTTCACCAGATCAGTAATTTCATCATAACAGAAATGTAAGGACGTGTGAAATATTTCTATTTCATCAATCATTAGCTTGCGTCCTATCAAGCATTTCTTCAGGTCTCCAGCAAATTCTTCAGATGATGATTTTCATCTGGAGACCTGACTTGCAGAAGTGATTAGTTTGATTTCTTCACCACCCACATCTGAAGGGGTGGCAAAGCGTTCATCATCCTGCGAGCACCATATGAGAAAGGTGGCATTGAAGCTAATGCACTTCTCTTAACAGTAGGGGGATTAAAGTACTCATATGAATATGCAGAGAACTGGTTTGAGGATTTATTAACATAATGATTTGAGGAATAACGCTCATATTCATATTCCTTATAGTTTCCCTGCATGTTAGACGCATAAGCACGGGTACGAGCATAGTTTTGACCTGTTGAGGACTTTGATCCTCTTGAAGACTTTGGTCCTTCTGAGGAATTTGATCTGGGGTTCAGATTCTTCAGTGGTGGTGTCATGAGGACATTCACCTGAAGATTTTCAAGACAACTTTTGGGAACCCAGATTTTCCTCACAGGAGGGCCATTCCTGCAGTTAGTTCCAACATATCGAGCAAATACTTCACCAGATTGATTTTTGAACAGTTTATAGTTGGAATCAAATGACTCATCTGAGTAATAGGATAGTTCACATGAAAAGCCAGTTAGATTAGATGGATCAAAAGGAGACCCAGTAGCAGCAACCCATGAGGTTTTGGGATACTGCTCAGGTTTCCAATAAGATCCATCACCATTTAGTTTCCTCTCAAAGGCAATTCCTTCTTTCCTCGGGTTCCTGTTCAAGATCTCCTTTTTGAGCACATCACAAAGGATTTGATGTCCTTTGAGGCTTTTGTACATGCCTATCACGTACAATTCCTTCAACCCTACATTTTCATCAGTGACATTTGTGTTTTCCTCAAGTGAGGAAATAGACACAACAGGTGCAGTTGAAGAATTTGTAGCAATGGTAGCATTTGAAGATTCTGGTGAAGAATCAGCAGTTTCGCGTTTAATGCATTTAAGACATGGAGGAATAAATTCAACTTGACTAGCGCTGATCTGTTGAGCTAGTAACGAATCATTTTCCATACGAAGATCATCATGAGACATCCTCAGCTTCTCAAGATCAAGCTTCCTTTGAAGAAATTCATAGGAAAGCTTCTCATGATAAGTGAGGAGTGTATCATAACGATCCTGAAGATTATCAAATCTAGACTAAAGATTTTTCATGTCATCAGTGAGGATTTGGGTAAGGTTCATTTCATCATTCAACTGATCATCACTTTTGTCTAGCAGTTTCTGAAGCTTTTCCAGAGCATTTTGTTGTTTAGTGGCAATAATAGCAAGTTTACTGTAACTGGGTTTCTTATAATCATTATGGTCACAGTCACTTGAATCAGAGGAGGAGGCATTATTTGATACCTTTGAACCTTTTGCCATGAAGCAATAGGTTGGAGCGATGTCATCAGCATAGTCATCAGTACGGATGGTGCAATCATTTTCTTCAAGATTGAAGATTGACTTGCTGACGAAGGTGGTTGCTAGTGCAAGACTAGCCTGTCCGGATTCTGAGTCTTCATCAGAACCCTCTTCTTCATCACATTCTTCTGATTCTACCTCGGAGTCCATTTCCTTGCCAATAAGTGCCCGAGCCTTTCTGAAACTGGTCTTCTTGTGCGATGAGGGCTTTGAAAGATGAGGATTTTGAAGTTTTCTTCTTCTTCTTCGAGTCATCAGAACTGTCATCCTTGTATTTCTTCTTCTTTGATTCCTTTCCCCAACGGGGACAATCAGCAATGTAATGACCTGATTTCTTGCACTTGTGACAGGTTCGTTTCTTGTAGTCCTCAGATGCAGATTCTGATTTCCTCATGTCTCTTGTTGAAGATTTACCGAATTGGCCTCGTCGTGTAAATCTCTGAAATTTCCTCACAAGCATTGCAAGCTCCTGTCCAAATTCTTCAGGATCACAAATGCTGTCGTCTGTGTCTTCGTCTTCAGATGAGGAAATTGCTCTAGCCTTCAGTGCACGTGGTCTGGAATAGCTTGGTCCATATAGATCTCTCTTTTCTTCTAGCTGGAATTCATGAGTATTTAGCCTTTCTAGTATATCAGCTGGATCAAGCATCTTGTAATCTGGTCTTTCTTGAATCATCAGAACTAAAGTATCAAATGAAGAATCCAAAGATCTCGGCAGTTTCTTCACAACTTCGTGATCAGTGATGTCTCGAGCCCCCAGGGCTTGCAGTTCATTTGATATGTCAGTGAAGCGATCAAAGGTGTCTTGGCAGCTTTCATTGTCATGTCTCTTGAAGCGATTGAAGAGATTGCGAAGAATATCAACACGAGAGTCACGTTGGGTTGATACTCCTTCATTTACCTTGCACAGTCTCTCCCAGATCAGTGTTGCAGATCCCAAGGCACTTACTCTTCCAAACTGGCCAGGGCTCAGATGACCACAGATGATGTTCTTCGCTTGAGAATCGAGTTGCTTGAATTTCTTCACATCAACCGCAGTGACACTAGGAGAGATGATGGGGACTCCATTTTCCACAATATACCAGAGATCATTATCAATAGCTTGTAAATGCATTTGCATTTTGTTCTTCCAAAAGGGAAAGTTCTTTCCTTCGTAGGTAGGACATGCTGCAGTCACCTTAAACATGCCTGCAGACGACATAACTAAAACTCCACGTGGTTAAACCAAAATCACACAGAACAAGGGAGTATTTTGCTCTGATACCAATTGAAAGTGCGTTATATCGACTAGAGGGGGGTGAATAGGAGATTTTTAGAATTTCATCACTAAGGAAATTCCTTTTGAGGAAATTCCTCACTGATGACTAACTTATAGCGGAAACAGTAAAGGATCAGACGTGCAAACGTTCACAACAGCAGTATTACAGAGTGAAGAATGTGAAAACAGATTGCACAGTAAGCAGGCACGCAGAGTACAGATGATGATTAACTATTGTGAAGAATTTGGGGTTGAGGAAATTCAGAGAAAGTCTTCAGCAAATTCTTCAAACAGTCACAGTGAAAGTCATCAACACATAATACAGAGAAAGTAAAGAGTTGAGGAATTAGAATCCGATTCTAAGTGAAGACTGTTGTTGATGACCCAGTTCCAACTGCTGTGACAGTTGTACATCTGGTTTGGAGCGGCTTGGTATTGAAACCAAAGGACACCCAGTCCTGGGACACACAGTCCCTACCGTATTCTCCTTGAGCTAAGGACACACAGTCCTCGCCCAACACTCGTGGTAAGTCTTCAGGGCAGACTTCCAAACCCTCACAAACTTGGTCACCCGGCAATCCACAATTGACTGCTGGATTGCTCTAGACCATGACGCCTAACCGTCTGGAGGATGCACAGTCCTCAAAGGTAAAAGGCTTCATTCCCACACAGGAATAACTTCTTCAGTGATGCTCAATCACTAGGTTTGGTTTGTGGTTTCGGTGTATGGGGTATTTCCTCACTGATGAATTACTCTCGAAAGCTCTGAGGAATTTGGGTTTCTCTTATGACAAGTGTCAGTTGCTAACGGAGCAGCGAACCAGCTAGTGGTTGTGGGGGTGGCTATTTATAGCCTGGGAGCATCCCGACATAATTTGACACTAATGCCCTTAAATAATATGACGGTTGGAGTGGATAAGACCAGTGACTTGGCGTGTCTATCGAAACGGTCGGAACCCTCAACTGTGAGAGTCCTCATGTCACTCATATTCCTCACTTGAGGCTTTTGGTAGGATTAGGCTTGGGTTGAGCATCATGAGGAAATCCATTCCATAGTGTTACTTTGACCCCCTTTAACAGTACGGTGTTCCTATTCAACAAATGCGAAGAAAGTAAAACAGAAAACGTAAATCTTCACGCTTCAATTTCTTCAGAAATATTTTCTTCACGAACCACCAGTCTTCTCAATATCAGTATCTTCATGAGGAATATCAATTTCATCGCAGATTCCTGGCGATTCATTTCTTCAGCTTCAGACCAATTTCTTCAACTGAAGACATATATTTTTAGGGGTCGATATTCTTCAAATATCTCAAACTCCTCAATGACTTATAGATCCTCTGTACACTCACATACACATTAGATACTTAACATATAAGTCTTCAAACCACCAAAATCACTAAGGGGCACTAGATGCACTTACAATTAGACATGTCTTTCTGTAAATGCGTTTGACAGATATGCTCAAAATATCTCTGTGTGCTAAGTACATTAAGGATATTATTACTAATAAGAGGAGGATACCTGAGGAAGATGTACCTGTTGTGGTTGCCAACGTTACTATCTTAACAGACTTTGTTATTCTGGATATTCCCGAGGAAGATGCCATGGCGGTCATCCTTGGAAGACCCTTTTAAACACTTCAGGGGTTGTTATAGATTGCAACAAAGGAAATGACAATTACTATGTCAACAGTATTGAGCATACGGTGCACTTTCCGAAGAAACAATATCGAGTACACTGCATCACTGCTATCGAAAAAACTTCATCGATTCTTATTGGGAGCTTTGGATGCCCTATACCTCCTATCAAGATGAAGTATGATTTGCTTGTTGGGGAGATACACATCCCCATTGAGGTAACCTAGTGATTATTCAAAAATTCTCCGTTCTCTTTTGCGATTCGAAAAGGTTTGGCAAGAAGACTTGATCAACCTCATTGACGGATTTCTTTCGATGACCATGAGATGGATGAATCGAGGAGTCACAAACCTGTGTTCCAAGCTTTCACCTTCGGTTGATTAGAAGATAAATGATAGGTTTAGTTTAGTTTTCCCTGTTTTCTGTTTTAGCATCCCGTAGAAAAGTACCCCGAAAATAAAAGTTCTCCAAACATCCTGAAAATCAAGTATGATTTTTTCTGGATTTTTTGAAAATACAAAGACCAAGAGCTAGTCTGGGGGACGCGTCAGTAGGCCACAAGCCCAGGAGGACCGGCCACCCCCCCCCCCCCCCCTGGCCGGGCCTGGCAGGCTTGTGGGGCCCACATAAACCCCCTCCACTCATTCTAGCTCTCATCCAGTTCTCCTACCTCCAGAAAAAATCGTTTCGCAGCTCAAACCCGTGTTCTTGCTCCTCTTGCTGGGATTTTCGATCTCCTCGCTCAAAGCACCATTCACCGAACTGTTTTGGGGAAATTACTCCTTGGTAAGTGACTCCTCCATTGGTCCAATTAGTTTATGCTCTAGTGCCTTATACTTCTCGTACTTTCGTTGCCTTGGTGACCATGTTCTTGAGCTTTGCATGCTAATTTCAGCTGGTCCCAAGTAGTTTTGATGCGTAATATGGCCTCTAGGCACTTGTGAGAGTAGTTGCTATGAGTTTTGTTGAGCCTTGTGCACTTTTCCTTAGAATCACTAAAAATTTCAGAATTTTCAGAGATAGAAAAGGGAAAAGATGAGGAGGTTCTTAAGAGGCTCTTCAAGCCGTGACCCCAAAGATGATGGAAGTGAGAAGAAGCCCAAGTATCCGGTTCCTCGAGTTGCAGAAGTTCGAGCGTGCGAATGGCCAAGCGATGTGTTCTTACACGTCTTCGGACTTTATGAGGACTTTTATCACTTGGTGGAGAATGCAGGCCTTACCGCCTTCGTTGAAGATAAGTGTCCGCAATACCTCCTCCTCACTAATATCTTTGAACAAAGCTTTAACTTCTATCCGAGGAAGAATCCTCCTATGGTTGAATTCAAACTTTATGATATCCCCCAGCGTTGTCACTCTAGGATTTTTGCAACGTTTGCAAATTACCTTACGTTGGGGATATTCATGAACCTCGTCCACGGGACTTGGAGGCTTTCATCGATACTATTGTTGTAGGAGAGGAGAGAGGAATGTCTTGTGCTAGAGCTGCTAGCATTCATTTTCCCGTGCTTCAGTACTTCTCACTATTTGTGGGAAATGTTTGATTGGCCGTGGGAAAGCTGGGTCCCTTAGCTCCCCAGATCTTGCGATCTTGTGCGAAGCCCTTTATAATGATAAAACTTATAGCTTGGGCGCTATAGTAGCTCAACGGTTGAACACTAACCGTTCTAAAGGCATTGTCTATGGAGATTCTTCTTCCCGAGAGATATCTAGATTATGATAGCATGGTTCGCCATGACTTTCTTGATAGAGATATAAATAGAAGGATGATTTATAACCTGGTATTTAATCAGGGTACTCGTGAGACTATTACTTTGCCTGCTCCTTCTTTGTTCAATCTTCATGCAGGCAGGTACATTATTATGCCCTCGAACATCTACACATATTGGGGCTTAGCCCAACCACAGGTGCCCGTGCCCGAGCCACCAGTCGAGTACCAGACGCCGGTTTATTAGTGGGAGCCTGAGGAGCTCACACAACAGTGGCATCCTCGGTCCACTCCGGAGTACCCCGGAGCTAGTTATTTCCCTCCTTGGGAGTAGACCAACTTAGGCCAAAAGCCAAAGCTTGGGGGAGTACGTGTTTCTCACCGACCTTATATTCTTGCTTATGCTTTCACTTTGTTTGTCGGTGTTCACACTTTGCCACTATATCATCCGTGCTAGTTTATTTCTTTTTCTCGTTTTCTTTTCGTGTGTCTGTCTAGTTTGAGAAAACCCAAAAAGATTTTCTTTTCTTCTTTTGCTTGTTGGGAGCTTTCCCATGTAAATAGTTTTCTTTTTCTTTGGGTCAAGGTAGAAGACCATGGTTACAATGTTTAGTGGCTCTCGCATGCATATCTGCTTATCTGTTAAAGAGCCATATTACTTTGTCTTCTCCTTTGTGTCTGCCCGCAGATTCCAGCTTTGGTCCAATGCACGAGCACTCTTATTATTGTTCACATCATTCGGTCGTGCAAGTGAAAGGCAATAATGACGAGATATGATGAAGTGACTGAGCCTGGAAAAGCTGGTATGGACTCGATCTATTTTGTTTTTGTAAATATGACTAGCTCATCATTCCTGATTCAGCTTTGTTGTGAGAGAAACATGTCTGCAATGACAACTTAGAGATCATAGTTGCTAATGCCATGCTTAATTAGCTAGGAGCTTATAATGTTTTTTCTTGGATGCCCACATGAATGTTGAGATGACTATGATGTAGTTTGATAGGATGGTATGCTCCTTTGAATGATTCAAGTGGCTTGACTTGGCGCATGTTCACGCATGTAGTTGAAACAAAATCAACATAGCCTCTATGATATTCATGTTCATGGTGATTTATGTCCTACTCATGCTTGCACTCAATGTTAGTTAATCTCAATGCATTTTGATGACTCTTGTCGCTCTCTAGTTGGTCGCTTCCCAGTCTTTTGCTAGCCTTCACCTGTACTAAGCGGGAATACTGCTTGTGCATCCACTTCCCTAAACCCAAAGTTGTTCCATATGAGTCCACCATACCTACCTATATGTGGTATCTACCTGCCGTTCCAAGTAAATTTGCATGTGCCACTCTCTAAACCTTCAAGAGATAATCTGTTTTGCATGCCCGAACCGCTCATATGGTGACACGGGGCTATCAGTATCTTCCATGCTAGGCGTGTTATCCTCGATATGTGTTTATTCACTATCATTCACGAGAAAGGGGGCGGTAATTGGAATGCCCAGTTCCATGCTCAAATCGAAAAGATAATTGCAAACAAAACTCCCCCTGGATTGATGTTGGTATGGACGGCACCCGAGTATTCGGCTAGTCGTGGAGTGTGATTGATCGGTAGTTGGGGAGTCAAAACTTTACTTTTCTATTTGGGAACCGCCAATAGCATGTGTAGCGTGGAAGATGGTGAGAACTCTTAGTCATTGCGTTGACAAAGAAAGCATGCCACCCAAAATTATTATCTCTGTTTTCAAAGCTTTAGCTCTGGAACCTCTGCAAATCAATGCTTCCCTCTGCGATGGGCCTTTCTATTTATGTTCCTATTGAGTCATCCTCCTCTTATAAAAGCACCAATTAGAGAGCACCTCTGTCATTTTTATGCTTTGCTTTTAACTGTGTTGAGTATGACTCTGACTGGATCATCTTTGCGATGAATTACAATGTTTAGTCAGCCCTTTGTCTGTGAAGGTGCTCTGCATTTATGTTTTGCGGTCTCAGAAAGAGCTAGCGAGATACCATCTATTCGTACTGCTTCATGATTGTTTTGATTGAATTGTTGACGTTTGAAACTTATTATTATAGCTCGCTAGTTGATTATGCCATTTATGTGAGTTTACCGTGAGACCTAGATGTCATTTGCTTTTGTCGTTTGCTTATGATCTTGCTAGAATTCTGGATATGAGTTAGGAATAATTGCAACAACAAGATCAAATAGAGTTCGTAAAAGTTTTTCTTTTGTCTCTTTCAGTTTCCCAACTGAATTGCTTGACGACAAGCAAGGATTTAAGCTTGGGGGAGTTGATATGTATTCGTCGTATCTACTTTTCCAAACTCTTTTGCCCTTGTTTTGGTCTCTAACTTGCATGATTTGAATGGAACTAACCCGGACTAACGTTGTTTTCAGCAGAATTGCCATGGTGTTGTTTTTGCACAGAAATAAAAGTTCTCGGAATGACTTGGAAATCTACGAGGATTTTTTCTGGAATATATAAAAAATACTGGCGCAAGAATCACCTGGAGGGATGGAGCCAGGATCTCACAAGCCCACCAGGCCCGGCCTCCCCCCCTGGCTGGGCCTGGTAGGCTTGTGAGCCCCTCGGGGCTCCGCCGCCCCCAATTCCAGCTCTATATATCCTCTTTCGTCCGGAAAAAAATCAGGGAGAAGATTTCATCGCGTTTTACGATACGGAGGCGCCGCCACCTCCTGTTCTTTCTCTGGAGGGCAGATCTGGAGTCCGTTTTGGGCTCCGGAGAGGGTGGATCGTCGCCATCGTCATTATCAACCTTCCTTCATCGCTAATTCCATTATGCTCTTCACCGTTCGTGAGTAATCTCATCGTAGGCTTGCTGGACGGTGATGGATTGGATGAGACCTATTATGTTGTCGCCAATATATATGTGTTTTCGATCCTTTCTTGCAAGTTGTAGTCACCTACTATGTGTTATGACCCGGCAACCCTGGAGTGACAATAGCCGGAACCACTCCCGGAGATGACCATAGTATGAGGAGTTCATGTATTCACCAAGTGTTAATGCGTTGGTCCGGTTCTTTATTAAAAGGAGAACCTTAATATACCATAGTTTCCATTAGGACCCCGCTGCCACGGGAGGGATGGACAATAGATGTCATGCAAGTTCTTTTCCTAAGCATGTATGACTACATACGGAATACATGCCTACATTAGATTGACGAACTGGAGCTAGTTACATATCTCTCCGTGTTATAACTGTTGCATGATGAGTAGCATCCGGCATAATCATCCATCACCGATCCAATGCCTACGAGTCTTTCCTATTGGTCCTTGCTATGTTACTTTGCCGCTACTGCTGTCACTGATGCTACTGTTACTCTATTGCTACTGATGTTACTTTGCTGCTACTGATGTTACTTTGTTGCTACTGGTAACTGTTGCTACTGCTGCTATCATACTACTTTGCTACTGATACTATGCTGCAGATACTAAATCTTTCAGGTCTCGTTGAATTGACAACTCAACTTCTAATACTTGAGAATATTCTTTGGCTTCCCCTTGAGTCGAATCAATAAATTTGGGTTGAATACTCTACCCTCGAAAATTGTTGCGATCCCCTATACTTGTGGGTTATCAATGGGCTAGAGAAAAGGAAGAGGCATTGAGAATTAAGAGCCTGCCTACACACACTACCATTGCTACTATACAAGCTGTTGAGGATCTCAAAAACTTTAGCACCCATCACACTCCTAGTCCCAACGGACCTATTAGTGGTGATGCTAATACCTCAACTATAGGACAAGAAAGTCCTTTGAATTTAGAGACTACCAAATGACTGATCTGAGATGACATTAGGACCACTTTAATTAATGGTAGTAATCTTGATTTTGACAAATGTAGTCTTTCCGAAGTCATCACCTTTTTGCAAAGAATGGCTAAAGACCCCCACACTAGTACACTCAATATTGCCTTCACCGAGCATATTACAAATGCTCTTATCAAAGATAGGGAGGAGAAGCTCAAGCTAGAGACTTCTATTCCTAGAAAACTAGAAGATGGTTGGGATCCAATGGTCAAAATTAAATTGAATAATATCTCTTGCTTTGCATTGTGTGATATTGGAGATAGTGCTTCCGTTATGCCCAAAAGAATGTATAACATGCTTGATTGGAAACCTTATGATCCATGTTCTTTTGGTGTTCGTCTTTTTTATTCTTCCATAAAGAAACCTTTAGGGAGAATTGATGATGTTCTTATTATTTTCAATGATAATTATGTGCCAGTTGATTTTCTTACTATGGACATTGCATGTAATCCTTCATGTCCAATTATTTTGGGACGTCCTTTTCTCCGCACCGTTGGTGCTATCATTGACATGAAAGAGGGAATTATTAAATTCCAATTTCCTCTTAAAAAGGGAATGGAACACTTCCCTAGAAAGAATATTAAGTTACCTTATGAGTCCGTTACTCGGGAAAGTTATTCTTTTGGAGTTGATAATACTTGATCTTCTTGCATTATGCCTAGCTCAAAGACATAAAAGAAAGCGCTTGTTAGGAGGCAACCCAATTTGTTTTTACTTTCCGTTTTAGTGTTCTAGATGCTTGTTACTACTGTAGAAACATCATTTTATCTTTATTTTTAAGCTTTGTGCCAAGTTATATCTTCCGATTGCAAGATAGTTCAAAAATTGTGACATGTTGTCCAGAAACAGATTATGTCTGCCTGACAGAAAAATTCGCCATAAAACACCAGATCATCTTTTTGATCTTAATATTTTTGACAGCATGCTCTATATAATTTCCTTTATGGCATATGTTCTGAGTTTTTTATTTGATTTTTAGAAGTGCCCCGAATAAACTATTTACTACCTGTTGTTCTGTTTTATACATATTCTTCCATGCTTTGCGTTTCCATTGTTTTGCAAATCCTAAGCTTACTTTTTATTTGCAAAAACCTTTTGGCAATCATGAGAAGCAGTAGATTTTCATGAAAATCTTTATTTCCAGAAGATAATGAATTATTTTATTAAGGGTACTAATCACTCTAATCAGCTTATGATGAGTTTCGTATGAAAGGAGTTTTCAAGTATGCGATGGGAGATGATGAAAGAAGATAGAGGAGTGTCAAGCGCTGAAGCTTGGGGATGCCCCCATGCACCCCAAGAAATATTCAAGGATAATCAAGCATCTAAGCCTGGGGATGCCCCCATGCATCCCCTTCTCTATCAACAATCATTAGTTCCTCCATCTCCATGCTACATTTTTATCACTTCATATGTTATGTGCTATTCTTGGAGCGTCCCGCTATTTAATGTTTAGTTTGTTTTAGTTTTTCTTGTTGTTCATAACAAGTCAGAACCTATCCTACCTTGTTTGGGAGAGAGACACGCTCCATTCCTCTCTAGAACACAACATATGTTTTCATGCTTATCTTTTTTGTGTGTTCTTCATCTTTACATAGCTACTGTCATGCTAAGCTCTTAGTTTTCATGCTTATCTTTTCAAGAGCTTTTATTTAGGTTAATTTTGTAACTCTCTTGAGTTATCATGCTTATCTTGTTTAGAGAGTTGGCTTGTTGCACTGAGTTGTGTGTCTTGCATGAGTAGGTAATTAAGATTGCTATTTAAGTAGAGTAGTAACCTGCAAGAGTTTTGAGGTATTGATTTTAGTAATGTTTGGACTATTGGTGCCAAGAGCTTAAGCCTATTAGTGATAACTGTCGTATTTTGGGAAATCCGTGTGTTATTCAAAAACTAAAAATTCGTTGAGAACTCTAGCTGCTAAATTGATCGCTAACCTCTGAAGGGGCTGGAATATAAAGAGTACCCTCACGTTACCATGAGTCGAAGATGCGCAAGGATAACCAAACCCCCAAACACTCTTCCTCGGGGTACTTGTCTCTTTGTGAACCTCCTAACTAGATAGAGTTACCAATAATAAGTGTATGAGTTCTTCGAACTAATGTGATTATTCGATTGTTGGCACTTCCACCATCCATATTTTGCTAGCCTCTTCGGTACCGTGCATTGCCTTTTCTCACATTGAGAGTTGGTGCAAACTCCGCCGGTGCATCCAAACCCATGACATGATATGCTCTGTCATACATAAGCCACATTATATCTTTCCTCAAAATATCCACCATACCTACCTATTAAGGCATTTCCATAGCCTTTCCGAGATACATTGTCATGCAACATCCATCATCTCATGACTTGATCTTCAGGTCATACACGCTTTTGCTTGATCATAGAGCCGCATGATAGTTCGGCTTCTCCCCAATTATTGCTACATGACACGCTAGTATCATTGCATATCCTGCTACACTGGCAGAGGCATACATTTGAATACATCATGATAGTTTCCACTTGTCTTTATGTTGACTACTTCCTATAAAGTGTGATGATCTTCTTTTTGTTCATGTAAAACATAGAGTGTTGCCCTTAAGTGAGGAAAAGATCCCAAAGAGGACAAACAAAAGATCCCACAGAGGAAAAATGAGAGATAAAAAGAAAGAGCCAAAGAGGCCACAAAAAAATAAAAAATAAAATTAAAAAAACCGAAGAGGGCAACACTACTATTCCTTTTGCAGATCCACACTCGTACTCCATTTCTATATTTGTACTACATAGAGATTATCATTCATGCATAACTATGTGGGGACCCTTACACTATAGAACTTGGTTTGCATATTCCAATGATGATCCTCCTCAAATGAGCTCTAGGTCTTCATGAGCAAACAAGTTGGATGCACCCCCACTAGTTCCATTGGAGAGCTTACCTTAGTTCATATGTGCATCCGTTACATGGCAATCCCTACTCCTCACATCATATCTATCATTTGGCTTTCTCTCTCCTATGGTTGTCCTCATTGATGTGAGCCTTTCACACCATTTTGTCTTCCTTCCCCATCATTATTCTATTTGCCATCCTAAGTGCCAACATATCTTGCTTACGCTCATCCATTGCATGAGCACTCAAAGTCAAAAGGGAGAGGCTCATTTTGACTTGTGCCTGACTAGTGGTCTGGGGATGAGTCAAAATAAGATCCTGAAGGAGACTAAGTGTGAGGTTTAGTAGATTGAGTTCTCAATAAAAAAATTATGATCTCAACCCATCTCCCACTTCTTGCACGCAAACACCATTTGGAGACATTCGAGTCACGGACAGCGAGAGCTCTTGCACCATTATGTTCTTACTTTGCTAATCTCAATACTAGATATAAACTCTTCCTTGTTATTGTCTTGACTTGAATTGCATATCTTACTTGCTTTACTTTGAAGTTCTTATATGTGTGTTAGCATGTCACCGCAGAAATTATTGTGTTATCATTTATCTACACGGGGACGAGCAGAAATTAAGCTTGGGGATGTTGATGTGTCCCAATAGTATCTATAATTTCTGCTTGTTCCATGATCTTTCGGGTGACATTGTTATGTGTTTTGCTACACTTTTATATCATTTTACACATATTTGGACTAACCTACTAACTCAGTGCACCGAGTGCCAGTTTATGTGTGCAGATGTCTCTTTTGCACGGGCTTTTACCCAATTTTTCGAAGCCCAAAAAATTCCAGGAAAAATATATATATAATCAGCGAAACAGAAGCATCCGGATCACTGAAGATGGGCAAGAGGGGGGCTAGGGGCTGCCCAGGCGACCTGCTGGCGCGGCCAGGCCCTAGGCAACGCCAGGAGGCCGCCTGGGTGGGCCCCACCTCCTCCGGTGCTCTCCTTTGACCTATATTTAGAGTCCCAATAGGAAACCCTTCCAGAATCGCGAATTTTTCCATCGTTTCGCCGCCGCAGCGCTTTTGAGATCGGGAGCGGCACAAGACCTCTTCCCAACACACTGTCGGAGGGATGATTGACCTCCAGGAGTTTCTCCACCGCCATGGACGCTTCCCGGACGTGTCGTGAGTAGTCCTCCTTGGACCATGGGTCCATGACCAATAGCTATGTGATGTCTTCTCTCCAATCTTGTGCTTCAATGGTTAGTCCTTGTGAGTTGCCCTACATGTTCACGGCATCTATGTAATTCTCTTGCAATTGCTATGCTCGGTTTGTTGGGATCCGATGGATTATGAGATTATGTTCAGATTGTTATGAGATATATATTTGATTATCCTTTTATATTATGTTCCTTAGTGATTCATGCATGTTCTCCGTTGCTATTTATTGCTTTGGTCAAGTAATAGATTGTAAGTCCAAGAGGGAGTGTTATGCATGATTGTGGGTTCATGCCCCTCGATGGCTAGCTTCAGTGACAGAAACATGAGACTACGGGATGTGTTGTTTCCACCAGGGAGAAAACAACGGTGCTTGTGACCACAGTTGCAAGGATTGTTTACCTTACGCATAGTGCATTAATGCAGTTGTCCGTTGCTTTGAGTTTACACTTTGGGTGGAGCTCGCAACTTAATACCGATGAGACGTTCTGGATAGATATCTCAAAGTGGATGATTAGTAAGTAGATACTGATGAATAAACGGTCTACTTGTCTTGGAGTACTGCCCATTACTATTGAACCTCTAACTATCAAGTAGCATAATTAGCATTACGGTGCGTTCATAATTCTGTCAATTGCCCAACTGTGATTTGTTACCCAAGCATAGTTGTTTATCGTCTTTTGGGAGAGATACGTCACTAGTGAACATCATGTGACTACGGACCATATCACCATCATTGTTTGCACCTCCGACATTTACCACTTTCATTTATTTTTCCGTTGCAATTACTATTTACTTCCCGCTTGAGTTTTGATCCTTTGCAAACGACAAGGCCGGAGAGATTGACAACCTCTCTGTACTCGTTGGGAGAAAAGTAATTTGTTGTGTATGAAGGTCCACGTCTTCTGCTGACTAGGACAGGAGACACCTACTTGTTGATCCTAGGAGTCCTTCTGGTTCGATAAACCTTACTGTTCCCGTGTGAGGGAAAACTTGCTGCTAACTACATCTCAACCTTCCACTTGGGGTAACCAACGAGGTGCGAGAAGTATATACATCATATCGTCATCATGTATTCATCCATGTGTATAAATATTGTTTTCATTTTGTGTATAAATCTTGTATTCGTCTTGTCGTTAAAACATAATACCCCGATAACTTTGATTTTGAGGCATATGAAAACATGAGAGAGGGGGTCGTTAAAACATAACCCCGATAACTTTGACATGAGGGGGGTTGTTAAAATATAGCCCTGATAAATTTGATTTTGAGTCATATGAAAACATGATTTGCACATTGGACAGGCATCTGAGAGATACGCTCCGTAAAGTATCCTCTCCTGAAAGATAGGACGACTCGTCAGATAGAAGGGGGAGGACTCCTCGACGATCGTCTGAAACTCATTGTTATAAAACTTGTCAAATTTGCGTGATGTTGGCCACTATCCATTGCTCATAAGCATCTGATTAATTTGTTGTGATTAGGTCTATGTTTGCCACTAATCCATCTCCTAATGTTATATATTGCCATGTGTAATATTTGCAGAAACTATGGACAGAGACTTAGAAAAAGAAGAGTTTTGGGGGGATGTAATCCGCGACGGAGGTGATGATGATATCAACTTGTCATATCTCGCCGACACCAATCGGATCGAGGAGGGAGGAGATGACGGCTCCGGTGATCGAATGGAGGAGGGAGGAGATGACGGCTCCGCCGGTGTTGGAGCCCTAACTGTTGCAAAGTTCGGCAAGGTATATATATATACTAATCAAGCATGTGGGGACTAGGTGCATTAATTGTTTTTCATGTGCATATATTAACGCTTGTTTCTTCTTTTAGCCCTCCGGATCGAGCCAAACTTTTGTAAGGAGACGAGGCGCTAAGAAAAGGTTGGGCCACGATGAACGGTTCACGATTGAAGAAGTCGGTCCACATGGCCAACCAATTGGTCCCAAGAGGAGCAAATACAAATGTATATATCATTGCGGAATTATTGTTAGGGACAGCGTCCCCATCAGCCTCCAAGAACGGAATAACAGGAAGGACAGTTTCTTATGTCGATGATAGCCATAAAGATGAGCTTTGGAACTCGTTGATGACAAATTTCAGCCTACCGCGAGAGGAGGATCCAAATAACCTAGTTATACATCGACAAGTCAAGGCGTTAACTCTTTGTAAGATGGCAGAACTATTCAAGAACTGGAAGAAAAGATTTAACGAGTTTGTTGAGAATGACCACACTCCAGAATTCATCGATTAATTTGCGAAGATAAAAGATCACCGGCCCGCATTTGTGGCATACAAGAAATCGAAGAAAGCTAAGCAAAGGTGTGATACGTCCATTTTGCATCATGTTTTTCGACTGTTATTTATGTTCTTTTATTGTATAATAATGCTTTTTGGAGTAATTCTAATGCCTTTTCTGTCATAATATGCAACGTATGCAAAAAAGGGGAGAATTCTGGCAGCTGGAAATCTGGACCTGAAAAAGCTACGTCATGCTACCTATTCTACACAACTCCAAATGAGCTGAAACTTTACAATGGATTTCTATGGGATATTTGAGGAATATTGGAGCAAATAAGTACCAGAGGGGGCCCACCAGGTGGGCACAACCCACCTGGGCGAGCCAGGGAGCCTAAGCGCGCCCCGGTGGGTTGTGCTCACCCAGGCCCACCTTTGATGCCCCTCTTATGGTATATAAGTCAGTTTGACCAAGAAAAAAGGAGGAGAGGACTTCCGGGACGAAGCGCCGCCGTCTTGAGGCGGAACTTGGGTAGGAGCACTTTTACCCTCCGGCGGAAGAACCACCTCCCCCCCCAGGGGGAAATCATCATCACAACAACTCTCCCATCTTGGGGAGGGCTATCTTCATCAACATCTTAAACATCACTAACTCCTCTCAAACCCTAGTTCATCTCTTGTGTTCAATCTTTGTACCGGAACTATAGATTGCTGCTTGTGGTTGACTAGTAGTGTTGATTATATCTTGTAGTTGATTACTACATGGTCTATTTGGTGGAAGGCTATATGTTCAGATCCATTATGCTATTTAATACCCCTCTGATCTTGAGCACGATTATCATTTGTGAGTAGATAATTTTGTTCTTGAGGTCACGGGAGAAATCATGTTGCAAGTAATCATGTGAACTTGATATGTGTTCGATATTTTAATGATATGTATGTTGTGATTCCCTTAGTGGTGTCATGTGAATGTCGACTACATGACACTTCACCATATTTGGGCCTAAGGGAATGCATTGTGGAGTATTTGTTAGATGAAGGGATGCGAGAGTGACAGAAGCTTAAACACTAGTTTATGCGCTATTCCGTAAGGGAACAATTGGATCCAAAAGTTTAATGATGTGGTTAGAATTTATTCTTAATATTTTTTTCTCGTAGTTGCTGATGCTTGCGAGAGGGTTAATCATAAGTAGGAGGTTTGTTCAAGTAAGAACAGCACCTAAGCACCGGTCCACCCACATACCAAATTATCAAAGTAGCAAACACGAATTAAGACAACGTGATGAAAGTGACTAGATGAAATTCCCGTGTACCCTCAAGAACACTTTGCTTATCATAAGAGACTGTTTTGGCCTGTCCTTTGCCTCAAAAGGATTGGGCTACCTTGCTGCACTTTTGTGACTACTATCGTTACTTGCTCGTTACAAATTATCTTGCTATCAAACTACTCCGCTACTTACAATTTTAGCACTTGCACACATTACCTTGCTGAAAACCACTTTTCATTTCTTTCTACTCCTCGTTGGGTTCGACACTCTTACTTATCGAAAAGGCTACAATTGATCCCATATACTTTTGGGTCATGAAATTCCTTCGGGTATGGTAGAACAACTGCTAGCTAATCCTTATGCAGGAGGTGGAACCGAACTTCCTGATATGCACTTGATATATGTGGATGAAATTTGTGGATTGTTTAAGCTTGTAGGTTTACCCGAAGATGAAGCTAAGAAGAAGGTTTTACCTTTATCTTTGAAGGGAAAAGCATTGACATGGTATAGGCTATGCGATGATATTGGATCTTGGAACTGGAACCGGTTGAAATTGGAATTCCATCAAAAGATTTATCCTATGCATCTTGTTCATCGTGATCGGAATTATATATATAATTTTTGGCCTCGTGAAGGAGAAAGTATCGCTCTAGCTTGGGGGATGCTTAAGTCAATGTTATATTCATGCCCCAATCATGAGCTCTCAAGAGAAATTATTATTCAGAATTTTTATGCTCGGCTTTCTTGTAATGATGAATCCATGCTCGATACTTCTTGTACTCGTTCTTTTATGAAGAAGACTATTGAATTCCGGTGGGATCTTTGAGAAAGAATTAACGCAACTCTTAAGATTGGGAACTCGACGAAGGTAAAGAGTCAGGTATTGAACCTAAGTTTGATAGTGTTAAATCGTTTATGAATACCAATGCTTTTCAAAAGTTTAGCACTAAATATGGACTTCACTCTGAGATAATAGATTCATTTGTGAATCTTTTGCTACTCATGTTGATCTCCCTAAGGAGAAGTGTCTTAAATATCACCCACCTATTAAAGAAGAAATTAAAGAACCGGTAAAAGCTAAACAAGAAACTATCATTTACAATGTTGATCTAGTTGTTCCCACTTCTTATATTGAAAAACCACCTTTCCCTGTTAGGATGAAGGAACATACTGAAGCTTCAGCTCTGGTTAACAAAAGTTATGTTAAAACACCTAAACTAGCTGAACAAATCAGAGTTGAACCTAGTGTTGTTATGGTTAAAGATCTCTTGGTCGATAATATCGATAGGCATGTTATTTACTTGTGCGATGAAGCTTCTAGAATTGCCTAACCAGATAAAAAGATAAACGTAGACCAGTTGTTGGCATGCCTGTTGTCTCAATTAAGATAGGAGATCAATGTTATCGTGGGTTATGTGACCTAGGTGCTAGTGTGAGTGCTATTCCTTTTTCCTCATATGAAGAAATTAAGAATGAAATAGCACATGCTTAAAGAGAAGACATAGATGTTACTATTAAACTTGCCAATAGAGATAATATATCACCAAGTGGGATTCTCAAAGATGTTGAAGTCTTGTGAGGGAAGATAAAATACCCTACTGATTTTCTTGTTCTTAGCTCCCCACAAGATGACTTTTGTCCCATTATCTTTGGTAGACCTTTCTTGAACACCGTCAATGCCAAAATAGATTGTAAGAAACAAACTATCAGTGTTTGCTTTGGTGATGAATCTCATGAATTTCACTTTTCCAAGTTTAGTAGACAACTGGATAAGAAAGATTTATCTAGTAAGGATGAAATTATTGGTCTTGCTTCTATTGATGTACCTCCTACTGATCCTTTAGAAGTATATTTTCTAGACCATTAAAATGATTTGCATATGCGTGACAGAAATGAAATAGATAGAATCTTTTTCGAACAACAACCTCTGCTTAAGCACAATTAAAACAACTGCCAGACACTTTGAAATATGCTTATCTTGACGAGAAAAAGAT
Source organism: Hordeum vulgare subsp. vulgare (assembly GCF_904849725.1). NCBI lineage: Eukaryota > Viridiplantae > Streptophyta > Magnoliopsida > Poales > Poaceae > Hordeum > Hordeum vulgare. The sequence goes on along the minus strand of NC_058522.1, from coordinate 383,683,230 downwards.
ATATCTTGTTATTATTAGTGCTAACTTTTCAGAACATGAAGAAGAAAGATTATTGAAAGTTCTAAGGAAGCAGTAAGCTGCTATTGGATATACTCTTGATGATCTTCACGGCATTAGTCCCACTCTATGTCAGCACAAGATTAATATGGAACCTGATGCTAAACCCGTTGTTGATCACCAACGTCGGTTAAATCCGAAAATGAAAGAAGTGGTAAGAACGAAAATATTGGAACTTCTGGAAGCATGTATAATCTATCCTATAGCTGATAGTAGATGGGTAAGTCATATTCATTGTGTCCCTAAGAAGGGAGGTATTACTGTTGTTCCTAATGATAAGAATAAACTTATTCCACAAAGAATTGTCACAGGCTATAGAATGGTAATTGATTTTAGAAAATTAAACAAATCAACTAGAAAAGATCATTACCCTATGCCTTTTATTGATCAAATGTTAGAATGACTATCTAAGCACACACATTTTTTCTATCTTGATGGATATTCTGGTTTTTCACAAATACTTGTTTCACAACCTGATCAAGAAAAGACCACTTTTACTTGTCCTTTTGGAACTTATACTTATAGACGTATGCCTTTTGGTCTACGTAATGCACCTGCTACCTTTCAAAGATGTAAGACTGCTATATTCTCTGATTTCTGTGAAAAGATTGTTGAGGTTTTCAAGGATGACTTTTATTTTTATGGGAAGTCTTTTGATGTTTGTTTAAGCAATCTTGATCGAGTTTTGCAGAGATGTGAACAAACAAATCTTGTCTTGAATAGGGAGAAGTGTCACCTTATGTTTAACGAAGGTATTGTTTTGGGCCATAAAATTTCTGAAAGAGGCATTGAGGTGGACAAAGCCAAGGTTTATGTAATTGAGAAAATGCCATGTCCTAAAGATGTCAAAGGTATTCGTAGTTTCCTTGGTCAAGTTGGTTTCCATACGAGGTTTATCAAAGACTTTTCTAAAAATTCTAGGTCTCTTACAAATATTTTGCAAAAGGATATTCCTTTAGTGTTTGATGATGATTGTTTGGAAGCCTTCAAAATACTAAAGAAAGCCTTAATTACTGCACCTGTTGTTCAACCACCTGATTGGGACTTGCCTTTTGAGATTATGTGTGATGCTAGTGATTATGTTGTTGGTGCTGTTCTAGGACAAAGAATTGATAAGGAATTGAATGTTATCCATTATTCTATTCAAACTCTAGACAGTGCTCAATGAAATTATGCTACTACTGAAAAATAATTCCTAGCAGTAGTGTTTGCTCGTGATAAATTCAGATCTTACATTGTTGATTCTAAAGTTATTGTTCACACTGATCATGTTGCTATTAATTATCTTATGGAAAAGAAAGATGCTAAACCTAGACTCATTACGTGGGTTCTTCTGTTACAAGAATTTGATTTGCATATCACTGATAGGAAAGGAGCAGAGAACCCCGTAGCTGATAACTTGTCTAGGCTTGAAAATATTCTTGATGACCCACAACCTATTAATGATAGCTTTCCTGATGAACAATTAGCTGCAATAAATGTTTCTAATAGTACACCTTGGTATGCTGATTATGCTAATTATATTGTTTCTACATACATACCACCTAGCTTCACAGACCAAAAAAAAGAAAAAATGCTTCTGTGATTTAAGACATTACTTTTGGGATGACCCACATCTTTATAAAGGAGTAGATGGTATTATTAGACGTTGTGTACCTGAGCATGAACAGGAACAAATCCTACATAAATGTCACTCCGAAGCTTATGGAGGGCATCACGCGGGAGACAGAACCGCTCATAAGGTATTACAATATGTTTTTATTGTCCTACTCTCTTCAAGGATGCCCGTAAGTTTGTCTCATCTTGTGATGAATGTCAAAGAATAGGTAATATCTGTAAGCGTCAAGAAATGCCTATGAATTATTCACTTGTTGTATTTGATGTTTGAGGATTTGATTTCATGGGACCTTTTCCGTCCTCTAATGGGTATACACATATTTTGGTTGTTGTTTATTATGTTACTAAGTGGGTAGAAGCTATTCCAACTAATATTGCTGATCACAGCACCTCTATTAAAATGCTTAAGGAAGTTATTTTCCCAAGGTTTGGAGTCCCTAGATATCTAATGATTGATGGTGGTTCACACTTTATTCATGGTGCTTTCCGTAAAATGCTTGCTAAGTATGATGTTAACCATAGAATTGCATCACCTTATCATGCTCACTCTAGTGGTCAAGTTGGACTTAGCAATAGAGAAATAAAACTAATCTTACAAAGGACTATCAATAGGTCCCGAAAGAATTGGTCTAAAAAATTAGATGATGCACTATGGGCATCTAGAACAGCATATAAAAATCATATGGGTATGTCTCCTTATAAAATGGTTTACGGAAAAGCTTGTCATTTGCCTCTTGAGTTAGAACGTAAAGCATATTGGGCAATCAAACAACTCAACTATGATTTCAAACTTCCTGGTGAAAAGAGGTTATTTGATATTAGCTCATTAGATGAATGGAGAACCCAAGCTTATGAAAATGAAAAGTTATTTAAAGAAAAAGTTAAAATATGGCATGACAAACGAATCCAAAAGCATGCTTTCAAAGTTGGAGAATTTGTTCTTTTGTACAACTCTCGTTTCAAATTCTTTGCGGGAAAACTCGTCTCCAAATGGGAAGGACCCTATGTTATCGAGGAGGTTGATACGTCTCCGTCGTATCTACTTTTCCAAACTCTTTTGCCCTTGTTTGGGACTCTAATTTGCATGATTTGAATGGAACTAACCCGGACTAACGCAGTTTTCAGCAGAATTGCCATGGTGTTGTTTTTGCGCAGAAATAAAAGTTCTCGGAATGACCTGGAAATTTACGGGGATTTTTTGCGGAATATATGAAAAATACTGGCGCAAGAATCAACCGGAGGGGTGGAGCTGAGAGCCCACAAGCCCACCAGGCGCCCCCCTGGTCGCGCCTGGCAGGCTTGTGGGGCCCACGTTGCTCCACCACCACCAATCCCAGCTCTATTTAGTCCCTTTCGTCTGGAAAAAATCAAAGAGAAGAGTTCATCGCGTTTTACAATACGGAGGCGCCGCCACCTCCTATTCTTCCTCTCGAGGTCAGATCTGGAGTCCGTTCTGGGCTCTGGAGAAGGAAGATCGTCGCCATCGTCATCACCAACCTTCCTTCATCGCCAATTCCATGATGCTCTTCACGGTTCGTGAGTAATCTAATCGTAGGCTTGCTGGACGGTGATGGGTTGGATGAGATCTATCATGTAATCGAGTTAGTTTTGATGAGGATTGATCCCTAGTATCCACTATGTTCTGCGATTGATGTTGCTACTACTTTGCCATGCTTAATGCTTGTCACTAGGGCCCGAGTGCCATGATTTCAGATCTGAACCTATTATGTTGTCGCCAATATATGTGTGTTCTTGATCCTATCTTGCAAGTTGTAGTCACCTATTTGTGTTATGACCCGACAACCCCGGAGTGACGATAGCCAGAACCACTCCCGGAGATGACCATAGTATGAGGAGTTCATGTATTCACCATGTGTTAATGCGTTGGTCCAGTTCTTTATTAAAAGGAGAACCTTAATGTATTCACCATGTATTGCCGCTACTGCTGTCACTTCTGCTACTGTTACTTTGTCGCTACTGCTTTCACTTTGCTGCTACTGGTGACTGTTGCTACTGTTGCTATCATACTACCTTGCTACTGATACTTTGCTACAGATACTAAATCTTTCAGGTGTGGTTGAATTGACAACTCAAGTGCTAATACTTGAGAATATTCTTTGGCTTCCCCTTGTGTCGAATCAATAAATTTGGGTTGAATACTCTACCCTCGAAAACTGTTGCGATCCCCTATACTTGTGGGTTATCAGAGGTCTATCGGTCCGGAGCTATCAAAATAAATAATGTCGAAGGTACTAACCCAAAGGTTGTCAATGGGCAACGAATAAAATATTATACCTCACGTACGCCCATTAATGTTGAAAGCAATATTATCCAAACTATGACAGTGGAAGAACACATAAAAGAAACCTTCCGGAACACTCGAAAATCGTGAAAAAGGGAGGTGCGTGATACGGTAAGTAAACGAACTCCAAAAAATCCGCAAAAATATTTTTTGACAGTTTTGGAATATTTAAAAATTTAGGAAAATAAGAAACTTTCAGGAAAGTGGCCGTGGTGCGCACGATACACCAGGGCACGCTTGGCTTGCCACGCGCGCCCCGGTGGGTTGTGCCCACCTCACGTACTTTCCGGACTCTGTTTTTCTTCCGTTGTGCTTGTTCCCCATGATAAAAAAATCTTTATATAACCCACAAACCTATTGACCTCACGTGCTTCTATTTCATCACCACCACCTCGTTCTTCATCACCAAAAGAAAATTGAGTATTGGGTATGGCCACTCCCCTTGGCTTTCGCCAAGCTTGGGGGAGGTGCCCCGGTATCGTATCATCTCCACTATCTTTTGCCTTTACTTTTCTTAGTTCGATCCATGGTTATCTTTTGCTTTAGATGAATAAAAGTTTAGTTCGATCCTTTCTTTCCAAGAGTTTGCTTAGTAATCAATCTATGAAATCGTGTGCGAGATATATAATAAAGTTTAGTTTGAGTTTTGCCTTCTTTACCTTCTAAATTCAATAAAAAGAAAGGAAATCAATGAAAAAGATCATATGTTAATCTTATGGTAAGTGATGACATTACACAACGAAAAGTATAAGTAGAAAATTTCATTGTATATTTACAAACATAGCATTGGTCAATGATGCAACTCACGAAAGAATTAATAAGGGAAGAGAAGATTCACATGCAAATACACTATTGTAGAAATCTTTTGTGATTTTGAGCACCCATCAAAATATTATATGCCAAAATTGCTGACGTTGGATAAGGAAGACTAAGTAATGAATTATGTTTGTTCATATTCACATAGAAGTTATATTGTCATGGATCCTTCAACATGTGGTGCTTGCCCCTATCTTTGCTAGCCAAAAACTCCGCACTAAGTAGAGATACTACTTGTGCATCCCAAACCCTTAAACCCAAATCTTTTTTGAGAGTCCACCATACCTACCTATGGATTGAGTAAGATCCTTCAAGTAAGTTGTCATCGGTGCAAAAAGGGCAATAAAAATTGCTTCTAAAAGTGTAAGATCATTTAGTGTAAGGGAAAATTGAGCGTTGTACGAACTTGTGATGGTCAAGAATAAAAGCGTCAGACTGCATAATAAAGGTTGCCATCACAAGAGGCAATATAATGTGACGTTCTATTGCACTAAGGAGTTGAGCATACAAACAAGAAGCACATGGCCACCTGTGATTCCCTCTGCAAAGGGCCTATCTTTTACTTTTGTATTTACTTTCATGGAAGAGTCAAAGTTTTTCTCTCTATTCATGTTTATTTTCTCCTTTGGCAAGAATCATGTGGTGATGAATGATCTAGGCACATATATCCAGTTGAATATGGGTAGCATGAGTTATTATTGTTGACATCACCCTTGAAGTGAATTCGTTGCGAGGCGAAACTATAAGCCCCTATCTTTCTATGTGTCCGATTGAAACATTTTGCTCATGTGTACCCGGTGAGTGTTAGCAATCATAGAAGACTAAATGATGGTTGAGTATGTGGACTTGCCTAAAGGCTCCGATATGTGACCCTTCCTAAAAAGATGATGAATTGTAGTTGCAAACTTGACCGAGAACATAGTTTGTTGGTTTCCAATAGAGTTTATGCTTTATACTTCGATGTTGTGATGAATTGTAACTTGTTCATGAGAAGCCTATGATAAAAGTTCTATGATAAAAGTTTTATGTTAAAGTTTCTTGCTGTTATGACAAGTTACATGATGCTGCTGTCGGGACCCCGATCCTAAGTCATAGGAATCCAGCCTCTAACACATCGCATCCCTTTGCGGTCTCACGCACGGTTAACTCCACGGCTGCAACCTTACCTTAGCCGGGACCGTTTGCGCCTTTTGACTCACGTATGCAATTGTGTCACTAGCATTCCAATGTCAAAGAACCCGGATCGACAAGTCTAGTCATAAACCAAAGTGGCAGTACCGCACAAGGATAGGCATACATGACCCAACAAAGCAGGTGTCGGTCACCAGCGAGTGTAGACGAGTCGTAGCAAGCTACAAGGACTCCATTACATCGCGTGACATTTCCCCAAAGGGGACAGACACAACAGCTAAGACGGACACATGCCGGTCAACCAATGTTGGATCACAAAGTGGCATTTCCCTGTAAGGAGTGCTACTAAAGTTCACGGCTAGGTAATCGAACCCCATACATATCAAGTACGACACACGTACGCACGGCATACCAATATGTATAGATACATCGATGGCATCACAACATAACCAGAAACATACAAGCTTTATTTAAGAGGCTCGGAAGAGCCACACATATAATATTACACAGTAAGGGTCTCACGACCCATAATAGCAATCATTCAGTTACAAGCCAGCGGAAGTGTTTAAAACTGTCTGAGTACAGACAGGTGCAACTAGAAGGCACATGGCCTGATTATACTACAGACCCAACCTAGGGCCAGATCGTAGCTAGGACACCAGCTACTCGTCGTCGTCGATGTTTATGAAGAACCCTCCATTAGGGTCATTAGCAACCTCTGCAACATTTATTAAGCAAACATGAGTACAGAGGTACTCAGCAAGACTTTAGGATAACTATCTACTCATGCAATGTATCAATAAGGTATTGTGGGGTTTCATGCGGAAAGCCAACATTTGACTCGTGGCTAGACAACTTGCATTTTTAAATAATTTTGACAACTTGATTTCTCGCACACGAGTCCACTAACACCAGAACAATACACCATCGTGGAATCATTCCGTATCCATACGGAAATGCCGTCCACGACACTCACGCTTATCTTGACAATTTTATGAGTAGCCATTGAAGTTATCTATGAACAACATATGTCTCCAAGTAGTCCATATCCGCGGACGCGGCTATTCGAATAGATCATAACCCTGCAGGGGTGTACTTCGTCACACACGCTCTCACCACTTATCTCCATGTGCACGTCATGCACCTCGGCAACCTTCAAGCGGAAGCCCAGCGAGGGAGTCGGCCACGACCGTTAACCACACTAGTACCTAGTCCAGGTTTATCGCGTATCTGAGAATAACCCATACGGAAGTCCGGCCGAGGTTTCCGTCACGGTCCCAAATGATGTGCGCAGGGTTGCCAAGCCCACCATCCGGGTGCCACTTGGAACACCGTGCCACTGCCTACCGCATCACAGCCCACCTCTCAGGTCAGCACCATGCACGGCCTCCAGCATGACTATAAACACCAGAAAATACTTGCAACTCCTGGACCGAGTACTAAGCGATTAATAAGTCGAGCAGGGTCATATTTCAGGGCCCAACATGTGGTAGTATCTCGTCTTGGATTACATACACGGAACTCAGTTCCTAAGGACGGTTCCAATGAAACAACCCGCCGTGTACTCCTACACAGCCTTTCACCGGTACCTTTACCAAATCAGGTTCAACACACAACCTTTGCTTACCGAACACATTCTCACAATTCTGTTCATCTCCCAGATGACAGACCATACACAACTCTAAGCATAGCATGCATAGCAGGATATGACACATCATGGCTCAAGCAACTACCAGGTATGCTAGGTTGCAAGGTTCGGCTATTTACTATGACAAGGATAGGTCATGCAAAGGAAGTGGGTTCAACTAACGTGGCAAAAGCATTTGAAGCATTTGATCCTAATGCAATAAGTAAGTGCAGGAGCAAGAACATGGGATTTATCGGGATGATCAAAATGGTTGCTTGCCTTGTTGCTCACAGGAGTGACAATATCCGTCAGACGGATATTCGGTGGAATCCGGGGGAGCGGAGCCTACCGAGAGGAATGACAACAATGAATAACAAACATATGCAATCAAGATGATGCATGAGCAAGGCATGAGGGTGCAAGATGATATACTAATATAGCTAACATATAGTAGGTTTGAAGTTGATTTGAATCAAATTCAAATATCACGTCAAACGAGGTATTCTCAGATACCATTTTAATTGATTCGACCTGATGCTCAGATCAACCTGCTTTTAACATGCATGGGATGACATGTTAGGTTGCTGGTTTGTAATTAGGACAGTGTTTGATCATGTCATTTATAGTGAAATTTAAATATTTTCCAAATTCAATTTATAAAGTATTTATAAGAATTAACTTATTCATTAATCTACATGTTTGGGTTCTGTAATATTTTCAAACATGTTTGAAACTGACATATTTAGATTCCTTGAATTTTTCTGATACTTCTTCATATATAAATTATTTTCATTGGAGTTACAGATTAATTTCTATGAATTTTTGAAGTTTTAAACATTTCTGGAATTATTTTTATACTGGAAAACCCCTTTATTGCGTCAGCCTGACATCAGCAGGTCAGCTGACCTGTTCAGGTCAAATCTGACAGGGGGACCCACTGGTCAGCCTCTCAGGGGCTAATCCCGCGCTGACCAGCCCCTAAGTGTGTTTGACTTGGCCTTGGGCCCACTGTGAGTGAGTGTTTAAGCATTTAAACTGCTGGATTAGGCTGGCCACGTCATTCCTCGCCGGAGCCTGGCCGGCGGCGACCAGATCCGCGGCAGAACCTTGCCGGAGACATGCTAAAACGTGTTGTGGTGCTCGGAAAAAGATGCTGAGAGCACTGGAGTGATCTCCAGGCTCGACCTCATCCAGCGATGGCCTCAGGGAGAGCTATAGGTGGCCGGACTAAGCCGGCGACGAGCCGGGGCGGCGGCCGGAGTACGGGTTCGATGGTCCACTGGCTAGGGGGCTCGGATACGAGGGGAAAGAGAGGGGAATTGATCGCAGGCTCGCGGGGAGTGCAGAGAAGGGCCTAGACGGCTCGGGGAAGGGCTGTTGCCGGTGTTTCACCGTCGATTTGCCGGCGTCCGAAGGTTGAAAACGATGGCGTTGGGGACGTTGCAGAGCTTGAGGAGACTTCGGTCGTTGCAGAGAGAACCAGCTCGACGAGGCGAAGCTACTGGGCTACTCAGAAGGGGGGTCCTGTGGCTAGAGGCGCGGCGGCTCGAGCTCGAGCTCGTGGCAATGGCGGCAGAAGGAGGGAGGAGAGATCCCAAGAGGAGGGGGGAACTGGAGCTGGGGAACGGATAGGGACGGGCTCGGGGTGGATATCCCCGTGCTTGCCAGCGCGAGGCGGTGACCAGGCAGGCGCACAGGTGCGTGGCCGCTCCGGAGTACGCGGCGGCCACCTCGTGCTGCCCACTGGCGGGGGAGGAAGACGACAGGAAAAGCTGGGCCGGGCCAGGTGAGCGTCAGGTAAGATTTTTCTCATTTTGTTTCTGTTTTAATTAGTGACATTGATTTACTAATTATTACAGCTCCCAATTAGTTTGTAAAAGCTATGTTGAACACCCCAGAATATTTGTTGGAATATTTCCAACCATTCCTAAAGTTTTCAACATTTTTGAAAGCTTAAAGTTTCTGATTTCAAATTTTAAACTTGAAACCAGTAGCTTTTTGCATTTAAATAAAATGCTTAAAGTGTCAAGAAAATGGTTTTCTTCATTGCTCATTTACTTTCATGAATTATCAGAAAGATTGAACTTTTCTTGAGCCATTTTGGGTTCATTGATTTTAACTAGTTTGAATTTTCCTTTATTTTGAGAAGTGGCTAGGGTTTTACGATTTTCCTTCACCAATTGCTTGCTTCTTGCTGAAAATTTCCTAGGTGCAATGCAAAGAAAACATGAGCACAAAGCTAACTTGCTTAAGGTGTCAGGGATGTGACAGCTGCTATGTCCGTATTTTAGTTTTTATCGCCACCTCTCTCTCTCTCTCTAAGCATGTGGACATGTTTCTCGATTTCGGTTTTTGCTAGAGGACAAGCAAGGTCTAAGCTCGGGGGAGTTGATACGTCCATTTGGCATCATGTTTTCCTACTGTTATTTATGTTGTTTTATTGTATAATAATGCTTTTTGGAGTAATTCTAATGCCTTTTCTCTCATAATATGTAAGGTATATACAAAGGGGGAGAATTTTGGCAGCTGGAAATTTGGACCTGAAAAAGCTACGTCAGGCTACCTATTCTGCACAACTTCAAATGGGATGAAACTTTACAAGGAAATTTTATGTAATATTTGAGGAATATTGGAGCAAATAAGTACCAGAGGGAGCCCACCAGGTGGGCACAACCCACCTGGGCGAGCCAGGGAGCCCAGGCGCGCCCCGGTGGGTTGTGCTCACCTAGGCCCACCTCTGGTGCTCCTCTTCTGGTATATAAGTCATTCTGACCTAGAAAAATGGAGGAGGGGACTTCCGGGACAAGTCACCACCGTCTCGAGGCGGAACTTGGGCAGGAGCACTTTTGCCCTCCGGCGGAGCGATTCCGTCGGGGGAACTTCCCTCCGAGAGGGGGAAATCATCGTCATCATCATCACCAACAACTCTCCCATCTTGGGGAGAGCTATCTTCATCAACATCTTCAAGAGCACCAACTCCTCTCAAAAACTAGTTCATCTCTTGTGTTCAAACTTTGTACCGGAACTATAGATTGGTGCTTGTGGGTGACTAGTAGTGTTGATTATATCCTGTAGTTGATTACTATATGGTCTATTTGGTGGAATATTATATGTTCAGATCCATTATACTATTTAATACCCCTCTGAGCTTGCGCATGATTATCATTTGTGAGTACTTACTTTTCTTCTTGAGGTCACGGGAGAAATCATGTTGTAAGTGATCATGTGAACTTGATATGTGTTCGATATTTTGATGATATGTATGTTGTGATTCCCTTAGTGGTTTCATGTGAACATTGACTACATGAAACTAAACCATATTTTGTCCTAAGGGAATGCATTTTGGAGTAGTTATTAGATGAAGGGTTGCGAGAGTGATAGAAGCTTAAACCCTAGTTTATGCGCTATTCCGTAAGGGACCGATTGGATCCAAAAGTTTAATGATATGATTACAATTTATTATTAATACTTTTCTCATAGTTGCGGATGCTTGCAAGAGGGTTAATAATAAGTAGGACGTTTGTTCAAGTAATAACAGCACCTAAGCACCAGTCCACCCACATACCAAATTATCAAAGTAGCGAACACGAATTAAGCCAACATGATGAAAGTGACTAGATGAAATTCCTGTGTACCCTCAAGAACACTTTGCTTATCATAAGAGACCGTTTTGGCATGTCCTTTCCATCAAATGGATTGGGCTACCTTGCTGCACTTTTGTTACTACTATCGTTACTTGCTTGTTACAAATTATCTTGCTATAAAACTACTCCGCTACTTACAATTTTAGCACTTGCAGACATTACCTATCTGAAAACCACTTGTCCTTTCCTTCTGCTCCTCGTTGGGTTCGACACTCTTACTTATCGAAATAGGTACAATTGACCCCATATACTTGCGGGTCATCAAGGTCACAGGTAAATAAGGAAAGTGCTGCAAAGAAGAAGTGACACCATGTTATTGGGTCGGGTGGCTACGAGGTTGCCCGGACTACATGGGACAAAGCTCAGAAAGACCTACTTGATAAAGGGGTCCAACAAGCGACATTGCACTGGCCCGATCATTCAAGGACTTGGTTCTTCGGGCATGGGGGAGCTTTGAACCTAGAAATAGGGAAGTGTGTTTTCACGAAATCACAACTGGAAACACCCATCTTAAAGATTACCGAAGCAATCAAGGACGCCCAGAAAGGGAGGTTCCATCCCGACAGAGATAAGGGCGAGCTGACAAAGGCCCTCGAGAATCTTGAACACCCTGGACGAACACGAGGCACATCATGCTTCGTTTCGTGGAAGTATGGGTTTCCAGCGAGCACTGTTTATAGAAGCCGAGGGAGAAAGAAGAGAGAGGAAGCAGACTAGATGCAGAGTATGGAAGAAAGATTATCGCTGCAGGAGAAGAAACTAGAGGCGTATACTAGTCCACGAGCTTCTCAGCAGCACTAAGCTCCTTGCTATGGCAACAGACAACAGCGCCAGAAATTGACACGTTGTCGGAGATTGGGCTTGCGTTGGTTTTTCCCTTGAAGAGGAAAGGGTGATGCGGCACAGGAGCAGTAAGTATTTCCCTGAGTTTGAGAACCAGGGTATCGATCCAGAAGGAGGGTCTCGTCAAGTCCAGAGTACCTACGCAAACACAAACAAGCTTGCACCCAATGCTTCAAAGGGGTTGTGAGTCCCTTCAAGATTTTTGCAACGTGAGATCTGGAGGCGGAAAGTGCAACGAAGTAAAAGGTATAAGGCTGAAAATATGGTGTGGAGTAGACCCTGGGGGCCATAGTTTTCACTAGAGGCTTTTCTCAAAATAGCAAATATCATGGTGGGTGAACAAATTACTGTCGAGCAATTGATAGAACCGCGCAAAGTCATGATGATATCTAAGGCAATGATCATACATATAGGCATCACGTCCGAGACAAGTAGACCGATACTTTCTGCATCTACTACTATTACTCCACACATCGACCGTTATCGAGCATGCATCTAGTGTATTGAGTTCATGATGAACAGAGTAACGCTTTAAGCAAGATGACATGATGTAGAGGGATAGTCTCAAACCAATGATGAAAACCCCATATTTTTACCCTTGATGGAAACAACACGATGCATGCCTCGCTACCCCTTCTGTCACTGGGTGAGGTCACCGCACGGTATGAACCCAAAACCAAGCACTTCTCCCATTGCAAGAATCATAGATCTAGTTGGCTAGACAAAACCCACAACTCGAAGAGAATTACAACGATATGAAATCATGCATAAGAGAGATCAGAAGAAACTCAAATAAGATTCATAGATAATCTGATCATAAATCCACAATTCATCGGATCTCGACAAACACACTGCAAAAGAAGATTACATCGGATAGATCTCCATGAAGATCATGGAGAACTTTGTATTGAAGATCCAAGAGAGAGAAGAAGCCATCTAGTTACTAGCTATGGACTCGTAGGTCTATGATGAACTACTCACGCATCATCGGAGAGGTCATGGTGTTGATGAATAAGCCCTCCGTGTCCGAATCCCCCCTCTGCCAGGGGACCAAAATGTGCCCCAGATGGGATCTTGTGGAGAAAGAAGCTTCCGGCGGCAGAAAAGTACTTTCGATGATCTCCTGATTTTTTTGGGATTTTTAGGGAATATATAGGCGCAACCCCTAGGGCAACGGGCGTCCAGGGGCCCACAAGCCTGTGGGCCGTGGCCTCCCTCCCTGGCCGCGGGGTGAGGGCTTGTGGGGCCCCTGGGGCCCCCTGCCTTGGCTCTCAAGTCTCGTGATCTTCTTCCGTTACGGAAAAATTCTTTTCAGGGATTTTATTCCATTTGGACTCCGTTTCAAAATCTCCTCTGAAAGGGGTCAAAAACATGGAAAAAATAGGAACTCGCACTTGTCACTAAGTTAATAAGTTAGTCCCAAAAAATATATAAAAGGCATGCAAAACATCCAAAGTCTGACAAGATAATAGCATGAAACCATAAAAAAATATAGATACGTTGGAGACGTATCAAGCATCCCCAAGCTTAACTCTTGCTCGTCCTGGAGTAGGGAAGTGATAAAGAATGAATTTTTGATGTGGAATTCTACCTAGCATAGTTGTCCTTTACAACTTCTTTCACGTGACATGAATGTTCAGATCACGTGACATGAATGCCCAAGTTATATAATGAAGATTCCCACTAGCATATAGTAGTGACAAAGCAAGAAGCTCTCAATCATGAAGAACTTGGTGCTATTATGAAGCACAAGTGTGGAAAAAAATATAGTAGCATTGTCCCTTCTCTTTTTTCTCTCTTTTTTTATTTGGGCTCTTAGGCCTCATTTTTTTCTTTTCTCCTTTTTTTCTCTTATTTATTTATTTTTTGGGGCTCTTTGGCCTCTTTTTTTTATTCCTCACATGGGACAATTCTCTAATAATGATGATCATCACACTTTTATTTACTGACAGCTCAAAATGATGATGACTCTATAGGAAATGCCTCCGGCAGTGTACCAGGATGCCAAACGATCTAACATGGCGTATGAAGTTGAAACATCTTGCTAGCTATCTTACGATCATGCAATGGCAATATGAGAGTGATGGCACAAGTCATGAGATGGAACAGGTGGGAGTTGCATGGCAATATATCTCAGAATGGCTATGAAAATGCCATAGTAGGTAGGTATGGTGGCTGTTTTGAGGAAGGCATATGGTGGGTTTGTGCACCGGCGAGAATTGGGCCGCACTAGAGAGGCTAGCAATGGTGGAAGGTGAAAGTGCATCTATACCATGGACTCACATTAGTCATGAAGAACTCACATACTTGTTGCGAAAGTTTTTATTAGTAATCGAAACAAAGTGCTAAACGCATACTCCAAGGGGAAGGGTTGGTAGGTGTTAACCATCACGCGATCCCGACCTCAACACAAAGGATGACAATCAATAGATTAATTATGCTCTGACTTTCTAACATAGCGGTTCACCATACGTGCATGCTACGGGAATCAATAACTTCAACACAAGTATTTCTAGATTCACAACACCCTACTAACATAGGTCTTAATATTACCAAATCCACGTCTCAAAACTAATTGAGAGGAATCAAAACTTCTCATTCTACTCAATGCACATGAAGATGGAGGTTTTTGCATCCTCTTGGGGTACCTATCACATTTGGGACTACTTTCATAGCATAAGACAACAACCAAATCACGCACCGCCGTGCTCTAAAAGATATAAGTGAAGCACAAAGAGCAAAAGTATCTAGCTCAAAATATATAAGTGAAGCACTATGAGCATTCTAGCAAAAATCACGATGAGTGCATGTCTCTCTCTCTCAAAAAGGTGTGCAGCAAGGATGATTGTGACACAACAAAAATAAAATACTCCTAAGATACAAGACGCTCCAAGCAAAACACATATCATGTGGTGAATAAAAATATAGCCCCAAGTAATGTTACCGATGGATTGAATACGAAAGAGGGGATGCCTTCCCGGGGCATCCCCAAGCTTAGGCTTTTTGGTGTCCTTCAATTTGGCTTGGGATTCCTTGGGCATCCCCAAGATTGAGCTCTTTCCACTCCTTATCTCTTTGTCCATGAGAACATCACCCAAAACTTGAAAACTTCACAACACAAAACTTAAATAGAAACTCATGATAACATTAGCACAAGAAAACAAACTACCACTTCTTTTGGTACTGTCGCAAACTTGAATTCTATCTATATTGGTGTTGGGCTACTGTATTCTCACTTTTCCATGGCTAGTACCCCCCCCCCAATACTAACCATAGTTTCATCAAAACAAGCAACCAACTCAACAAAAACAGAATTTGTCAAAAACAGACCAGTGTGTAGCAATCTGTATACTTCGTATACTTCTGGTACCTCAAAACATCTGAAAAATTACGACGGCATGGCCAAAAGGCATATCAACCAGCAGCAAAAAGAATCAACTCAAAAGCTCTTTCTGAAAGAAAATGAAAAATCATCTAGTGAGCGAAAAGTTTCTGTCTTTTTCCAGCAGGATCAAACAACCATTACCAAGACTAGTCATAAAGGTTTTGCTTGGCTCAAACACAAAAAACACAATCACAACAGAATTGTGATGGTGTAGACGCAACAAAACAGAAATAAAAAGATAAATTCATTGGGTTTCCTCCCAACAAGCGCTATTGTTTAACGCCCCTAGCTAGGCATAAAAGCGATAGAATCACGTATCGTCGTCTTTGGTGCTCAAACCATAAGTGGCCCTCATCATGGATTCATAAGGCAATCTTATTTTCTTTCTAGGAAAGTGTTCCATGCCCTTCCTTAAAGGAAATTTAAATATAATATTCCCTTCCTTCATATCGATGATAGCACCGATAGTCCTTAGGAAAGGTCTACCAAGAATAATAGGGCATGTAGGATTGCAATCAATGTCAAGCACATTGAAATCCACGGGTACATAGTTCCTATTTGTAATAATAAGAACATCATTGATCCTTCCCATGTGTTTCTTGACAGTAGAATCAGCAAGATGCAAATTAAGAGAACACTCTTCAATATCATTAAAACCCAGAACATCACATAAAGACTTTGGAATCGCAGAAACACTAGCACCCAAATCACACAAAGCATTGCGCTCATAGATTTCGATTTTAATTTTGATGGTAGGTTCCCACTCATCATGAAGCTTTCTAGGGATAGAGACTTCCAATTCAAGTTTCTCTTCAAGAGATTTTATCATAGCTTCGACGATATGCTCGGTAAAGGCCTTGTTTTGGCTATAAGCGTGTGGAGAGTTTAACATGGATTGCATCAAAGAAATGCATTCAATAAAGGAGCAACTATCATAATTGAATTCCTTGATATCCACGGTAGTAATTTCATTACTACTCAAAGTTTTAACATCTTCTACTCCACTTTCAATGCTTTTAGCATCAAGATAGACGGACTCCGAATCATTGGGGAACTTTTCAACCAAAGTGGATTCATATATGTAGCGACCCGACTCAAGACGAGTCAAGCCTCTGGTGTTTCCGTACCATCCCAAGATCATGATGGTACACACACAGTACATACTGTATATATTCAAGAGTTCAATCACACAACTTTATTAATCGAAATCTCATAAAGAGTACTTTATTACAATAAAGGATTACAATAAAGTGGCTGAAGGCCATCTCATGAGATATCTAACGAAGACTAGCAGAAGCATCACGTAGACGAGTCCATCCGACTCCAAGGGCATGTCGGTGAGCGTAGATCGTAGCCTCACTCCTGGTCGGAAAAGTACTCTGCAACATGATACGTTGCAGCCGTGTAGGTCAGCATATTGAATATGCCGGCAAGTCATCAAAGAGAGGAGTAAAAATAATAATCAACTATCTCTACATGCATATTTGGCTGGTGGGGCTAAGTTTTCTGCATAAAGCCAGTTTTATCCTACAGCAAGAGGAGTTGGAAGTAAAATATTACTACATTGTTTGTTGTTATCGAGATGGTTCCGCCAACCAATTCTCGTACCCGAATAGTTGTTAACACCCACATCATTATTAAGTTGTGTTGAGAGTTCAGGGGAATTTCAATGCCTTCGGCTCAGGTTGTCTATGACCGTGGACACGGCTAATCGATTAGGTTGGGCACTCTGCAGAGTTTTGCACACGTTCCCCACAATATTTGATCGCCTCCGGGTTTGTCCTCGCACTTCAGGGTGTTTGAAGACCGGATGATCAAAACATGGTCTTTCAACGGGTCCCTCTGAATCCCTGTCAGTGCCCATCCATTCCTACCGTTCTTCTACATCTGCTAGCACCGCCTGTCCAGAGTCGCCGCGTTGTCCTACCAAGCCAGAGCCTATAATGACTTGTGGCTGTGTAGGTAAGCCTTGAGTCTTGAAGTCTCCGTCCGTCTCTTCGAGCCTGGGTGAAGCTTTCCGCAGGATGACATGGCCTCTCCAGCATCCCGGGCATCCACTGGGTTCTCCAGGGAGCCGATCAACCGTCCTTCAACCAGAGTTGCATTGCGTCCGAGGTCTTGAAAATCTTGTCTTAGCCGGTCTTGATTATTTAATCAACCTCGCATCACTCGTGATATACACTCAACCGAAAACCCGTCTACTCAAGCATAGCATTAAGAAATTGTCGTCCCGGGGCCAAGTATCGGGGTTGTTGTGTTCCTACCACATGTTACTACAACTTATACTAAAGTTTCCAAGTACCTAGGCAGCATGCAATTGGGCAAAGAAAGGTGATCTACCATGTATCGAAAACATAGGTAAAATAACATGATCAAGATGACTTGCCTTGATGATAGTTGTCTTGTTCGAGCGCTTCTAAGTAACACGCTTCGCACTCCGGTTGATCTACCGATACAAACACAAAGCACACCATAAGCACTTCAATCAAGCCACAAGTAAAAATAACATCACAAGTAAGGATTTGCTAAAGCCTAAGTAAAAGAATTCATCACGCGCCGGTATGGCAGAAACTTGTTTCTGTTGAAAACACCAGTAAGAATACTTTAAAAAATTTGAAACTTCTACCACAGTAAGATTTAACCACTAGGAAGCAGTAGCAGAAAGAATCGACTAAAAATCATTTTTTAAACTCCTGGAATAGGCAAAACAAGCTTTAAACTAAATCTGATCTAACTTATATTTGAAAATTTCAAACATAGACAAATTATATGTTTTTAAAAACTACAGAAACATTGGAGTCTACTGGAACAAGAATCAATATCATTGGACTTCGGGATCAAAAGTTGTGGCCAAAACAAAACATAAACTTTTCTGTTTTTTGCAATTAGACAGAAAAAGAAAATAACTAGCTAACTAATGGGGGGTAGACGTGGCGTGTTGTGATAGGTTGCGGGTGATGTTTGTTGCAACGTTTGGAGCAAACGGCCTAGCTCTAACCGAATCTACTGGCTAAAAGTATAAGTGAAATAAAACCGCTGGTTTTCTACTCTAAACTGAAGAGTTATTCTAGGATCTAATCTAAACCATACATCTAAGATCTAACGGCTACAAAAGAAAAAAGAAGAAACAACAGAGGGAATGGAGAGCTACCGTGGCTGGGGAGGCTACTCCGGCAAGGGGGCGTCACCGTCGAGGGGGAGGGGGCTCCGGGGCGGTGGAGAGACGGGGAGGCGGCGGCAGTGGTCCTCCTCCGAGGGGTGGCGTCGGGCGGAGTGGAGAGGGGCGCTGCTCTAGGAGGGCCGAAGTGCAACAGGGGCTCGGCTCCGGCGAGGTCGGCTCGGGCGGCGGTTCGTCGAGGTTAGGGTGGGAACGGGGGCGGCCGGGGTGGGGGGTACTTATAGGCCTGGGGAGGGGAGAGGAAAGGAAGGGAGAGAGGGAAATCGGGGAGGGAAATCCCGAAGTTCTGGGGAGTGGCTCGGTCTCGGGCATGTTTTTGGAAAGAGGAGGAAGAGGGTGACCGACGGGAAGGGGAGGGTCGGTCGCGGGGTCCAGCGGGCACTGAGAGAGAGTGGGGAAGGAAAGGGGGATCGGCCGAGATCTAAGGCATTAGTCC